>NC_080187.1:120640105-120933219 GCF_030028045.1 Hippopotamus amphibius kiboko | reverse complement strand
TCACAAGCCTCATTTCCTTGGAGGGGTCTGCGAAATGCTCCAGAGCCTCCAGAGGAGCTGCAGACTCTCCAAACAACAAGGGCAGCAGCCGAGTCTATGACAGCCTGCTGCATGGAGGGCTTCGATGGGAGAGTGCCATGCAACCCTGGCGGAGACTCTCTCTCACAGTGCTTTCCATGGGGAAACATTGTGTGTGCCAAGTGTCTCCTGTGTGCAGAAAATCTCTCCCCAGCACCAGAAGTGCAGGGAATCCTCTTTGGACACAGAGCAATGTTCTAGGAAGGCCTCCCATGGTGCGTGAGCCTCCACTTCCCCAACTGTCCAACTGCCTCAGGAACACATTTCTAGGGAGTGTGGGTCGCACAGGCAGGGCGGCTCGAGTGAGGAACGTGGATTGCAGGCAAAAGCCACTGCGCTGACCATTCCCCCTGGAAGTCGCAGCTGAAGGCTCTCTGCACCAGGCCCTAGCTGGAATGAGCCTGCAGCCTGGCCTCCAGTCCCAGGCTTGCCCTGGGCCCTGCTTGGCCAGGACCCATCCCAGCCTCAGCACGGCCACCCTAGGGCCTGTGCAGGCCTAGGCCACTGCCAGCCAGGAGGACCTCGTTGGAGCGCTGTTCATTCGAGAAGGACCCAGGGTGTTGCCTGTGTGTCTCTTGCACTGCTGGGACGCTGCAGGTCCAGAGGCTGTGTGTGCACGTGGCCACTGGGGCCTGAGCACAAAACAGTCATGGCCCCACTTTCAAGCAGGACGCCTGCCGGCCCATAGCCGCCTGCCACCCCCCCTTGCTGTCTGCGTTGTCTTCACTGCTGGCAGGCTTCTGTGTGCACAGGCCAGTCTATGCCAAGGAAACGAGGTGCTTGCTCGCCCTTGCTAGGAGCTCCTCCTAACGCATTGTGGACCGGGGCACACACGCCCCTAGACCAGAAGCCTGCAAGGCAGCTGCAGCTTCGCAATCCACAAAGTCCTGCAGCACTTGGCAGGGAGCCTTCTGCTATGCACAGCTTTCCCACTCCAAAGCCTTGCAGGAGTTCATGGATGCTCGGGCCTGCAGTGTTTTCCATCGGAGAGCTCTGGGTGCCCAAAACCTCCCCTGTGGCTTCCGAGCACCCTCCAACCCACATGCCCTTGGCACCCAGTCTGTTGCCGGAGGGTAGTCCTAAGCAAGACTCTCTAAGCTTTTGGAACCAGCGTGCCTCCTGCTTGGAAAGCTCCTCAGGAACTCATTTGGAGCGAGGCTCCTGCTCCCATGCTTGTCGGCCAGCAGATGGTGCCAGCGCTCCACCAAAAAACTCTCTGCTTTGCCTTCAGCCAGGGTTCGCCTAGCTGAGCTCTCCTTGCCTCAAGCAGAAACTCCAGTGTGCATCCAGCCTACAGAAAGCAGAGTGCCTTTGCCTGAGCACTGCTATGTTGTGGCAGGTCCCCGAAGGCCTCCTAGGGCCTTCTCTCCCCTGACACAGTCGTGCCATTCAGCCCACCTGGCGAGCAATGGTCCACCTTGACAGGGCACACGGTGCAGCCTGGGTGTAGTTTCATGGTTGGGAAAGGGCAGATCCGGAAGCTGGGTGCCCACATGTGAATGGGGCCTGATGGGCCGAGCTGTCATTCCCTGCTTGCGAAGCAGGAGCTCTTGGGCCTGCAAGCTGCATGCACATCCCCTCCCTGGCTGCCCTCTTGCTTCTCCTCTGCTGCCAAGCCTCTCTCCCCACACGTGTGTCTCATCGAAAGGAGCAGGATGCTTGCCATTCTTTGCAAGGAGCTCATCCCACAAGCCTCATTTCCTTGGAGGGGTCTGCGAAATGCTCCAGAGCCTCCAGAGGAGCTGCAGACTCTCCAAACAACAAGGGCAGCAGCCGAGTCTATGACAGCCTGCTGCATGGAGGGCTTCGATGGGAGAGTGCCATGCAACCCTGGCGGCGACTCTCTCTCACAGTGCTTTCCATGGGGAAACATTGTGTGTGCCAAGTGTCTCCTGTGTGCAGAAAATCTCTCCCCAGCACCAGAAGTGCAGGGAATCCTCTTTGGACACAGAGCAATGTTCTAGGAAGGCCTCCCATGGTGCGTGAGCCTCCACTTCCCCAACTGTCCAACTGCCTCAGGAACACATTTCTAGGGAGTGTGGGTCGCACAGGCAGGGCGGCTCGAGTGAGGAACGTGGATTGCAGGCAAAAGCCACTGCGCTGACCATTCCCCCTGGAAGTCGCAGCTGAAGACTCTCTGCACCAGGCCCTAGCTGGAATGAGCCTGCAGCCTGGCCTCCAGTCCCAGGCTTGCCCTGGGCCCTGCTTGGTCAGGACCCATCCCAGCCTCAGCATGGCCACCCTAGGGCCTGTGCAGGCCTAGGCCACTGCCAGCCAGGAGGACCTCGTTGGAGCGCTGTTCATTTGAGAAGGACCCAGGGTGTTGCCTGTGTGTCTCTTGCACTGCTGGGACGCTGCAGGTCCAGAGGCTGTGTGTGCACGTGGCCACTGGGGCCTGAGAACAAAACAGTCATGGCCCCACTTTCAAGCAGGACGCCTGCCGGACCATAGCCGCCTGCCACCCCCCCTTGCTGTCTGCGTTGTCTTCACTGCTGGCAGGCTTCTGTGTGCACAGGCCAGTCTATGCCAAGGAAACGAGGTGCTTGCTCGCCCCTTGCTAGGAGCTCCTCCTAACGCATTGTGGACCGGGGCACACACGCCCCTAGACCAGAAGCCTGCAAGGCAGCTGCAGCTTCGCAATCCACAAAGGCCTGCAGCACTTGGCAGAGAGCCTTCTGCTATGGATATCTTTCCCATCCAAAGCCTTGGAGGAGTTCATGGATGCTCGGCCCTGCAGCGTTTTCCATCGGAGAGCACTGGGTGCCCAAAGCCTCCCCTGTGGTTTCTGAGAACCTTCCAAAACACATGACCTTGGTACCCACTCTGTTGCCGGAGGGTAGTCCTAAGCAGAACTCTCGAAGCTTTTGGAGCCAGCGTGCCTCCTGCTTGGAAAGCTCCTCAGGAACTCATTTGGAGAGAGGCTTCTCCTCCCATGCTTGTCGGCCAACAGATGGTGCCAGCGCTCCACCAAAAAACTCTCTGCTTTGCCTTCAGCCATGGATAGCCTAGCTGAACTCTCTCTGCCTCAAGTAGATACTGCAGGGTTCTTCCAGCCTACAGAAAGCAGAGTGCTTTTGCCTGAGCACTGCTATGCCATGGCAGCTCCCTGAAGGCCTCCTAGGGCCTTCTGTCCCCTAACACAGTCGTGCCATTCATCCCATGCGGGGAGCAAAGTTCACCCTTGGCAGGGCTCAGGGTGCAGCCTGTGTGTGGTTTCATGGCTGGGAAAGGGCAGATCCACAAGCTGGGGGCCCACTTGTGAATGGGACCTGGTGGGCAGAGCCGGCATTCCCTGGCTGGGATGCAGGAGATCTGGGGCCTTCAAGCTGCATGCACATCCCCTCTCTGGCTGCCCGTCTTGCTTCTTCTCTGCTGCCAAGCCTCTCACACCACACGTGCGTCTCATTGCACGGAGCATGCTGCTTGCCCTTCTTCACAAGGACCTCAACTCACAAGCCTCATTTCCTCGAAGGGGAGTGACAATTGACCCAGAGCCTCCAGAGGAGCTGAAGTCTCTCCAGCCACCAAGGGAAGCAGCCGAATTGATGACAGCCTGCTGCATGGAGGGCTTCGATGGGAGAGTGCCATGCATCCCTGGCGGTGACTCTCTCTCACAGTGCTTTCCATGGGGAAACACTGTGTGTGCCAAGTGTCTCCTGTGTGCAGAAAATCTCTCCCCAGGGCCAGAGGTGCAGGGAACCATCTTTGTACCCAGAGCAATGTTTTAGGCAGGCCTCCCATGCTGGGTGAGCCTGCACTTCCCCAACTGTCCAACTGCCTCAGGAACACGCTTCTAGGGAGTGTGGGTCTGACAGGCAGGGCAGATCGAGTGAGGCTCATGGATTGCAGGCAAAAGCCACTGCACTGACCATTCCCCCTGGAAGTCGCAGCTGAAGGCTCTCTGCACCAGGCCCTAGCTGGAATGAGCCTGCAGCCTGGCCTCCAGTCCCAGGCTTGCCCTGGGCCCTGCTAGGATGGGACCCATCCCAGCCTCAGCACGGCCTCCCTAGGGCCTGTGCAGGCCTAGGCCACTGCCAGCCAGCAGGACCTCGATGGATTACCATTCATTCGAGGAGGCCCCAGGGTGTTGCCTGTGTGTCTCTTGCCCTGCTGGGACGCTGCAGGTCCAGAGGCTGTGTGTGCACTTGGCCACTGGGGCCTGAGCACAAAACAGTCATGACCCCACTTGCAAGCAGGATGCCTGCTGGCCCTTAGCTGCCTGAAACCTCCGCTTGCTGTCTGCGCTGTCTTCACTGCTGACAGGCCTGGGTGTGCACAGGCAAGTCTAGGCCAAGGAAACTGGGTGCTTGCATGCCACTTGCTAGGAGGTCCTCCTAATGCATTCTGGTCTGGGGCACACACGCCCCTGGACCAGAAGCCTGCAAGGCAGCTGCAGCTTCACCATCCACAAAGTCCTGCAGCACTTGGCAGGGAGCCTTCTGCTATGCACAGCTTTCCCACTCCAAAGCCTTGCAGGAGTTCATGGATGCTCGGGCCTGCAGTGTTTTCCATCGGAGAGCTCTGGGTGCCCAAAACCTCCCCTGTGGCTTCCGAGCACCCTCCAACCCACATGCCCTTGGCACCCAGTCTGTTGCCGGAGGGTAGTCCTAAGCAAGACTCTCTAAGCTTTTGGAACCAGCATGCCTCCTGCTTGGAAAGCTCCTCAGGAACTCATTTGGAGCGAGGCTCCTGCTCCCATGCTTGTCGGCCAGCAGATGGTGCCAGCGCTCCACCAAAAAACTCTCTGCTTTGCCTTCAGCCAGGGTTCGCCTCGCTGAGCTCTCCTTGCCTCAAGCAGAAACTCCAGTGTGCATCCAGCCTACAGAAAGCAGAGTGCCTTTTCCTGAGCACTGCTATGTTGTGGCAGGTCCCCGAAGGCCTCCTAGGGCCTTCTCTCCCCTGACACAGTCGTGCCATTCAGCCCACCTGGCGAGCAATGGTCCACCTTGACAGGGCACACGGTGCAGCCTGGGTGTAGTTTCATGGTTGGGAAAGGGCAGATCCGGAAGCTGGGTGCCCACATGTGAATGGGGCCTGATGGGCCGAGCTGTCATTCCCTGCTTGCGAAGCAGGAGCTCTTGGGCCTGCAAGCTGCATGCACATCCCCTCCCTGGCTGCCCTCTTGCTTCTCCTCTGCTGCCAAGCCTCTCTCCCCACACGTGTGTCTCATCGAAAGGAGCAGGATGCTTGCCATTCTTTGCAAGGAGCTCATCCCACAAGCCTCATTTCCTTGGAGGGGTCTGCGAAATGCTCCAGAGCCTCCAGAGGAGCTGCAGACTCTCCAAACAACAAGGGCAGCAGCCGAGTCTATGACAGCCTGCTGCATGGAGGGCTTCGATGGGAGAGTGCCATGCAACCCTGGCGGCGACTCTCTCTCACAGTGCTTTCCATGGGGAAACATTGTGTGTGCCAAGTGTCTCCTGTGTGCAGAAAATCTCTCCCCAGCACCAGAAGTGCAGGGAATCCTCTTTGGACACAGAGCAATGTTCTAGGAAGGCCTCCCATGGTGCGTGAGCCTCCACTTCCCCAACTGTCCAACTGCCTCAGGAACACATTTCTAGGGAGTGTGGGTCGCACAGACAGGGCGGCTCAAGTGAGGAACGTGGATTGCAGGCAAAAGCCACTGCGCTGACCATTCCCCCTGGAAGTCAAAGCTGAAGACTCTCTGCACCAGGCCCTAGCTGGAATGAGCCTGCAGCCTGGCCTCCAGTCCCAGGCTTGCCCTGGGCCCTGCTTGGTCAGGACCCATCCCAGCCTCAGCACGGCCACCCTAGGGCCTGTGCAGGCCTAGGCCACTGCCAGCCAGGAGGACCTCGTTGGAGCACTGTTCATTTGAGAAGGACCCAGGGTGTTGCCTGTGTGTCTCTTGCACTGCTGGGACGCTGCAGGTCCAGAGGCTGTGTGTGCACGTGGCCACTGGGGCCTGAGCACAAAACAGTCATGGCCCCACTTTCAAGCAGGACGCCTGCCGGACCATAGCCGCCTGCCACCCCCCCTTGCTGTCTGCGTTGTCTTCACTGCTGGCAGGCTTCTGTGTGCACAGGCCAGTCTATGCCAAGGAAACGAGGTGCTTGCTCGCCCCTTGCTAGGAGCTCCTCCTAACGCATTGTGGACCGGGGCACACACGTCCCTAGACCAGAAGCCTGCAAGGCAGCTGCAGCTTCGCAATCCACAAAGGCCTGCAGCACTTGGCAGAGAGCCTTCTGCTATGGATATCTTTCCCATCCAAAGCCTTGGAGGAGTTCATGGATGCTCGGCCCTGCAGCGTTTTCCATCGGAGAGCACTGGGTGCCCAAAGCCTCCCCTGTGGTTTCTGAGAACCTTCCAAAACACATGACCTTGGTACCCACTCTGTTGCCGGAGGGTAGTCCTAAGCAGAACTCTCGAAGCTTTTGGAGCCAGCGTGCCTCCTGCTTGGAAAGCTCCTCAGGAACTCATTTGGAGAGAGGCTTCTCCTCCCATGCTTGTCGGCCAACAGATGGTGCCCGCGCTCCACCAAAAAACTCTCTGCTTTGCCTTCAGCCATGGATAGCCTAGCTGAACTCTCTCTGCCTCAAGTAGATACTGCAGGGTTCTTCCAGCCTACAGAAAGCAGAGTGCTTTTGCCTGAGCACTGCTATGCCATGGCAGCTCCCTGAAGGCCTCCTAGGGCCTTCTGTCCCCTAACACAGTCGTGCCATTCATCCCATGCGGGGAGCAAAGTTCACCCTTGGCAGGGCTCAGGGTGCAGCCTGTGTGTGGTTTCATGGCTGGGAAAGGGCAGATCCACAAGCTGGGGGCCCACTTGTGAATGGGACCTGGTGGGCAGAGCCGGCATTCCCTGGCTGGGATGCAGGAGATCTGGGGCCTTCAAGCTGCATGCACATCCCCTCTCTGGCTGCCCGTCTTGCTTCTTCTCTGCTGCCAAGCCTCTCACACCACACGTGCGTCTCATTGCACGGAGCATGCTGCTTGCCCTTCTTCACAAGGACCTCAACTCACAAGCCTCATTTCCTCGAAGGGGAGTGACAATTGACCCAGAGCCTCCAGAGGAGCTGAAGTCTCTCCAGCCACCAAGGGAAGCAGCCGAATTGATGACAGCCTGCTGCATGGAGGGCTTCGATGGGAGAGTGCCATGCATCCCTGGCGGTGACTCTCTCTCACAGTGCTTTCCATGGGGAAACACTGTGTGTGCCAAGTGTCTCCTGTGTGCAGAAAATCTCTCCCCAGGGCCAGAGGTGCAGATAACCATCTTTGTACCCAGAGCAATGTTTTAGGCAGGCCTCCCATGCTGGGTGAGCCTGCACTTCCCCAACTGTCCAACTGCCTCAGGAACACGCTTCTAGGGAGTGTGGGTCTGACAGGCAGGGCAGATCGAGTGAGGCTCATGGATTGCAGGCAAAAGCCACTGCGCTGACCATTCCCCCTGGAAGTCGCAGCTGAAGGCTCTCTGCACCAGGCCCTAGCTGGAATGAGCCTGCAGCCTGGCCTCCAGTCCCAGGCTTGCCCTGGGCCCTGCTAGGATGGGACCCATCCCAGCCTCAGCACGGCCTCCCTAGGGCCTGTGCAGGCCTAGGCCACTGCCAGCCAGCAGGACCTCGATGGATTACCATTCATTCGAGGAGGCCCCAGGGTGTTGCCTGTGTGTCTCTTGCCCTGCTGGGACGCTGCAGGTCCAGAGGCTGTGTGTGCACTTGGCCACTGGGGCCTGAGCACAAAACAGTCATGACCCCACTTGCAAGCAGGATGCCTGCTGGCCCTTAGCTGCCTGAAACCTCCGCTTGCTGTCTGCGCTGTCTTCACTGCTGACAGGCCTGGGTGTGCACAGGCAAGTCTAGGCCAAGGAAACTGGGTGCTTGCATGCCACTTGCTAGGAGGTCCTCCTAATGCATTCTGGTCTGGGGCACACACGCCCCTGGACCAGAAGCCTGCAAGGCAGCTGCAGCTTCACCATCCACAAAGTCCTGCAGCACTTGGCAGGGAGCCTTCTGCTATGCACAGCTTTCCCACTCCAAAGCCTTGCAGGAGTTCATGGATGCTCGGGCCTGCAGTGTTTTCCATCGGAGAGCTCTGGGTGCCCAAAACCTCCCCTGTGGCTTCCGAGCACCCTCCAACCCACATGCCCTTGGCACCCAGTCTGTTGCCGGAGGGTAGTCCTAAGCAAGACTCTCTAAGCTTTTGGAACCAGCGTGCCTCCTGCTTGGAAAGCTCCTCAGGAACTCATTTGGAGCGAGGCTCCTGCTCCCATGCTTGTCGGCCAGCAGATGGTGCCAGCGCTCCACCAAAAAACTCTCTGCTTTGCCTTCAGCCAGGGTTCGCCTCGCTGAGCTCTCCTTGCCTCAAGCAGAAACTCCAGTGTGCATCCAGCCTACAGAAAGCAGAGTGCCTTTGCCTGAGCACTGCTATGTTGTGGCAGGTCCCCGAAGGCCTCCTAGGGCCTTCTCTCCCCTGACACAGTCGTGCCATTCAGCCCACCTGGCGAGCAATGGTCCACCTTGACAGGGCACACGGTGCAGCCTGGGTGTAGTTTCATGGTTGGGAAAGGGCAGATCCGGAAGCTGGGTGCCCACATGTGAATGGGGCCTGATGGGCCGAGCTGTCATTCCCTGCTTGCGAAGCAGGAGCTCTTGGGCCTGCAAGCTGCATGCACATCCCCTCCCTGGCTGCCCTCTTGCTTCTCCTCTGCTGCCAAGCCTCTCTCCCCACACGTGTGTCTCATCGAAAGGAGCAGGATGCTTGCCATTCTTTGCAAGGAGCTCATCCCACAAGCCTCATTTCCTTGGAGGGGTCTGCGAAATGCTCCAGAGCCTCCAGAGGAGCTGCAGACTCTCCAAACAACAAGGGCAGCAGCCGAGTCTATGACAGCCTGCTGCATGGAGGGCTTCGATGGGAGAGTGCCATGCAACCCTGGCGGCGACTCTCTCTCACAGTGCTTTCCATGGGGAAACATTGTGTGTGCCAAGTGTCTCCTGTGTGCAGAAAATCTCTCCCCAGCACCAGAAGTGCAGGGAATCCTCTTTGGACACAGAGCAATGTTCTAGGAAGGCCTCCCATGGTGCGTGAGCCTCCACTTCCCCAACTGTCCAACTGCCTCAGGAACACATTTCTAGGGAGTGTGGGTCGCACAGGCAGGGCGGCTCGAGTGAGGAACGTGGATTGCAGGCAAAAGCCACTGCGCTGACCATTCCCCCTGGAAGTCAAAGCTGAAGACTCTCTGCACCAGGCCCTAGCTGGAATGAGCCTGCAGCCTGGCCTCCAGTCCCAGGCTTGCCCTGGGCCCTGCTTGGTCAGGACCCATCCCAGCCTCAGCACGACCACCCTAGGGCCTGTGCAGGCCTAGGCCACTGCCAGCCAGGAGGACCTCGTTGGAGCGCTGTTCATTTGAGAAGGACCCAGGGTGTTGCCTGTGTGTCTCTTGCCCTGCTGGGACGCTGCAGGTCCAGAGGCTGTGTGTGCACGTGGCCACTGGGGCCTGAGCACAAAACAGTCATGGCCCCACTTTCAAGCAGGATGCCTGCCGGCCCATAGCCGCCTGCCACCCCCCCTTGCTGTCTGCGTTGTCTTCACTGCTGGCAGGCTTCTGTGTGCACAGGCCAGTCTATGCCAAGGAAACGAGGTGCTTGCTCACCCCTTGCTAGGAGCTCCTCCTAACGCATTGTGGACCAGGGCACACACGCCCCTAGACCAGAAGCCTGCAAGGCAGCTGCAGCTTCGCAATCCACAAAGGCCTGCAGCACTTGGCAGAGAGCCTTCTGCTATGGATATCTTTCCCATCCAAAGCCTTGGAGGAGTTCATGGATGCTCGGCCCTGCAGCGTTTTCCATCGGAGAGCACTGGGTGCCCAAAGCCTCCCCTGTGGTTTCTGAGAACCTTCCAAAACACATGACCTTGGTACCCACTCTGTTGCCGGAGGGTAGTCCTAAGCAGAACTCTCGAAGCTTTTGGAGCCAGCGTGCCTCCTGCTTGGAAAGCTCCTCAGGAACTCATTTGGAGAGAGGCTTCTCCTCCCATGCTTGTCGGCCAACAGATGGTGCCCGCGCTTCACCAAAAAACTCTCTGCTTTGCCTTCAGCCATGGATAGCCTAGCTGAACTCTCTCTGCCTCAAGTAGATACTGCAGGGTTCTTCCAGCCTACAGAAAGCAGAGTGCTTTTGCCTGAGCACTGCTATGCCATGGCAGCTCCCTGAAGGCCTCCTAGGGCCTTCTGTCCCCTAACACAGTCGTGCCATTCATCCCATGCGGGGAGCAAAGTTCACCCTTGGCAGGGCTCAGGGTGCAGCCTGTGTGTGGTTTCATGGCTGGGAAAGGGCAGATCCACAAGCTGGGGGCCCACTTGTGAATGGGACCTGGTGGGCAGAGCCGGCATTCCCTGGCTGGGATGCAGGAGATCTGGGGCCTTCAAGCTGCATGCACATCCCCTCTCTGGCTGCCCCTCTTGCTTCTTCTCTGCTGCCAAGCCTCTCACACCACACGTGCGTCTCATTGCACGGAGCATGCTGCTTGCCCTTCTTCACAAGGACCTCAACTCACAAGCCTCATTTCCTCGAAGGGGAGTGACAATTGACCCAGAGCCTCCAGAGGAGCTGAAGTCTCTCCAGCCACCAAGGGAAGCAGCCAAATTGATGACAGCCTGCTGCATGGAGGGCTTCGATGGGAGAGTGCCATGCATCCCTGGCGGCGACTCTCTCTCACAGTGCTTTCCATGGGGAAACACTGTGTGTGCCAAGTGTCTCCTGTGTGCAGAAAATCTCTCCCCAGGGCCAGAGGTGCAGGGAACCATCTTTGTACCCAGAGCAATGTTCTAGGCAGGCCTCCCATGCTGGGTGAGCCTCCACTTCCCCAACTGTCCAACTGCCTCAGGAACACACTTCTAGGGAGTGTGGGTCTGACAGGCAGGGCAGACCGAGTGAGGCTCATGGATTGCAGGCAAAAGCCACTGCGCTGACCATTCCCCCTGGAAGTCGCAGCTGAAGGCTCTCTGCACCAGGCCCTAGCTGGAATGAGCCTGCAGCCTGGCCTCCAGTCCCAGGCTTGCCCTGGGCCCTGCTTGGTCAGGACCCATCCCAGCCTCAGCACGGCCTCCCTAGGGCCTGTGCAGGCCTAGGCCACTGCCAGCCAGCAGGACCTCGATGGATTACCATTCATTCGAGGAGGCCCCAGGGTGTTGCCTGTGTGTCTCTTGCCCTGCTGGGACGCTGCAGGTCCAGAGGCTGTGTGTGCACGTGGCCACTGGGGCCTGAGCACAAAACAGTCATGACCCCACTTGCAAGCAGGATGCCTGCTGGCCCTTAGCTGCCTGAAACCTCCGCTTGCTGTCTGCGCTGTCTTCACTGCTGACAGGCCTGGGTGTGCAGAGGTAAGTCTAGGCCAAGGAAACTGGGTGCTTGCATGCCACTTGCTAGGAGGTCCTCCTAATGCATTCTGGTCTGGGGCACACACGCCCCTGGACCAGAAGCCTGCAAGGCAGCTGCAGCTTCACCATCCACAAAGTCCTGCAGCACTTGGCAGGGAGCCTTCTGCTATGCACAGCTTTCCCACTCCAAAGCCTTGCAGGAGTTCATGGATGCTCGGGCCTGCAGTGTTTTCCATCGGAGAGCTCTGGGTGCCCAAAACCTCCCCTGTGGCTTCCGAGCACCCTCCAACCCACATGCCCTTGGCACCCAGTCTGTTGCCGGAGGGTAGTCCTAAGCAAGACTCTCTAAGCTTTTGGAACCAGCGTGCCTCCTGCTTGGAAAGCTCCTCAGGAACTCATTTGGAGCGAGGCTCCTGCTCCCATGCTTGTCGGCCAGCAGATGGTGCCAGCGCTCCACCAAAAAACTCTCTGCTTTGCCTTCAGCCAGGGTTCGCCTAGCTGAGCTCTCCTTGCCTCAAGCAGAAACTCCAGTGTGCATCCAGCCTACAGAAAGCAGAGTGCCTTTGCCTGAGCACTGCTATGTTGTGGCAGGTCCCCGAAGGCCTCCTAGGGCCTTCTCTCCCCTGACACAGTCGTGCCATTCAGCCCACCTGGCGAGCAATGGTCCACCTTGACAGGGCACACGGTGCAGCCTGGGTGTAGTTTCATGGTTGGGAAAGGGCAGATCCGGAAGCTGGGTGCCCACATGTGAATGGGGCCTGATGGGCCGAGCTGTCATTCCCTGCTTGCGAAGCAGGAGCTCTTGGGCCTGCAAGCTGCATGCACATCCCCTCCCTGGCTGCCCTCTTGCTTCTCCTCTGCTGCCAAGCCTCTCTCCCCACACGTGTGTCTCATCGAAAGGAGCAGGATGCTTGCCATTCTTTGCAAGGAGCTCATCCCACAAGCCTCATTTCCTTGGAGGGGTCTGCGAAATGCTCCAGAGCCTCCAGAGGAGCTGCAGACTCTCCAAACAACAAGGGCAGCAGCCGAGTCTATGACAGCCTGCTGCATGGAGGGCTTCGATGGGAGAGTGCCATGCAACCCTGGCGGCGACTCTCTCTCACAGTGCTTTCCATGGGGAAACATTGTGTGTGCCAAGTGTCTCCTGTGTGCAGAAAATCTCTCCCCAGCACCAGAAGTGCAGGGAATCCTCTTTGGACACAGAGCAATGTTCTAGGAAGGCCTCCCATGGTGCGTGAGCCTCCACTTCCCCAACTGTCCAACTGCCTCAGGAACACATTTCTAGGGAGTGTGGGTCGCACAGGCAGGGCGGCTCGAGTGAGGAACGTGGATTGCAGGCAAAAGCCACTGCGCTGACCATTCCCCCTGGAAGTCGCAGCTGAAGGCTCTCTGCACCAGGCCCTAGCTGGAATGAGCCTGCAGCCTGGCCTCCAGTCCCAGGCTTGCCCTGGGCCCTGCTTGGTCAGGACCCATCCCAGCCTCAGCACGGCCACCCTAGGGCCTGTGCAGGCCTAGGCCACTGCCAGCCAGGAGGACCTCGTTGGAGCGCTGTTCATTTGAGAAGGACCCAGGGTGTTGCCTGTGTGTCTCTTGCACTGCTGGGACGCTGCAGGTCCAGAGGCTGTGTGTGCACGTGGCCACTGGGGCCTGAGAACAAAACAGTCACGGCCCCACTTTCAAGCAGGACGCCTGCCGGACCATAGCCGCCTGCCACCCCCCCTTGCTGTCTGCTTTGTCTTCACTGCTGGCAGGCTTCTGTGTGCACAGGCCAGTCTATGCCAAGGAAACGAGGTGCTTGCTCGCCCCTTGCTAGGAGCTCCTCCTAACGCATTGTGGACCGGGGCACACACGCCCCTAGACCAGAAGCCTGCAAGGCAGCTGCAGCTTCGCAATCCACAAAGGCCTGCAGCACTTGGCAGAGAGCCTTCTGCTATGGATATCTTTCCCATCCAAAGCCTTGGAGGAGTTCATGGATGCTCGGCCCTGCAGCGTTTTCCATCGGAGAGCACTGGGTGCCCAAAGCCTCCCCTGTGGTTTCTGAGAACCTTCCAAAACACATGACCTTGGTACCCACTCTGTTGCCGGAGGGTAGTCCTAAGCAGAACTCTCGAAGCTTTTGGAGCCAGCGTGCCTCCTGCTTGGAAAGCTCCTCAGGAACTCATTTGGAGAGAGGCTTCTCCTCCCATGCTTGTCGGCCAACAGATGGTGCCAGCGCTCCACCAAAAAACTCTCTGCTTTGCCTTCAGCCATGGATAGCCTAGCTGAACTCTCTCTGCCTCAAGTAGATACTGCAGGGTTCTTCCAGCCTACAGAAAGCAGAGTGCTTTTGCCTGAGCACTGCTATGCCATGGCAGCTCCCTGAAGGCCTCCTAGGGCCTTCTGTCCCCTAACACAGTCGTGCCATTCATCCCATGCGGGGAGCAAAGTTCACCCTTGGCAGGGCTCAGGGTGCAGCCTGTGTGTGGTTTCATGGCTGGGAAAGGGCAGATCCACAAGCTGGGGGCCCACTTGTGAATGGGACCTGGTGGGCAGAGCCGGCATTCCCTGGCTGGGATGCAGGAGATCTGGGGCCTTCAAGCTGCATGCACATCCCCTCTCTGGCTGCCCGTCTTGCTTCTTCTCTGCTGCCAAGCCTCTCACACCACACGTGCGTCTCATTGCACGGAGCATGCTGCTTGCCCTTCTTCACAAGGACCTCAACTCACAAGCCTCATTTCCTCGAAGGGGAGTGACAATTGACCCAGAGCCTCCAGAGGAGCTGAAGTCTCTCCAGCCACCAAGGGAAGCAGCCGAATTGATGACAGCCTGCTGCATGGAGGGCTTCGATGGGAGAGTGCCATGCATCCCTGGCGGTGACTCTCTCTCACAGTGCTTTCCATGGGGAAACACTGTGTGTGCCAAGTGTCTCCTGTGTGCAGAAAATCTCTCCCCAGGGCCAGAGGTGCAGGGAACCATCTTTGTACCCAGAGCAATGTTTTAGGCAGGCCTCCAATGCTGGGTGAGCCTGCACTTCCCCAACTGTCCAACTGCCTCAGGAACACGCTTCTAGGGAGTGTGGGTCTGACAGGCAGGGCAGATCGAGTGAGGCTCATGGATTGCAGGCAAAAGCCACTGCGCTGACCATTCCCCCTGGAAGTCGCAGCTGAAGGCTCTCTGCACCAGGCCCTAGCTGGAATGAGCCTGCAGCCTGGCCTCCAGTCCCAGGCTTGCCCTGGGCCCTGCTAGGATGGGACCCATCCCAGCCTCAGCACGGCCTCCCTAGGGCCTGTGCAGGCCTAGGCCACTGCCAGCCAGCAGGACCTCGATGGATTACCATTCATTCGAGGAGGCCCCAGGGTGTTGCCTGTGTGTCTCTTGCCCTGCTGGGACGCTGCAGGTCCAGAGGCTGTGTGTGCACTTGGCCACTGGGGCCTGAGCACAAAACAGTCATGACCCCACTTGCAAGCAGGATGCCTGCTGGCCCTTAGCTGCCTGAAACCTCCGCTTGCTGTCTGCGCTGTCTTCACTGCTGACAGGCCTGGGTGTGCACAGGCAAGTCTAGGCCAAGGAAACTGGGTGCTTGCATGCCACTTGCTAGGAGGTCCTCCTAATGCATTCTGGTCTGGGGCACACACGCCCCTGGACCAGAAGCCTGCAAGGCAGCTGCAGCTTCACCATCCACAAAGTCCTGCAGCACTTGGCAGGGAGCCTTCTGCTATGCACAGCTTTCCCACTCCAAAGCCTTGCAGGAGTTCATGGATGCTCGGGCCTGCAGTGTTTTCCATCGGAGAGCTCTGGGTGCCCAAAACCTCCCCTGTGGCTTCCGAGCACCCTCCAACCCACATGCCCTTGGCACCCAGTCTGTTGCCGGAGGGTAGTCCTAAGCAAGACTCTCTAAGCTTTTGGAACCAGCGTGCCTCCTGCTTGGAAAGCTCCTCAGGAACTCATTTGGAGCGAGGCTCCTGCTCCCATGCTTGTCGGCCAGCAGATGGTGCCAGCGCTCCACCAAAAAACTCTCTGCTTTGCCTTCAGCCAGGGTTCGCCTCGCTGAGCTCTCCTTGCCTCAAGCAGAAACTCCAGTGTGCATCCAGCCTACAGAAAGCAGAGTGCCTTTTCCTGAGCACTGCTATGTTGTGGCAGGTCCCCGAAGGCCTCCTAGGGCCTTCTCTCCCCTGACACAGTCGTGCCATTCAGCCCACCTGGCGAGCAATGGTCCACCTTGACAGGGCACACGGTGCAGCCTGGGTGTAGTTTCATGGTTGGGAAAGGGCAGATCCGGAAGCTGGGTGCCCACATGTGAATGGGGCCTGATGGGCCGAGCTGTCATTCCCTGCTTGCGAAGCAGGAGCTCTTGGGCCTGCAAGCTGCATGCACATCCCCTCCCTGGCTGCCCTCTTGCTTCTCCTCTGCTGCCAAGCCTCTCTCCCCACACGTGTGTCTCATCGAAAGGAGCAGGATGCTTGCCATTCTTTGCAAGGAGCTCATCCCACAAGCCTCATTTCCTTGGAGGGGTCTGCGAAATGCTCCAGAGCCTCCAGAGGAGCTGCAGACTCTCCAAACAACAAGGGCAGCAGCCGAGTCTATGACAGCCTGCTGCATGGAGGGCTTCGATGGGAGAGTGCCATGCAACCCTGGCGGCGACTCTCTCTCACAGTGCTTTCCATGGGGAAACATTGTGTGTGCCAAGTGTCTCCTGTGTGCAGAAAATCTCTCCCCAGCACCAGAAGTGCAGGGAATCCTCTTTGGACACAGAGCAATGTTCTAGGAAGGCCTCCCATGGTGCGTGAGCCTCCACTTCCCCAACTGTCCAACTGCCTCAGGAACACATTTCTAGGGAGTGTGGGTCGCACAGACAGGGCGGCTCAAGTGAGGAACGTGGATTGCAGGCAAAAGCCACTGCGCTGACCATTCCCCCTGGAAGTCAAAGCTGAAGACT
Organism: Hippopotamus amphibius kiboko; assembly: GCF_030028045.1. Taxonomy (NCBI): domain Eukaryota; kingdom Metazoa; phylum Chordata; class Mammalia; order Artiodactyla; family Hippopotamidae; genus Hippopotamus; species Hippopotamus amphibius. The sequence continues at coordinate 120,916,894 of NC_080187.1, read as the reverse complement.
CTCTGCACCAGGCCCTAGCTGGAATGAGCCTGCAGCCTGGCCTCCAGTCCCAGGCTTGCCCTGGGCCCTGCTTGGTCAGGACCCATCCCAGCCTCAGCACGGCCACCCTAGGGCCTGTGCAGGCCTAGGCCACTGCCAGCCAGGAGGACCTCGTTGGAGCACTGTTCATTTGAGAAGGACCCAGGGTGTTGCCTGTGTGTCTCTTGCACTGCTGGGACGCTGCAGGTCCAGAGGCTGTGTGTGCACGTGGCCACTGGGGCCTGAGCACAAAACAGTCATGGCCCCACTTTCAAGCAGGACGCCTGCCGGCCCATAGCCGCCTGCCACCCCCCCTTGCTGTCTGCGTTGTCTTCACTGCTGGCAGGCTTCTGTGTGCACAGGCCAGTCTATGCCAAGGAAACGAGGTGCTTGCTCGCCCCTTGCTAGGAGCTCCTCCTAACGCATTGTGGACCGGGGCACACACGCCCCTAGACCAGAAGCCTGCAAGGCAGCTGCAGCTTCGCAATCCACAAAGGCCTGCAGCACTTGGCAGAGAGCCTTCTGCTATGGATATCTTTCCCATCCAAAGCCTTGGAGGAGTTCATGGATGCTCGGCCCTGCAGCGTTTTCCATCGGAGAGCACTGGGTGCCCAAAGCCTCCCCTGTGGTTTCTGAGAACCTTCCAAAACACATGACCTTGGTACCCACTCTGTTGCCGGAGGGTAGTCCTAAGCAGAACTCTCGAAGCTTTTGGAGCCAGCGTGCCTCCTGCTTGGAAAGCTCCTCAGGAACTCATTTGGAGAGAGGCTTCTCCTCCCATGCTTGTCGGCCAACAGATGGTGCCCGCGCTCCACCAAAAAACTCTCTGCTTTGCCTTCAGCCATGGATAGCCTAGCTGAACTCTCTCTGCCTCAAGTAGATACTGCAGGGTTCTTCCAGCCTACAGAAAGCAGAGTGCTTTTGCCTGAGCACTGCTATGCCATGGCAGCTCCCTGAAGGCCTCCTAGGGCCTTCTGTCCCCTAACACAGTCGTGCCATTCATCCCATGCGGGGAGCAAAGTTCACCCTTGGCAGGGCTCAGGGTGCAGCCTGTGTGTGGTTTCATGGCTGGGAAAGGGCAGATCCACAAGCTGGGGGCCCACTTGTGAATGGGACCTGGTGGGCAGAGCCGGCATTCCCTGGCTGGGATGCAGGAGATCTGGGGCCTTCAAGCTGCATGCACATCCCCTCTCTGGCTGCCCCTCTTGCTTCTTCTCTGCTGCCAAGCCTCTCACACCACACGTGCGTCTCATTGCACGGAGCATGCTGCTTGCCCTTCTTCACAAGGACCTCAACTCACAAGCCTCATTTCCTCGAAGGGGAGTGACAATTGACCCAGAGCCTCCAGAGGAGCTGAAGTCTCTCCAGCCACCAAGGGAAGCAGCCGAATTGATGACAGCCTGCTGCATGGAGGGCTTCGATGGGAGAGTGCCATGCATCCCTGGCGGTGACTCTCTCTCACAGTGCTTTCCATGGGGAAACACTGTGTGTGCCAAGTGTCTCCTGTGTGCAGAAAATCTCTCCCCAGGGCCAGAGGTGCAGGGAACCATCTTTGTACCCAGAGCAATGTTCTAGGCAGGCCTCCCATGCTGGGTGAGCCTCCACTTCCCCAACTGTCCAACTGCCTCAGGAACACGCTTCTAGGGAGTGTGGGTCTGACAGGCAGGGCAGATCGAGTGAGGCTCATGGATTGCAGGCAAAAGCCACTGCGCTGACCATTCCCCCTGGAAGTCGCAGCTGAAGGCTCTCTGCACCAGGCCCTAGCTGGAATGAGCCTGCAGCCTGGCCTCCAGTCCCAGGCTTGCCCTGGGCCCTGCTAGGATGGGACCCATCCCAGCCTCAGCACGGCCTCCCTAGGGCCTGTGCAGGCCTAGGCCACTGCCAGCCAGCAGGACCTCGATGGATTACCATTCATTCGAGGAGGCCCCAGGGTGTTGCCTGTGTGTCTCTTGCCCTGCTGGGACGCTGCAGGTCCAGAGGCTGTGTGTGCACGTGGCCACTGGGGCCTGAGCACAAAACAGTCATGACCCCACTTGCAAGCAGGATGCCTGCTGGCCCTTAGCTGCCTGAAACCTCCGCTTGCTGTCTGCGCTGTCTTCACTGCTGACAGGCCTGGGTGTGCACAGGCAAGTCTAGGCCAAGGAAACTGGGTGCTTGCATGCCACTTGCTAGGAGGTCCTCCTAATGCATTCTGGTCTGGGGCACACACGCCCCTGGACCAGAAGCCTGCAAGGCAGCTGCAGCTTCACCATCCACAAAGTCCTGCAGCACTTGGCAGGGAGCCTTCTGCTATGCACAGCTTTCCCACTCCAAAGCCTTGCAGGAGTTCATGGATGCTCGGGCCTGCAGTGTTTTCCATCGGAGAGCTCTGGGTGCCCAAAACCTCCCCTGTGGCTTCCGAGCACCCTCCAACCCACATGCCCTTGGCACCCAGTCTGTTGCCGGAGGGTAGTCCTAAGCAAGACTCTCTAAGCTTTTGGAACCAGCGTGCCTCCTGCTTGGAAAGCTCCTCAGGAACTCATTTGGAGCGAGGCTCCTGCTCCCATGCTTGTCGGCCAGCAGATGGTGCCAGCGCTCCACCAAAAAACTCTCTGCTTTGCCTTCAGCCAGGGTTCGCCTCGCTGAGCTCTCCTTGCCTCAAGCAGAAACTCCAGTGTGCATCCAGCCTACAGAAAGCAGAGTGCCTTTGCCTGAGCACTGCTATGTTGTGGCAGGTCCCCGAAGGCCTCCTAGGGCCTTCTCTCCCCTGACACAGTCATGCCATTCAGCCCACCTGGCGAGCAATGGTCCACCTTGACAGGGCACACGGTGCAGCCTGGGTGTAGTTTCATGGTTGGGAAAGGGCAGATCCGGAAGCTGGGTGCCCACATGTGAATGGGGCCTGATGGGCCGAGCTGTCATTCCCTGCTTGCGAAGCAGGAGCTCTTGGGCCTGCAAGCTGCATGCACATCCCCTCCCTGGCTGCCCTCTTGCTTCTCCTCTGCTGCCAAGCCTCTCTCCCCACACGTGTGTCTCATCGAAAGGAGCAGGATGCTTGCCATTCTTTGCAAGGAGCTCATCCCACAAGCCTCATTTCCTTGGAGGGGTCTGCGAAATGCTCCAGAGCCTCCAGAGGAGCTGCAGACTCTCCAAACAACAAGGGCAGCAGCCGAGTCTATGACAGCCTGCTGCATGGAGGGCTTCGATGGGAGAGTGCCATGCAACCCTGGCGGCGACTCTCTCTCACAGTGCTTTCCATGGGGAAACATTGTGTGTGCCAAGTGTCTCCTGTGTGCAGAAAATCTCTCCCCAGCACCAGAAGTGCAGGGAATCCTCTTTGGACACAGAGCAATGTTCTAGGAAGGCCTCCCATGGTGCGTGAGCCTCCACTTCCCCAACTGTCCAACTGCCTCAGGAACACATTTCTAGGGAGTGTGGGTCGCACAGACAGGGCGGCTCAAGTGAGGAACGTGGATTGCAGGCAAAAGCCACTGCGCTGACCATTCCCCCTGGAAGTCAAAGCTGAAGACTCTCTGCACCAGGCCCTAGCTGGAATGAGCCTGCAGCCTGGCCTCCAGTCCCAGGCTTGCCCTGGGCCCTGCTTGGTCAGGACCCATCCCAGCCTCAGCACGGCCACCCTAGGGCCTGTGCAGGCCTAGGCCACTGCCAGCCAGGAGGACCTCGTTGGAGCACTGTTCATTTGAGAAGGACCCAGGGTGTTGCCTGTGTGTCTCTTGCACTGCTGGGACGCTGCAGGTCCAGAGGCTGTGTGTGCACGTGGCCACTGGGGCCTGAGCACAAAACAGTCATGGCCCCACTTTCAAGCAGGACGCCTGCCGGACCATAGCCGCCTGCCACCCCCCCTTGCTGTCTGCGTTGTCTTCACTGCTGGCAGGCTTCTGTGTGCACAGGCCAGTCTATGCCAAGGAAACGAGGTGCTTGCTCGCCCCTTGCTAGGAGCTCCTCCTAACGCATTGTGGACCGGGGCACACACGCCCCTAGACCAGAAGCCTGCAAGGCAGCTGCAGCTTCGCAATCCACAAAGGCCTGCAGCACTTGGCAGAGAGCCTTCTGCTATGGATATCTTTCCCATCCAAAGCCTTGGAGGAGTTCATGGATGCTCGGCCCTGCAGCGTTTTCCATCGGAGAGCACTGGGTGCCCAAAGCCTCCCCTGTGGTTTCTGAGAACCTTCCAAAACACATGACCTTGGTACCCACTCTGTTGCCGGAGGGTAGTCCTAAGCAGAACTCTCGAAGCTTTTGGAGCCAGCGTGCCTCCTGCTTGGAAAGCTCCTCAGGAACTCATTTGGAGAGAGGCTTCTCCTCCCATGCTTGTCGGCCAACAGATGGTGCCCGCGCTCCACCAAAAAACTCTCTGCTTTGCCTTCAGCCATGGATAGCCTAGCTGAACTCTCTCTGCCTCAAGTAGATACTGCAGGGTTCTTCCAGCCTACAGAAAGCAGAGTGCTTTTGCCTGAGCACTGCTATGCCATGGCAGCTCCCTGAAGGCCTCCTAGGGCCTTCTGTCCCCTAACACAGTCGTGCCATTCATCCCATGCGGGGAGCAAAGTTCACCCTTGGCAGGGCTCAGGGTGCAGCCTGTGTGTGGTTTCATGGCTGGGAAAGGGCAGATCCACAAGCTGGGGGCCCACTTGTGAATGGGACCTGGTGGGCAGAGCCGGCATTCCCTGGCTGGGATGCAGGAGATCTGGGGCCTTCAAGCTGCATGCACATCCCCTCTCTGGCTGCCCGTCTTGCTTCTTCTCTGCTGCCAAGCCTCTCACACCACACGTGCGTCTCATTGCACGGAGCATGCTGCTTGCCCTTCTTCACAAGGACCTCAACTCACAAGCCTCATTTCCTCGAAGGGGAGTGACAATTGACCCAGAGCCTCCAGAGGAGCTGAAGTCTCTCCAGCCACCAAGGGAAGCAGCCGAATTGATGACAGCCTGCTGCATGGAGGGCTTCGATGGGAGAGTGCCATGCATCCCTGGCGGTGACTCTCTCTCACAGTGCTTTCCATGGGGAAACACTGTGTGTGCCAAGTGTCTCCTGTGTGCAGAAAATCTCTCCCCAGGGCCAGAGGTGCAGGGAACCATCTTTGTACCCAGAGCAATGTTTTAGGCAGGCCTCCCATGCTGGGTGAGCCTGCACTTCCCCAACTGTCCAACTGCCTCAGGAACACGCTTCTAGGGAGTGTGGGTCTGACAGGCAGGGCAGATCGAGTGAGGCTCATGGATTGCAGGCAAAAGCCACTGCGCTGACCATTCCCCCTGGAAGTCGCAGCTGAAGGCTCTCTGCACCAGGCCCTAGCTGGAATGAGCCTGCAGCCTGGCCTCCAGTCCCAGGCTTGCCCTGGGCCCTGCTAGGATGGGACCCATCCCAGCCTCAGCACGGCCTCCCTAGGGCCTGTGCAGGCCTAGGCCACTGCCAGCCAGCAGGACCTCGATGGATTACCATTCATTCGAGGAGGCCCCAGGGTGTTGCCTGTGTGTCTCTTGCCCTGCTGGGACGCTGCAGGTCCAGAGGCTGTGTGTGCACGTGGCCACTGGGGCCTGAGCACAAAACAGTCATGACCCCACTTGCAAGCAGGATGCCTGCTGGCCCTTAGCTGCCTGAAACCTCCGCTTGCTGTCTGCGCTGTCTTCACTGCTGACAGGCCTGGGTGTGCACAGGCAAGTCTAGGCCAAGGAAACTGGGTGCTTGCATGCCACTTGCTAGGAGGTCCTCCTAATGCATTCTGGTCTGGGGCACACACTCCCCTGGACCAGAAGCCTGCAAGGCAGCTGCAGCTTCACCATCCACAAAGTCCTGCAGCACTTGGCAGGGAGCCTTCTGCTATGCACAGCTTTCCCACTCCAAAGCCTTGCAGGAGTTCATGGATGCTCGGGCCTGCAGTGTTTTCCATCGGAGAGCTCTGGGTGCCCAAAACCTCCCCTGTGGCTTCCGAGCACCCTCCAACCCACATGCCCTTGGCACCCAGTCTGTTGCCGGAGGGTAGTCCTAAGCAAGACTCTCTAAGCTTTTGGAACCAGCGTGCCTCCTGCTTGGAAAGCTCCTCAGGAACTCATTTGGAGCGAGGCTCCTGCTCCCATGCTTGTCGGCCAGCAGATGGTGCCAGCGCTCCACCAAAAAACTCTCTGCTTTGCCTTCAGCCAGGGTTCGCCTCGCTGAGCTCTCCTTGCCTCAAGCAGAAACTCCAGTGTGCATCCAGCCTACAGAAAGCAGAGTGCCTTTGCCTGAGCACTGCTATGTTGTGGCAGGTCCCCGAAGGCCTCCTAGGGCCTTCTCTCCCCTGACACAGTCGTGCCATTCAGCCCACCTGGCGAGCAATGGTCCACCTTGACAGGGCACACGGTGCAGCCTGGGTGTAGTTTCATGGTTGGGAAAGGGCAGATCCGGAAGCTGGGTGCCCACATGTGAATGGGGCCTGATGGGCCGAGCTGTCATTCCCTGCTTGCGAAGCAGGAGCTCTTGGGCCTGCAAGCTGCATGCACATCCCCTCCCTGGCTGCCCTCTTGCTTCTCCTCTGCTGCCAAGCCTCTCTCCCCACACGTGTGTCTCATCGAAAGGAGCAGGATGCTTGCCATTCTTTGCAAGGAGCTCATCCCACAAGCCTCATTTCCTTGGAGGGGTCTGCGAAATGCTCCAGAGCCTCCAGAGGAGCTGCAGACTCTCCAAACAACAAGGGCAGCAGCCGAGTCTATGACAGCCTGCTGCATGGAGGGCTTCGATGGGAGAGTGCCATGCAACCCTGGCGGCGACTCTCTCTCACAGTGCTTTCCATGGGGAAACATTGTGTGTGCCAAGTGTCTCCTGTGTGCAGAAAATCTCTCCCCAGCACCAGAAGTGCAGGGAATCCTCTTTGGACACAGAGCAATGTTCTAGGAAGGCCTCCCATGGTGCGTGAGCCTCCACTTCCCCAACTGTCCAACTGCCTCAGGAACACATTTCTAGGGAGTGTGGGTCGCACAGGCAGGGCGGCTCGAGTGAGGAACGTGGATTGCAGGCAAAAGCCACTGCGCTGACCATTCCCCCTGGAAGTCAAAGCTGAAGACTCTCTGCACCAGGCCCTAGCTGGAATGAGCCTGCAGCCTGGCCTCCAGTCCCAGGCTTGCCCTGGGCCCTGCTTGGTCAGGACCCATCCCAGCCTCAGCACGACCACCCTAGGGCCTGTGCAGGCCTAGGCCACTGCCAGCCAGGAGGACCTCGTTGGAGCGCTGTTCATTTGAGAAGGACCCAGGGTGTTGCCTGTGTGTCTCTTGCACTGCTGGGACGCTGCAGGTCCAGAGGCTGTGTGTGCACGTGGCCACTGGGGCCTGAGCACAAAACAGTCATGGCCCCACTTTCAAGCAGGATGCCTGCCGGCCCATAGCCGCCTGCCACCCCCCCTTGCTGTCTGCGTTGTCTTCACTGCTGGCAGGCTTCTGTGTGCACAGGCCAGTCTATGCCAAGGAAACGAGGTGCTTGCTCGCCCCTTGCTAGGAGCTCCTCCTAACGCATTGTGGACCGGGGCACACACGCCCCTAGACCAGAAGCCTGCAAGGCAGCTGCAGCTTCGCAATCCACAAAGGCCTGCAGCACTTGGCAGAGAGCCTTCTGCTATGGATATCTTTCCCATCCAAAGCCTTGGAGGAGTTCATGGATGCTCGGCCCTGCAGCGTTTTCCATCGGAGAGCACTGGGTGCCCAAAGCCTCCCCTGTGGTTTCTGAGAACCTTCCAAAACACATGACCTTGGTACCCACTCTGTTGCCGGAGGGTAGTCCTAAGCAGAACTCTCGAAGCTTTTGGAGCCAGCGTGCCTCCTGCTTGGAAAGCTCCTCAGGAACTCATTTGGAGAGAGGCTTCTCCTCCCATGCTTGTCGGCCAACAGATGGTGCCCGCGCTCCACCAAAAAACTCTCTGCTTTGCCTTCAGCCATGGATAGCCTAGCTGAACTCTCTCTGCCTCAAGTAGATACTGCAGGGTTCTTCCAGCCTACAGAAAGCAGAGTGCTTTTGCCTGAGCACTGCTATGCCATGGCAGCTCCCTGAAGGCCTCCTAGGGCCTTCTGTCCCCTAACACAGTCGTGCCATTCATCCCATGCGGGGAGCAAAGTTCACCCTTGGCAGGGCTCAGGGTGCAGCCTGTGTGTGGTTTCATGGCTGGGAAAGGGCAGATCCACAAGCTGGGGGCCCACTTGTGAATGGGACCTGGTGGGCAGAGCCGGCATTCCCTGGCTGGGATGCAGGAGATCTGGGGCCTTCAAGCTGCATGCACATCCCCTCTCTGGCTGCCCCTCTTGCTTCTTCTCTGCTGCCAAGCCTCTCACACCACACGTGCGTCTCATTGCACGGAGCATGCTGCTTGCCCTTCTTCACAAGGACCTCAACTCACAAGCCTCATTTCCTCGAAGGGGAGTGACAATTGACCCAGAGCCTCCAGAGGAGCTGAAGTCTCTCCAGCCACCAAGGGAAGCAGCCGAATTGATGACAGCCTGCTGCATGGAGGGCTTCGATGGGAGAGTGCCATGCATCCCTGGCGGTGACTCTCTCTCACAGTGCTTTCCATGGGGAAACACTGTGTGTGCCAAGTGTCTCCTGTGTGCAGAAAATCTCTCCCCAGGGCCAGAGGTGCAGGGAACCATCTTTGTACCCAGAGCAATGTTTTAGGCAGGCCTCCCATGCTGGGTGAGCCTGCACTTCCCCAACTGTCCAACTGCCTCAGGAACACGCTTCTAGGGAGTGTGGGTCTGACAGGCAGGGCAGATCGAGTGAGGCTCATGGATTGCAGGCAAAAGCCACTGCGCTGACCATTCCCCCTGGAAGTCGCAGCTGAAGGCTCTCTGCACCAGGCCCTAGCTGGAATGAGCCTGCAGCCTGGCCTCCAGTCCCAGGCTTGCCCTGGGCCCTGCTAGGATGGGACCCATCCCAGCCTCAGCACGGCCTCCCTAGGGCCTGTGCAGGCCTAGGCCACTGCCAGCCAGCAGGACCTCGATGGATTACCATTCATTCGAGGAGGCCCCAGGGTGTTGCCTGTGTGTCTCTTGCCCTGCTGGGACGCTGCAGGTCCAGAGGCTGTGTGTGCACGTGGCCACTGGGGCCTGAGCACAAAACAGTCATGACCCCACTTGCAAGCAGGATGCCTGCTGGCCCTTAGCTGCCTGAAACCTCCGCTTGCTGTCTGCGCTGTCTTCACTGCTGACAGGCCTGGGTGTGCACAGGCAAGTCTAGGCCAAGGAAACTGGGTGCTTGCATGCCACTTGCTAGGAGGTCCTCCTAATGCATTCTGGTCTGGGGCACACACTCCCCTGGACCAGAAGCCTGCAAGGCAGCTGCAGCTTCACCATCCACAAAGTCCTGCAGCACTTGGCAGGGAGCCTTCTGCTATGCACAGCTTTCCCACTCCAAAGCCTTGCAGGAGTTCATGGATGCTCGGGCCTGCAGTGTTTTCCATCGGAGAGCTCTGGGTGCCCAAAACCTCCCCTGTGGCTTCCGAGCACCCTCCAACCCACATGCCCTTGGCACCCAGTCTGTTGCCGGAGGGTAGTCCTAAGCAAGACTCTCTAAGCTTTTGGAACCAGCGTGCCTCCTGCTTGGAAAGCTCCTCAGGAACTCATTTGGAGCGAGGCTCCTGCTCCCATGCTTGTCGGCCAGCAGATGGTGCCAGCGCTCCACCAAAAAACTCTCTGCTTTGCCTTCAGCCAGGGTTCGCCTCGCTGAGCTCTCCTTGCCTCAAGCAGAAACTCCAGTGTGCATCCAGCCTACAGAAAGCAGAGTGCCTTTGCCTGAGCACTGCTATGTTGTGGCAGGTCCCCGAAGGCCTCCTAGGGCCTTCTCTCCCCTGACACAGTCGTGCCATTCAGCCCACCTGGCGAGCAATGGTCCACCTTGACAGGGCACACGGTGCAGCCTGGGTGTAGTTTCATGGTTGGGAAAGGGCAGATCCGGAAGCTGGGTGCCCACATGTGAATGGGGCCTGATGGGCCGAGCTGTCATTCCCTGCTTGCGAAGCAGGAGCTCTTGGGCCTGCAAGCTGCATGCACATCCCCTCCCTGGCTGCCCTCTTGCTTCTCCTCTGCTGCCAAGCCTCTCTCCCCACACGTGTGTCTCATCGAAAGGAGCAGGATGCTTGCCATTCTTTGCAAGGAGCTCATCCCACAAGCCTCATTTCCTTGGAGGGGTCTGCGAAATGCTCCAGAGCCTCCAGAGGAGCTGCAGACTCTCCAAACAACAAGGGCAGCAGCCGAGTCTATGACAGCCTGCTGCATGGAGGGCTTCGATGGGAGAGTGCCATGCAACCCTGGCGGCGACTCTCTCTCACAGTGCTTTCCATGGGGAAACATTGTGTGTGCCAAGTGTCTCCTGTGTGCAGAAAATCTCTCCCCAGCACCAGAAGTGCAGGGAATCCTCTTTGGACACAGAGCAATGTTCTAGGAAGGCCTCCCATGGTGCGTGAGCCTCCACTTCCCCAACTGTCCAACTGCCTCAGGAACACATTTCTAGGGAGTGTGGGTCGCACAGGCAGGGCGGCTCGAGTGAGGAACGTGGATTGCAGGCAAAAGCCACTGCGCTGACCATTCCCCCTGGAAGTCAAAGCTGAAGACTCTCTGCACCAGGCCCTAGCTGGAATGAGCCTGCAGCCTGGCCTCCAGTCCCAGGCTTGCCCTGGGCCCTGCTTGGTCAGGACCCATCCCAGCCTCAGCACGACCACCCTAGGGCCTGTGCAGGCCTAGGCCACTGCCAGCCAGGAGGACCTCGTTGGAGCGCTGTTCATTTGAGAAGGACCCAGGGTGTTGCCTGTGTGTCTCTTGCACTGCTGGGACGCTGCAGGTCCAGAGGCTGTGTGTGCACGTGGCCACTGGGGCCTGAGCACAAAACAGTCATGGCCCCACTTTCAAGCAGGATGCCTGCCGGCCCATAGCCGCCTGCCACCCCCCCTTGCTGTCTGCGTTGTCTTCACTGCTGGCAGGCTTCTGTGTGCACAGGCCAGTCTATGCCAAGGAAACGAGGTGCTTGCTCGCCCCTTGCTAGGAGCTCCTCCTAACGCATTGTGGACCGGGGCACACACGCCCCTAGACCAGAAGCCTGCAAGGCAGCTGCAGCTTCGCAATCCACAAAGGCCTGCAGCACTTGGCAGAGAGCCTTCTGCTATGGATATCTTTCCCATCCAAAGCCTTGGAGGAGTTCATGGATGCTCGGCCCTGCAGCGTTTTCCATCGGAGAGCACTGGGTGCCCAAAGCCTCCCCTGTGGTTTCTGAGAACCTTCCAAAACACATGACCTTGGTACCCACTCTGTTGCCGGAGGGTAGTCCTAAGCAGAACTCTCGAAGCTTTTGGAGCCAGCGTGCCTCCTGCTTGGAAAGCTCCTCAGGAACTCATTTGGAGAGAGGCTTCTCCTCCCATGCTTGTCGGCCAACAGATGGTGCCCGCGCTCCACCAAAAAACTCTCTGCTTTGCCTTCAGCCATGGATAGCCTAGCTGAACTCTCTCTGCCTCAAGTAGATACTGCAGGGTTCTTCCAGCCTACAGAAAGCAGAGTGCTTTTGCCTGAGCACTGCTATGCCATGGCAGCTCCCTGAAGGCCTCCTAGGGCCTTCTGTCCCCTAACACAGTCGTGCCATTCATCCCATGCGGGGAGCAAAGTTCACCCTTGGCAGGGCTCAGGGTGCAGCCTGTGTGTGGTTTCATGGCTGGGAAAGGGCAGATCCACAAGCTGGGGGCCCACTTGTGAATGGGACCTGGTGGGCAGAGCCGGCATTCCCTGGCTGGGATGCAGGAGATCTGGGGCCTTCAAGCTGCATGCACATCCCCTCTCTGGCTGCCCCTCTTGCTTCTTCTCTGCTGCCAAGCCTCTCACACCACACGTGCGTCTCATTGCACGGAGCATGCTGCTTGCCCTTCTTCACAAGGACCTCAACTCACAAGCCTCATTTCCTCGAAGGGGAGTGACAATTGACCCAGAGCCTCCAGAGGAGCTGAAGTCTCTCCAGCCACCAAGGGAAGCAGCCGAATTGATGACAGCCTGCTGCATGGAGGGCTTCGATGGGAGAGTGCCATGCATCCCTGGCGGTGACTCTCTCTCACAGTGCTTTCCATGGGGAAACACTGTGTGTGCCAAGTGTCTCCTGTGTGCAGAAAATCTCTCCCCAGGGCCAGAGGTGCAGGGAACCATCTTTGTACCCAGAGCAATGTTCTAGGCAGGCCTCCCATGCTGGGTGAGCCTCCACTTCCCCAACTGTCCAACTGCCTCAGGAACACGCTTCTAGGGAGTGTGGGTCTGACAGGCAGGGCAGATCGAGTGAGGCTCATGGATTGCAGGCAAAAGCCACTGCGCTGACCATTCCCCCTGGAAGTCGCAGCTGAAGGCTCTCTGCACCAGGCCCTAGCTGGAATGAGCCTGCAGCCTGGCCTCCAGTCCCAGGCTTGCCCTGGGCCCTGCTAGGATGGGACCCATCCCAGCCTCAGCACGGCCTCCCTAGGGCCTGTGCAGGCCTAGGCCACTGCCAGCCAGCAGGACCTCGATGGATTACCATTCATTCGAGGAGGCCCCAGGGTGTTGCCTGTGTGTCTCTTGCCCTGCTGGGACGCTGCAGGTCCAGAGGCTGTGTGTGCACGTGGCCACTGGGGCCTGAGCACAAAACAGTCATGACCCCACTTGCAAGCAGGATGCCTGCTGGCCCTTAGCTGCCTGAAACCTCCGCTTGCTGTCTGCGCTGTCTTCACTGCTGACAGGCCTGGGTGTGCACAGGCAAGTCTAGGCCAAGGAAACTGGGTGCTTGCATGCCACTTGCTAGGAGGTCCTCCTAATGCATTCTGGTCTGGGGCACACACGCCCCTGGACCAGAAGCCTGCAAGGCAGCTGCAGCTTCACCATCCACAAAGTCCTGCAGCACTTGGCAGGGAGCCTTCTGCTATGCACAGCTTTCCCACTCCAAAGCCTTGCAGGAGTTCATGGATGCTCGGGCCTGCAGTGTTTTCCATCGGAGAGCTCTGGGTGCCCAAAACCTCCCCTGTGGCTTCCGAGCACCCTCCAACCCACATGCCCTTGGCACCCAGTCTGTTGCCGGAGGGTAGTCCTAAGCAAGACTCTCTAAGCTTTTGGAACCAGCGTGCCTCCTGCTTGGAAAGCTCCTCAGGAACTCATTTGGAGCGAGGCTCCTGCTCCCATGCTTGTCGGCCAGCAGATGGTGCCAGCGCTCCACCAAAAAACTCTCTGCTTTGCCTTCAGCCAGGGTTCGCCTAGCTGAGCTCTCCTTGCCTCATGCAGAAACTCCAGTGTGCATCCAGCCTACAGAAAGCAGAGTGCCTTTGCCTGAGCACTGCTATGTTGTGGCAGGTCCCCGAAGGCCTCCTAGGGCCTTCTCTCCCCTGACACAGTCGTGCCATTCAGCCCACCTGGCGAGCAATGGTCCACCTTGACAGGGCACACGGTGCAGCCTGGGTGTAGTTTCATGGTTGGGAAAGGGCAGATCCGGAAGCTGGGTGCCCACATGTGAATGGGGCCTGATGGGCCGAGCTGTCATTCCCTGCTTGCGAAGCAGGAGCTCTTGGGCCTGCAAGCTGCATGCACATCCCCTCCCTGGCTGCCCTCTTGCTTCTCCTCTGCTGCCAAGCCTCTCTCCCCACACGTGTGTCTCATCGAAAGGAGCAGGATGCTTGCCATTCTTTGCAAGGAGCTCATCCCACAAGCCTCATTTCCTTGGAGGGGTCTGCGAAATGCTCCAGAGCCTCCAGAGGAGCTGCAGACTCTCCAAACAACAAGGGCAGCAGCCGAGTCTATGACAGCCTGCTGCATGGAGGGCTTCGATGGGAGAGTGCCATGCAACCCTGGCGGCGACTCTCTCTCACAGTGCTTTCCATGGGGAAACATTGTGTGTGCCAAGTGTCTCCTGTGTGCAGAAAATCTCTCCCCAGCACCAGAAGTGCAGGGAATCCTCTTTGGACACAGAGCAATGTTCGAGGAAGGCCTCCCATGGTGCGTGAGCCTCCACTTCCCCAACTGTCCAACTGCCTCAGGAACACATTTCTAGGGAGTGTGGGTCGCACAGGCAGGGCGGCTCGAGTGAGGAACGTGGATTGCAGGCAAAAGCCACTGCGCTGACCATTCCCCCTGGAAGTCGCAGCTGAAGGCTCTCCGCACCAGGCCCTAGCTGGAATGAGCCTGCAGCCTGGCCTCCAGTCCCAGGCTTGCCCTGGGCCCTGCTTGGTCAGGACCCATCCCAGCCTCAACACGGCCACCCTAGGGCCTGTGCAGGCCTAGGCCACTGCCAGCCAGGAGGACCTCGTTGGAGTGCTGTTCATTCGAGAAGGACCCAGGGTGTTGCCTGTGTGTCTCTTGCACTGCTGGGACGCTGCAGGTCCAGAGGCTGTGTGTGCACGTGGCCACTGGGGCCTGAGCACAAAACAGTCATGGACCCACTTTCAAGCAGGACGCCTGCCGGCCCATAGCCGCCTGCCACCCCCCCTTGCTGTCTGCGTTGTCTTCACTGCTGGCAGGCTTCTGTGTGCACAGGCCAGTCTATGCCAAGGAAACGAGGTGCTTGCTCGCCCCTTGCTAGGAGCTCCTCCTAACGCATTGTGGACCGGGGCACACACGCCCCTAGACCAGAAGCCTGCAAGGCAGCTGCAGCTTCGCAATCCACAAAGGCCTGCAGCACTTGGCAGAGAGCCTTCTGCTATGGATATCTTTCCCATCCAAAGCCTTGGAGGAGTTCATGGATGCTCGGGCCTGCAGCGTTTTCCATCGGAGAGCACTGGGTGCCCAAAGCCTCCCCTGTGGTTTCTGAGAACCTTCCAAAACACATGACCTTGGTACCCACTCTGTTGCCGGAGGGTAGTCCTAAGCAGAACTCTCGAAGCTTTTGGAGCCAGCGTGCCTCCTGCTTGGAAAGCTCCTCAGGAACTCATTTGGAGAGAGGCTTCTCCTCCCATGCTTGTCGGCCAACAGATGGTGCCCGCGCTCCACCAAAAACTCTCTGCTTTGCCTTCAGCCATGGATAGCCTAGCTGAACTCTCTCTGCCTCAAGTAGATACTGCAGGGTTCTTCCAGCCTACAGAAAGCAGAGTGCTTTTGCCTGAGCACTGCTATGCCATGGCAGCTCCCTGAAGGCCTCCTAGGGCCTTCTGTCCCCTAACACAGTCGTGCCATTCATCCCATGCGGGGAGCAAAGTTCACCCTTGGCAGGGCTCAGGGTGCAGCCTGTGTGTGGTTTCATGGCTGGGAAAGGGCAGATCCACAAGCTGGGGGCCCACTTGTGAATGGGACCTGGTGGGCAGAGCCGGCATTCCCTGGCTGGGATGCAGGAGATCTGGGGCCTTCAAGCTGCATGCACATCCCCTCTCTGGCTGCCCCTCTTGCTTCTTCTCTGCTGCCAAGCCTCTCACACCACACGTGCGTCTCATTGCACGGAGCATGCTGCTTGCCCTTCTTCACAAGGACCTCAACTCACAAGCCTCATTTCCTCGAAGGGGAGTGACAATTGACCCAGAGCCTCCAGAGGAGCTGAAGTCTCTCCAGCCACCAAGGGAAGCAGCCGAATTGATGACAGCCTGCTGCATGGAGGGCTTCGATGGGAGAGTGCCATGCATCCCTGGCGGTGACTCTCTCTCACAGTGCTTTCCATGGGGAAACACTGTGTGTGCCAAGTGTCTCCTGTGTGCAGAAAATCTCTCCCCAGGGCCAGAGGTGCAGGGAACCATCTTTGTACCCAGAGCAATGTTCTAGGCAGGCCTCCCATGCTGGGTGAGCCTCCACTTCCCCAACTGTCCAACTGCCTCAGGAACACGCTTCTAGGGAGTGTGGGTCTGACAGGCAGGGCAGATCGAGTGAGGCTCATGGATTGCAGGCAAAAGCCACTGCGCTGACCATTCCCCCTGGAAGTCGCAGCTGAAGGCTCTCTGCACCAGGCCCTAGCTGGAATGAGCCTGCAGCCTGGCCTCCAGTCCCAGGCTTGCCCTGGGCCCTGCTAGGATGGGACCCATCCCAGCCTCAGCACGGCCTCCCTAGGGCCTGTGCAGGCCTAGGCCACTGCCAGCCAGCAGGACCTCGATGGATTACCATTCATTCGAGGAGGCCCCAGGGTGTTGCCTGTGTGTCTCTTGCCCTGCTGGGACGCTGCAGGTCCAGAGGCTGTGTGTGCACGTGGCCACTGGGGCCTGAGCACAAAACAGTCATGACCCCACTTGCAAGCAGGATGCCTGCTGGCCCTTAGCTGCCTGAAACCTCCGCTTGCTGTCTGCGCTGTCTTCACTGCTGACAGGCCTGGGTGTGCACAGGCAAGTCTAGGCCAAGGAAACTGGGTGCTTGCATGCCACTTGCTAGGAGGTCCTCCTAATGCATTCTGGTCTGGGGCACACACGCCCCTGGACCAGAAGCCTGCAAGGCAGCTGCAGCTTCACCATCCACAAAGTCCTGCAGCACTTGGCAGGGAGCCTTCTGCTATGCACAGCTTTCCCACTCCAAAGCCTTGCAGGAGTTCATGGATGCTCGGGCCTGCAGTGTTTTCCATCGGAGAGCTCTGGGTGCCCAAAACCTCCCCTGTGGCTTCCGAGCACCCTCCAACCCACATGCCCTTGGCACCCAGTCTGTTGCCGGAGGGTAGTCCTAAGCAAGACTCTCTAAGCTTTTGGAACCAGCGTGCCTCCTGCTTGGAAAGCTCCTCAGGAACTCATTTGGAGCGATGCTCCTGCTCCCATGCTTGTCGGCCAGCAGATGGTGCCAGCGCTCCACCAAAAATCTCTCTGCTTTGCCTTCAGCCAGGGTTCGCCTAGCTGAGCTCTCCTTGCCTCATGCAGAAACTCCAGTGTGCATCCAGCCTACAGAAAGCAGAGTGCCTTTGCCTGAGCACTGCTATGTTGTGGCAGGTCCCCGAAGGCCTCCTAGGGCCTTCTCTCCCCTGACACAGTCGTGCCATTCAGCCCACCTGGCGAGCAATGGTCCACCTTGACAGGGCACACGGTGCAGCCTGGGTGTAGTTTCATGGTTGGGAAAGGGCAGATCCGGAAGCTGGGTGCCCACATGTGAATGGGGCCTGATGGGCCGAGCTGTCATTCCCTGCTTGCGAAGCAGGAGCTCTTGGGCCTGCAAGCTGCATGCACATCCCCTCCCTGGCTGCCCTCTTGCTTCTCCTCTGCTGCCAAGCCTCTCTCCCCACACGTGTGTCTCATCGAAAGGAGCAGGATGCTTGCCATTCTTTGCAAGGAGCTCATCCCACAAGCCTCATTTCCTTGGAGGGGTCTGCGAAATGCTCCAGAGCCTCCAGAGGAGCTGCAGACTCTCCAAACAACAAGGGCAGCAGCCGAGTCTATGACAGCCTGCTGCATGGAGGGCTTCGATGGGAGAGTGCCATGCAACCCTGGCGGCGACTCTCTCTCACAGTGCTTTCCATGGGGAAACATTGTGTGTGCCAAGTGTCTCCTGTGTGCAGAAAATCTCTCCCCAGCACCAGAAGTGCAGGGAATCCTCTTTGGACACAGAGCAATGTTCGAGGAAGGCCTCCCATGGTGCGTGAGCCTCCACTTCCCCAACTGTCCAACTGCCTCAGGAACACATTTCTAGGGAGTGTGGGTCGCACAGGCAGGGCGGCTCGAGTGAGGAACGTGGATTGCAGGCAAAAGCCACTGCGCTGACCATTCCCCCTGGAAGTCGCAGCTGAAGGCTCTCCGCACCAGGCCCTAGCTGGAATGAGCCTGCAGCCTGGCCTCCAGTCCCAGGCTTGCCCTGGGCCCTGCTTGGTCAGGACCCATCCCAGCCTCAACACGGCCACCCTAGGGCCTGTGCAGGCCTAGGCCACTGCCAGCCAGGAGGACCTCGTTGGAGTGCTGTTCATTCGAGAAGGACCCAGGGTGTTGCCTGTGTGTCTCTTGCACTGCTGGGACGCTGCAGGTCCAGAGGCTGTGTGTGCACGTGGCCACTGGGGCCTGAGCACAAAACAGTCATGGACCCACTTTCAAGCAGGACGCCTGCCGGCCCATAGCCGCCTGCCACCCCCCCTTGCTGTCTGCGTTGTCTTCACTGCTGGCAGGCTTCTGTGTGCACAGGCCAGTCTATGCCAAGGAAACGAGGTGCTTGCTCGCCCCTTGCTAGGAGCTCCTCCTAACGCATTGTGGACCGGGGCACACACGCCCCTAGACCAGAAGCCTGCAAGGCAGCTGCAGCTTCGCAATCCACAAAGGCCTGCAGCACTTGGCAGAGAGCCTTCTGCTATGGATATCTTTCCCATCCAAAGCCTTGGAGGAGTTCATGGATGCTCGGGCCTGCAGCGTTTTCCATCGGAGAGCACTGGGTGCCCAAAGCCTCCCCTGTGGTTTCTGAGAACCTTCCAAAACACATGACCTTGGTACCCACTCTGTTGCCGGAGGGTAGTCCTAAGCAGAACTCTCGAAGCTTTTGGAGCCAGCGTGCCTCCTGCTTGGAAAGCTCCTCAGGAACTCATTTGGAGAGAGGCTTCTCCTCCCATGCTTGTCGGCCAACAGATGGTGCCCGCGCTCCACCAAAAACTCTCTGCTTTGCCTTCAGCCATGGATAGCCTAGCTGAACTCTCTCTGCCTCAAGTAGATACTGCAGGGTTCTTCCAGCCTACAGAAAGCAGAGTGCTTTTGCCTGAGCACTGCTATGCCATGGCAGCTCCCTGAAGGCCTCCTAGGGCCTTCTGTCCCCTAACACAGTCGTGCCATTCATCCCATGCGGGGAGCAAAGTTCACCCTTGGCAGGGCTCAGGGTGCAGCCTGTGTGTGGTTTCATGGCTGGGAAAGGGCAGATCCACAAGCTGGGGGCCCACTTGTGAATGGGACCTGGTGGGCAGAGCCGGCATTCCCTGGCTGGGATGCAGATCTGGGGCCTTCAAGCTGCATGCACATCCCCTCTCTGGCTGCCCCTCTTGCTTCTTCTCTGCTGCCAAGCCTCTCACACCACACGTGCGTCTCATTGCACGGAGCATGCTGCTTGCCCTTCTTCACAAGGACCTCAACTCACAAGCCTCATTTCCTCGAAGGGGAGTGACAATTGACCCAGAGCCTCCAGAGGAGCTGAAGTCTCTCCAGCCACCAAGGGAAGCAGCCGAATTGATGACAGCCTGCTGCATGGAGGGCTTCGATGGGAGAGTGCCATGCATCCCTGGCGGCGACTCTCTCTCACAGTGCTTTCCATGGGGAAACCCTGTGTGTGCCAAGTGTCTCCTGTGTGCAGAAAATCTCTCCCCAGGGCCAGAGGTGCAGGGAACCGTCTTTGTACCCAGAGCAATGTTCTAGGCAGGCCTCCCATGCTGGGTGAGCCTCCACTTCCCCAACTGTCCAACTGCCTCAGGAACACACTTCTAGGGAGTGTGGGTCTGACAGGCAGGGCAGATCGAGTGAGGCTCATGGATTGCAGGCAAAAGCCACTGCGCTGACCATTCCCCCTGGAAGTCGCAGCTGAAGGCTCTCTGCACCAGGCCCTAGCTGGAATGAGCCTGCAGCCTGGCCTCCAGTCCCAGGCTTGCCCTGGGCCCTGCTAGGATGGGACCCATCCCAGCCTCAGCACGGCCTCCCTAGGGCCTGTGCAGGCCTAGGCCACTGCCAGCCAGCAGGACCTCGATGGATTACCATTCATTCGAGGAGGCCCCAGCGTGTTGCCTGTGTGTCTCTTGCCCTGCTGGGACGCTGCAGGTCCAGAGGCTGTGTGTGCACGTGGCCACTGGGGCCTGAGCACAAAACAGTCATGACCCCACTTGCAAGCAGGATGCCTGCTGGCCCTTAGCTGCCTGAAACCTCCGCTTGCTGTCTGCGCTGTCTTCACTGCTGACAGGCCTGGGTGTGCACAGGCAAGTCTAGGCCAAGGAAACTGGGTGCTTGCATGCCGCTTGCTAGGAGGTCCTCCTAATGCATTCTGGTCTGGGGCACACACGCCCCTGGACCAGAAGCCTGCAAGGCAGCTGCAGCTTCACCATCCACAAAGTCCTGCAGCACTTGGCAGGGAGCCTTCTGCTATGCACAGCTTTCCCACTCCAAAGCCTTGCAGGAGTTCATGGATGCTCGGGCCTGCAGTGTTTTCCATCGGAGAGCTCTGGGTGCCCAAAACCTCCCCTGTGGCTTCCGAGCACCCTCCAACCCACATGCCCTTGGCACCCAGTCTGTTGCCGCAGGGTAGTCCTAAGCAAGACTCTCTAAGCTTTTGGAGCCAGCGTGCCTCCTGCTTGGAAAGCTCCTCAGGAACTCATTTGGAGCGAGGCTTCTGCTCCCATGCTTGTCGGCCAGCAGATGGTGCCAGCGCTCCACCAAAAAACTCTCTGCTTTGCCTTCAGCCGGGGTTCGCCTAGCTGAGCTCTCCTTGCCTCAAGCAGAAACTCCAGTGTGCATCCAGCCTACAGAAAGCAGAGTGCCTTTGCCTGAGCACTGCTATGTTGTGGCAGGTCCCCGAAGGCCTCCTAGGGCCTTCTCTCCCCTGACACAGTCATGCCATTCAGCCCACCTGGCGAGCAATGGTCCACCTTGACAGGGCACACGGTGCAGCCTGGGTGTAGTTTCATGGTTGGGAAAGGGCAGATCCGGAAGCTGGGTGCCCACATGTGAATGGGGCCTGATGGGCCGAGCTGTCATTCCCTGCTTGCAAAGCAGGAGCTCTGGGGCCTGCAAGCTGCATGCACATACCCTCCCTGGCTGCCCTCTTGCTTCTCCTCTGCTGCCAAGCCTCTCTCCCCACACGTGTGTCTCATCGAAAGGAGCAGGATGCTTGCCATTCTTTGCAAGGAGCTCATCCCACAAGCCTCATTTCCTTGGAGGGGTCTGTGAAATGCTCCAGAGCCTCCAGAGGAGCTGCAGACTCTCCAAACAACAAGGGCAGCAGCCGAGTCTATGACAGCCTGCTGCATGGAGGGCTTCGATGGGAGAGTGCCATGCAACCCTGGCGGCGACTCTCTCTCACAGTGCTTTCCATGGGGAAACATTGTGTGTGCCAAGTGTCTCCTGTGTGCAGAAAATCTCTCCCCAGCACCAGAAGTGCGGGGAATCCTCTTTGGACACAGAGCAATGTTCTAGGAAGGCCTCCCATGGTGCGTGAGCCTCCACTTCCCCAACTGTCCAACTGCCTCAGGAACACATTTCTAGGGAGTGTGGGTCGCACAGGCAGGGCGGCTCGAGTGAGGAACGTGGATTGCAGGCAAAAGCCACTGCGCTGACCATTCCCCCTGGAAGTCGCAGCTGAAGGCTCTCTGCACCAGGCCCTAGCTGGAATGAGCCTGCAGCCTGGCCTCCAGTCCCAGGCTTGCCCTGGGCCCTGCTTGGTCAGGACCCATCCCAGCCTCAGCACGGCCACCCTAGGGCCTGTGCAGGCCTAGGCCACTGCCAGCCAGGAGGACCTCGTTGGAGCGCTGTTCATTCGAGAAGGACCCAGGGTGTTGCCTGTGTGTCTCTTGCACTGCTGGGACGCTGCAGGTCCAGAGGCTGTGTGTGCACGTGGCCACTGGGGCCTGAGCACAAAACAGTCATGGACCCACTTTCAAGCAGGACGCCTGCCGGCCCATAGCCGCCTGCCACCCCCCCTTGCTGTCTGCGTTGTCTTCACTGCTGGCAGGCTTCTGTGTGCACAGGCCAGTCTATGCCAAGGAAACGAGGTGCTTGCTCGCCCCTTGCTAGGAGCTCCTCCTAACACATTGTGGACCGGGGCACACACGCCCCTAGACCAGAAGCCTGCAAGGCAGCTGCAGCTTCGCAATCCACAAAGGCCTGCAGCACTTGGCAGAGAGCCTTCTGCTATGGATATCTTTCCCATCCAAAGCCTTGGAGGAGTTCATGGATGCTCGGGCCTGCAGCGTTTTCCATCGGAGAGCACTGGGTGCCCAAAGCCTCCCCTGTGGTTTCTGAGAACCTTCCAAAACACATGACCTTGGTACCCACTCTGTTGCCGGAGGGTAGTCCTAAGCAGAACTCTCGAAGCTTTTGGAGCCAGCGTGCCTCCTGCTTGGAAAGCTCCTCAGGAACTCATTTGGAGAGAGGCTTCTCCTCCCATGCTTGTCGGCCAACAGATGGTGCCCGCGCTCCACCAAAAACTCTCTGCTTTGCCTTCAGCCATGGATAGCCTAGCTGAACTCTCTCTGCCTCAAGTAGATACTGCAGGGTTCTTCCAGCCTACAGAAAGCAGAGTGCTTTTGCCTGAGCACTGCTATGCCATGGCAGCTCCCTGAAGGCCTCCTAGGGCCTTCTGTCCCCTAACACAGTCGTGCCATTCATCCCATGCGGGGAGCAAAGTTCACCCTTGGCAGGGCTCAGGGTGCAGCCTGTGTGTGGTTTCATGGCTGGGAAAGGGCAGATCCACAAGCTGGGGGCCCACTTGTGAATGGGACCTGGTGGGCAGAGCCGGCATTCCCTGGCTGGGATGCAGATCTGGGGCCTTCAAGCTGCATGCACATCCCCTCTCTGGCTGCCCCTCTTGCTTCTTCTCTGCTGCCAAGCCTCTCACACCACACGTGCGTCTCATTGCACGGAGCATGCTGCTTGCCCTTCTTCACAAGGACCTCAACTCACAAGCCTCATTTCCTCGAAGGGGAGTGACAATTGACCCAGAGCCTCCAGAGGAGCTGAAGTCTCTCCAGCCACCAAGGGAAGCAGCCGAATTGATGACAGCCTGCTGCATGGAGGGCTTCGATGGGAGAGTGCCATGCATCCCTGGCGGCGACTCTCTCTCACAGTGCTTTCCATGGGGAAACCCTGTGTGTGCCAAGTGTCTCCTGTGTGCAGAAAATCTCTCCCCAGGGCCAGAGGTGCAGGGAACCGTCTTTGTACCCAGAGCAATGTTCTAGGCAGGCCTCCCATGCTGGGTGAGCCTCCACTTCCCCAACTGTCCAACTGCCTCAGGAACACACTTCTAGGGAGTGTGGGTCTGACAGGCAGGGCAGATCGAGTGAGGCTCATGGATTGCAGGCAAAAGCCACTGCGCTGACCATTCCCCCTGGAAGTCGCAGCTGAAGGCTCTCTGCACCAGGCCCTAGCTGGAATGAGCCTGCAGCCTGGCCTCCAGTCCCAGGCTTGCCCTGGGCCCTGCTAGGATGGGACCCATCCCAGCCTCAGCACGGCCTCCCTAGGGCCTGTGCAGGCCTAGGCCACTGCCAGCCAGCAGGACCTCGATGGATTACCATTCATTCGAGGAGGCCCCAGCGTGTTGCCTGTGTGTCTCTTGCCCTGCTGGGACGCTGCAGGTCCAGAGGCTGTGTGTGCACGTGGCCACTGGGGCCTGAGCACAAAACAGTCATGACCCCACTTGCAAGCAGGATGCCTGCTGGCCCTTAGCTGCCTGAAACCTCCCCTTGCTGTCTGCGCTGTCTTCACTGCTGACAGGCCTGGGTGTGCACAGGCAAGTCTAGGCCAAGGAAACTGGGTGCTTGCATGCCGCTTGCTAGGAGGTCCTCCTAATGCATTCTGGTCTGGGGCACACACGCCCCTGGACCAGAAGCCTGCAAGGCAGCTGCAGCTTCACCATCCACAAAGTCCTGCAGCACTTGGCAGGGAGCCTTCTGCTATGCACAGCTTTCCCACTCCAAAGCCTTGCAGGAGTTCATGGATGCTCGGGCCTGCAGTGTTTTCCATCGGAGAGCTCTGGGTGCCCAAAACCTCCCCTGTGGCTTCCGAGCACCCTCCAACCCACATGCCCTTGGCACCCAGTCTGTTGCCGCAGGGTAGTCCTAAGCAAGACTCTCTAAGCTTTTGGAGCCAGCGTGCCTCCTGCTTGGAAAGCTCCTCAGGAACTCATTTGGAGCGAGGCTTCTGCTCCCATGCTTGTCGGCCAGCAGATGGTGCCAGCGCTCCACCAAAAAACTCTCTGCTTTGCCTTCAGCCAGGGTTCGCCTAGCTGAGCTCTCCTTGCCTCAAGCAGAAACTCCAGTGTGCATCCAGCCTACAGAAAGCAGAGTGCCTTTGCCTGAGCACTGCTATGTTGTGGCAGGTCCCCGAAGGCCTCCTAGGGCCTTCTCTCCCCTGACACAGTCATGCCATTCAGCCCACCTGGCGAGCAATGGTCCACCTTGACAGGGCACACGGTGCAGCCTGGGTGTAGTTTCATGGTTGGGAAAGGGCAGATCCGGAAGCTGGGTGCCCACATGTGAATGGGGCCTGATGGGCCGAGCTGTCATTCCCTGCTTGCAAAGCAGGAGCTCTGGGGCCTGCAAGCTGCATGCACATACCCTCCCTGGCTGCCCTCTTGCTTCTCCTCTGCTGCCAAGCCTCTCTCCCCACACGTGTGTCTCATCGAAAGGAGCAGGATGCTTGCCATTCTTTGCAAGGAGCTCATCCCACAAGCCTCATTTCCTTGGAGGGGTCTGTGAAATGCTCCAGAGCCTCCAGAGGAGCTGCAGACTCTCCAAACAACAAGGGCAGCAGCCGAGTCTATGACAGCCTGCTGCATGGAGGGCTTCGATGGGAGAGTGCCATGCAACCCTGGCGGCGACTCTCTCTCACAGTGCTTTCCATGGGGAAACATTGTGTGTGCCAAGTGTCTCCTGTGTGCAGAAAATCTCTCCCCAGCACCAGAAGTGCGGGGAATCCTCTTTGGACACAGAGCAATGTTCTAGGAAGGCCTCCCATGGTGCGTGAGCCTCCACTTCCCCAACTGTCCAACTGCCTCAGGAACACATTTCTAGGGAGTGTGGGTCGCACAGGCAGGGCGGCTCGAGTGAGGAACGTGGATTGCAGGCAAAAGCCACTGCGCTGACCATTCCCCCTGGAAGTCGCAGCTGAAGGCTCTCTGCACCAGGCCCTAGCTGGAATGAGCCTGCAGCCTGGCCTCCAGTCCCAGGCTTGCCCTGGGCCCTGCTTGGTCAGGACCCATCCCAGCCTCAGCACGGCCACCCTAGGGCCTGTGCAGGCCTAGGCCACTGCCAGCCAGGAGGACCTCGTTGGAGCGCTGTTCATTCGAGAAGGACCCAGGGTGTTGCCTGTGTGTCTCTTGCACTGCTGGGACGCTGCAGGTCCAGAGGCTGTGTGTGCACGTGGCCACTGGGGCCTGAGCACAAAACAGTCATGGCCCCACTTTCAAGCAGGACGCCTGCCGGCCCATAGCCGCCTGCCACCCCCCCTTGCTGTCTGCGTTGTCTTCACTGCTGGCAGGCTTCTGTGTGCACAGGCCAGTCTATGCCAAGGAAACGAGGTGCTTGCTCACCCCTTGCTAGGAGCTCCTCCTAACGCATTGTGGACCGGGGCACACACGCCCCTAGACCAGAAGCCTGCAAGGCAGCTGCAGCTTCGCAATCCACAAAGGCCTGCAGCACTTGGCAGAGAGCCTTCTGCTATGGATATCTTTCCCATCCAAAGCCTTGGAGGAGTTCATGGATGCTCGGCCCTGCAGCGTTTTCCATCGGAGAGCACTGGGTGCCCAAAGCCTCCCCTGTGGTTTCTGAGAACCTTCCAAAACACATGACCTTGGTACCCACTCTGTTGCCGGAGGGTAGTCCTAAGCAGAACTCTCGAAGCTTTTGGAGCCAGCGTGCCTCCTGCTTGGAAAGCTCCTCAGGAACTCATTTGGAGAGAGGCTTCTCCTCCCATGCTTGTCGGCCAAAAGATGGTGCCAGCGCTCCTCCAAAAAACTCTCTGCTTTGCCTTCAGCCATGGATAGCCTAGCTGAACTCTCTCTGCCTCAAGTAGATACTGCAGGGTTCTTCCAGCCTACAGAAAGCAGAGTGCTTTTGCCTGAGCACTGCTATGCCATGGCAGCTCCCTGAAGGCCTCCTAGGGCCTTCTGTCCCCTAACACAGTCGTGCCATTCATCCCATGCGGGGAGCAAAGTTCACCCTTGGCAGGGCTCAGGGTGCAGCCTGTGTGTGGTTTCATGGCTGGGAAAGGGCAGATCCACAAGCTGGGGGCCCACTTGTGAATGGGACCTGGTGGGCAGAGCCGGCATTCCCTGGCTGGGATGCAGGAGATCTGGGGCCTTCAAGCTGCATGCACATCCCCTCTCTGGCTGCCCCTCTTGCTTCTTCTCTGCTGCCAAGCCTCTCACACCACACGTGCGTCTCATTGCACGGAGCATGCTGCTTGCCCTTCTTCACAAGGACCTCAACTCACAAGCCTCATTTCCTCGAAGGGGAGTGACAATTGACCCAGAGCCTCCAGAGGAGCTGAAGTCTCTCCAGCCACCAAGGGAAGCAGCCGAATTGATGACAGCCTGCTGCATGGAGGGCTTCGATGGGAGAGTGCCATGCATCCCTGGCAGCGACTCTCTCTCACAGTGCTTTCCATGGGGAAACCCTGTGTGTGCCAAGTGTCTCCTGTGTGCAGAAAATCTCTCCCCAGGGCCAGAGGTGCAGGGAACCGTCTTTGTACCCAGAACAATGTTCTAGGCAGGCCTCCCATGCTGGGTGAGCCTCCACTTCCCCAACTGTCCAACTGCCTCAGGAACACACTTCTAGGGAGTGTGGGTCTGACAGGCAGGGCAGATCGAGTGAGGCTCATGGATTGCAGGCAAAAGCCACTGCGCTGACCATTCCCCCTGGAAGTCGCAGCTGAAGGCTCTCTGCACCAGGCCCTAGCTGGAATGAGCCTGCAGCCTGGCCTCCAGTCCCAGGCTTGCCCTGGGCCCTGCTAGGATGGGACCCATCCCAGCCTCAGCACGGCCTCCCTAGGGCATGTGCAGGCCTAGGTCACTGCCAGCCAGCAGGACCTCGATGGATTACCATTCATTCGAGGAGGCCCCAGGGTGTTGCCTGTGTGTCTCTTGCACTGCTGGGACGCTGCAGGTCCAGAGGCTGTGTGTGCACGTGGCCACTGGGGCCTGAGCACAAAACAGTCATGACCCCACTTGCAAGCAGGATGCCTGCTGGCCCTTAGCTGCCTGAAACCTCCGCTTGCTGTCTGCGCTGTCTTCACTGCTGACAGGCCTGGGTGTGCACAGGCAAGTCTAGGCCAAGGAAACTGGGTGCTTGCATGCCGCTTGCTAGGAGGTCCTGCTAATGCATTCTGGTCTGGGGCACACACGCCCCTGGACCAGAAGCCTGCAAGGCAGCTGCAGCTTCACCATCCACAAAGTCCTGCAGCACTTGGCAGGGAGCCTTCTGCTATGCACAGCTTTCCCACTCCAAAGCCTTGCAGGAGTTCATGGATGCTCGGGCCTGCAGTGTTTTCCATCGGAGAGCTCTGGGTGCCCAAAACCTCCCCTGTGGCTTCCGAGCACCCTCCAACCCACATGCCCTTGGCACCCAGTCTGTTGCCGCAGGGTAGTCCTAAGCAAGACTCTCTAAGCTTTTGGAGCCAGCGTGCCTCCTGCTTGGAAAGCTCCTCAGGAACTCATTTGGAGCGAGGCTTCTGCTCCCATGCTTGTCGGCCAGCAGATGGTGCCAGCGCTCCACCAAAAAACTCTCTGCTTTGCCTTCAGCCAGGGTTCGCCTAGCTGAGCTCTCCTTGCCTCAAGCAGAAACTCCAGTGTGCATCCAGCCTACAGAAAGCAGAGTGCCTTTGCCTGAGCACTGCTATGTTGTGGCAGGTCCCCGAAGGCCTCCTAGGGCCTTCTCTCCCCTGACACAGTCATGCCATTCAGCCCACCTGGCGAGCAATGGTCCACCTTGACAGGGCACACGGTGCAGCCTGGGTGTAGTTTCATGGTTGGGAAAGGGCAGATCCGGAAGCTGGGTGCCCACATGTGAATGGGGCCTGATGGGCCGAGCTGTCATTCCCTGCTTGCAAAGCAGGAGCTCTGGGGCCTGCAAGCTGTGTGCACATCCCCTCCCTGGCTGCCCTCTTGCTTCTCCTCTGCTGCCAAGCCTCTCTCCCCACACGTGTGTCTCATCGAAAGGAGCAGGATGCTTGCCATTCTTTGCAAGGAGCTCATCCCACAAGCCTCATTTCCTTGGAGGGGTCTGTGAAATGCTCCAGAGCCTCCAGAGGAGCTGCAGACTCTCCAAACAACAAGGGCAGCAGCCGAGTCTATGACAGCCTGCTGCATGGAGGGCTTCGATGGGAGAGTGCCATGCAACCCTGGCGGCGACTCTCTCTCACAGTGCTTTCCATGGGGAAACATTGTGTGTGCCAAGTGTCTCCTGTGTGCAGAAAATCTCTCCCCAGCACCAGAAGTGCGGGGAATCCTCTTTGGACACAGAGCAATGTTCTAGGGAGGCCTCCCATGGTGCGTGAGCCTCCACTTCCCCAACTGTCCAACTGCCTCAGGAACACATTTCTAGGGAGTGTGGGTTGCACAGGCAGGGCGGCTCGAGTGAGGAACATGGATTGCAGGCAAAAGCCACTGCGCTGACCATTCCCCCTGGAAGTCGCAGCTGAAGGCTCTCTGCACCAGGCCCTAGCTGGAATGAGCCTGCAGCCTGGCCTCTAGTCCCAGGCTTGCCCTGGGCCCTGCTTGGTCAGGACCCATCCCAGCCTCAGCACGGCCACCCTAGGGCCTGTGCAGGCCTAGGCCACTGCCAGCCAGGAGGACCTCGTTGGAGCGCTGTTCATTCGAGAAGGACCCAGGGTGTTGCCTGTGTGTCTCTTGCACTGCTGGGATGCTGCAGGTCCAGAGGCTGTGTGTGCACGTGGCCACTGGGGCCTGAGCACAAAACAGTCATGGCCCCAATTTCAAGCAGGACGCCTGCCGGCCCATAGCCGCCTGCCAACCCCCTTGCTGTCTGCGTTGTCTTCACTGCTGGCAGGCTTCTGTGTGCACAGGCCAGTCTATGCCAAGGAAACGAGGTGCTTGCTCGCCCCTTGCTAGGAGCTCCTCCTAACGCATTGTGGACCAGGGCGCACACGCCCCTAGACCAGAAGCCTGCAAGGCAGCTGCAGCTTCGCAATCCACAAAGGCCTGCAGCACTTGGCAGAGAGCCTTCTGCTATGGATATCTTTCCCATCCAAAGCCTTGGAGGAGTTCATGGATGCTCGGCCCTGCAGCATTTTCCATCGGAGAGCACTGGGTGCCCAAAGCCTCCCCTGTGGTTTCTGAGAACCTTCCAAAACACATGACCTTGGTACCCACTCTGTTGCCGGAGGGTAGTCCTAAGCAGAACTCTCGAAGCTTTTGGAGCCAGCGTGCCTCCTGCTTGGAAAGCTCCTCAGGAACTCATTTGGAGAGAGGCTTCTCCTCCCATGCTTGTCAGCCAACAGATGGTGCCCGCGCTCCACCAAAAAACTCTCTGCTTTGCCTTCAGCCATGGATAGCCTAGCTGAACTCTCTCTGCCTCAAGTAGATACTGCAGGGTTCTTCCAGCCTACAGAAAGCAGAGTGCTTTTGCCTGAGTACTGCTATGCCATGGCAGCTCCCTGAAGACCTCCTAGGGCCTTCTGTCCCCTAACACAGTCGTGCCATTCATCCCATGCAGGGAGCAAAGTTCACCTTGGCAGGGCTCAGGGTGCAGCCTGTGTGTGGTTTCATGGCTGGGAAAGGGCAGATCCACAAGCTGGGGGCCCACTTGTGAATGGGACCTGGTGGGCAGAGCCGGCATTCCCTGGCTGGGATGCAGGAGATCTGGGGCCTTCAAGCTGCATGCACATCCCCTCTCTGGCTGCCCCTCTTGCTTCTTCTCTGCTGCCAAGCCTCTCACACCACACGTGCGTCTCATTGCACGGAGCATGCTGCTTGCCCTTCTTCACAAGGACCTCAACTCACAAGCCTCATTTCCTCGAAGGGGAGTGACAATTGACCCAGAGCCTCCAGAGGAGCTGAAGTCTCTCCAGCCACCAAGGGAAGCAGCCGAATTGATGACAGCCTGCTGCATGGAGGGCTTCGATGGGAGAGTGCCATGCATCCCTGGCAGCGACTCTCTCTCACAGTGCTTTCCATGGGGAATCCCTGTGTGTGCCAAGTGTCTCCTGTGTGCAGAAAATCTCTCCCCAGGGCCAGAGGTGCAGGGAACCGTCTTTGTACCCAGAGCAATGTTCTAGGCAGGCCTCCCATGCTGGGTGAGCCTCCACTTCCCCAACTGTCCAACTGCCTCAGGAACACACTTCTAGGGAGTGTGGGTCTGACAGGCAGGGCAGATCGAGTGAGGCTCATGGATTGCAGGCAAAAGCCACTGCGCTGACCATTCCCCCTGGAAGTCGCAGCTGAAGGCTCTCTGCACCAGGCCCTAGCTGGAATGAGCCTGCAGCCTGGCCTCCAGTCCCAGGCTTGCCCTGGGCCCTGCTAGGATGGGACCCATCCCAGCCTCAGCACGGCCTCCCTAGGGCCTGTGCAGGCCTAGGCCACTGCCAGCCAGCAGGACCTCGATGGATTACCATTCATTCGAGGAGGCCCCAGGGTGTTGCCTGTGTGTCTCTTGCCCTGCTGGGACGCTGCAGGTCCAGAGGCTGTGTGTGCACGTGGCCACTGGGGCCTGAGCACAAAACAGTCATGACCCCACTTGCAAGCAGGATGCCTGCTGGCCCTTAGCTGCCTGAAACCTCCGCTTGCTGTCTGCGCTGTCTTCACTGCTGACAGGCCTGGGTGTGCACAGGCAAGTCTAGGCCAAGGAAACTGGGTGCTTGCATGCCGCTTGCTAGGAGGTCCTCCTAATGCATTCTGGTCTGGGGCACACACGCCCCTGGACCAGAAGCCTGCAAGGCAGCTGCAGCTTCACCATCCACAAAGTCCTGCAGCACTTGGCAGGGAGCCTTCTGCTATGCACAGCTTTCCCACTCCAAAGCCTTGCAGGAGTTCATGGATGCTCGGGCCTGCAGTGTTTTCCATCGGAGAGCTCTGGGTGCCCAAAACCTCCCCTGTGGCTTCCGAGCACCCTCCAACCCACATGCCCTTGGCACCCAGTCTGTTGCCGCAGGGTAGTCCTAAGCAAGACTCTCTAAGCTTTTGGAGCCAGCGTGCCTCCTGCTTGGAAAGCTCCTCAGGAACTCATTTGGAGCGAGGCTTCTGCTCCCATGCTTGTCGGCCAGCAGATGGTGCCAGCGCTCCACCAAAAAACTCTCTGCTTTGCCTTCAGCCAGGGTTCGCCTAGCTGAGCTCTCCTTGCCTCAAGCAGAAACTCCAGTGTGCATCCAGCCTACAGAAAGCAGAGTGCCTTTGCCTGAGCACTGCTATGTTGTGGCAGGTCCCCGAAGGCCTCCTAGGGCCTTCTCTCCCCTGACACAGTCGTGCCATTCAGCCCACCTGGCGAGCAATGGTCCACCTTGACAGGGCACACGGTGCAGCCTGGGTGTAGTTTCATGGTTGGGAAAGGGCAGATCCGGAAGCTGGGTGCCCACATGTGAATGGGGCCTGATGGGCCGAGCTGTCATTCCCTGCTTGCAAAGCAGGAGCTCTGGGGCCTGCAAGCTGTGTGCACATCCCCTCCCTGGCTGCCCTCTTGCTTCTCCTCTGCTGCCAAGCCTCTCTCCCCACACGTGTGTCTCATCGAAAGGAGCAGGATGCTTGCCATTCTTTGCAAGGAGCTCATCCCACAAGCCTCATTTCCTTGGAGGGGTCTGTGAAATGCTCCAGAGCCTCCAGAGGAGCTGCAGACTCTCCAAACAACAAGGGCAGCAGCCGAGTCTATGACAGCCTGCTGCATGGAGGGCTTCGATGGGAGAGTGCCATGCAACCCTGGCGGCGACTCTCTCTCACAGTGCTTTCCATGGGGAAACATTGTGTGTGCCAAGTGTCTCCTGTGTGCAGAAAATCTCTCCCCAGCACCAGAAGTGCGGGGAATCCTCTTTGGACACAGAGCAATGTTCTAGGGAGGCCTCCCATGGTGCGTGAGCCTCCACTTCCCGAACTGTCCATCTGCCTCAGGAACACATTTCTAGGGAGTGTGGGTCGCACAGGCAGGGCGGCTCGAGTGAGGAACGTGGATTGCAGGCAAAAGCCACTGCGCTGACCATTCCCCCTGGAAGTCGCAGCTGAAGGCTCTCTGCACCAGGCCCTAGCTGGAATGAGCCTGCAGCCTGGCCTCCAGTCCCAGGCTTGCCCTGGGCCCTGCTTGGTCAGGACCCATCCCAGCCTCAGCACGGCCACCCTAGGGCCTGTGCAGGCCTAGGCCACTGCCAGCCAGGAGGACCTCGTTGGAGCGCTGTTCATTCGAGAAGGACCCAGGGTGTTGCCTGTGTGTCTCTTGCACTGCTGGGATGCTGCAGGTCCAGAGGCTGTGTGTGCACGTGGCCACTGGGGCCTGAGCACAAAACAGTCATGGCCCCAATTTCAAGCAGGACGCCTGCCGGCCCATAGCCGCCTGCCAACCCCCTTGCTGTCTGCGTTGTCTTCACTGCTGGCAGGCTTCTGTGTGCACAGGCCAGTCTATGCCAAGGAAACGAGGTGCTTGCTCGCCCCTTGCTAGGAGCTCCTCCTAACGCATTGTGGACCAGGGCGCACTCGCCCCTAGACCAGAAGCCTGCAAGGCAGCTGCAGCTTCGCAATCCACAAAGGCCTGCAGCACTTGGCAGAGAGCCTTCTGCTATGGATATCTTTCCCATCCAAAGCCTTGGAGGAGTTCATGGATGCTCGGCCCTGCAGCATTTTCCATCGGAGAGCACTGGGTGCCCAAAGCCTCCCCTGTGGTTTCTGAGAACCTTCCAAAACACATGACCTTGGTACCCACTCTGTTGCCGGAGGGTAGTCCTAAGCAGAACTCTCGAAGCTTTTGGAGCCAGCGTGCCTCCTGCTTGGAAAGCTCCTCAGGAACTCATTTGGAGAGAGGCTTCTCCTCCCATGCTTGTCAGCCAACAGATGGTGCCCGCGCTCCACCAAAAAACTCTCTGCTTTGCCTTCAGCCATGGATAGCCTAGCTGAACTCTCTCTGCCTCAAGTAGATACTGCAGGGTTCTTCCAGCCTACAGAAAGCAGAGTGCTTTTGCCTGAGTACTGCTATGCCATGGCAGCTCCCTGAAGACCTCCTAGGGCCTTCTGTCCCCTAACACAGTCGTGCCATTCATCCCATGCGGGGAGCAAAGTTCACCCTTGGCAGGGCTCAGGGTGCAGCCTGTGTGTGGTTTCATGGCTGGGAAAGGGCAGATCCACAAGCTGGGGGCCCACTTGTGAATGGGACCTGGTGGGCAGAGCCGGCATTCCCTGGCTGGGATGCAGGAGATCTGGGGCCTTCAAGCTGCATGCACATCCCCTCTCTGGCTGCCCCTCTTGCTTCTTCTCTGCTGCCAAGCCTCTCACACCACACGTGCGTCTCATTGCACGGAGCATGCTGCTTGCCCTTCTTCACAAGGTCCTCAACTCACAAGCCTCATTTCCTCGAAGGGGAGTGACAATTGACCCAGAGCCTCCAGAGGAGCTGAAGTCTCTCCAGCCACCAAGGGAAGCAGCCGAATTGATGACAGCCTGCTGCATGGAGGGCTTCGATGGGAGAGTGCCATGCATCCCTGGCAGCGACTCTCTCTCACAGTGCTTTCCATGGGGAATCCCTGTGTGTGCCAAGTGTCTCCTGTGTGCAGAAAATCTCTCCCCAGGGCCAGAGGTGCAGGGAACCGTCTTTGTACCCAGAGCAATGTTCTAGGCAGGCCTCCCATGCTGGGTGAGCCTCCACTTCCCCAACTGTCCAACTGCCTCAGGAACACACTTCTAGGGAGTGTGGGTCTGACAGGCAGGGCAGATCGAGTGAGGCTCATGGATTGCAGGCAAAAGCCACTGCGCTGACCATTCCCCCTGGAAGTCGCAGCTGAAGGCTCTCTGCACCAGGCCCTAGCTGGAATGAGCCTGCAGCCTGGCCTCCAGTCCCAGGCTTGCCCTGGGCCCTGCTAGGATGGGACCCATCCCAGCCTCAGCACGGCCTCCCTAGGGCCTGTGCAGGCCTAGGCCACTGCCAGCCAGCAGGACCTCGATGGATTACCATTCATTCGAGGAGGCCCCAGGGTGTTGCCTGTGTGTCTCTTGCCCTGCTGGGACGCTGCAGGTCCAGAGGCTGTGTGTGCACGTGGCCACTGGGGCCTGAGCACAAAACAGTCATGACCCCACTTGCAAGCAGGATGCCTGCTGGCCCTTAGCTGCCTGAAACCTCCGCTTGCTGTCTGCGCTGTCTTCACTGCTGACAGGCCTGGGTGTGCACAGGCAAGTCTAGGCCAAGGAAACTGGGTGCTTGCATGCCGCTTGCTAGGAGGTCCTCCTAATGCATTCTGGTCTGGGGCACACACGCCCCTGGACCAGAAGCCTGCAAGGCAGCTGCAGCTTCACCATCCACAAAGTCCTGCAGCACTTGGCAGGGAGCCTTCTGCTATGCACAGCTTTCCCACTCCAAAGCCTTGCAGGAGTTCATGGATGCTCGGGCCTGCAGTGTTTTCCATCGGAGAGCTCTGGGTGCCCAAAACCTCCCCTGTGGCTTCCGAGCACCCTCCAACCCACATGCCCTTGGCACCCAGTCTGTTGCCGCAGGGTAGTCCTAAGCAAGACTCTCTAAGCTTTTGGAGCCAGCGTGCCTCCTGCTTGGAAAGCTCCTCAGGAACTCATTTGGAGCGAGGCTTCTGCTCCCATGCTTGTCGGCCAGCAGATGGTGCCAGCGCTCCACCAAAAAACTCTCTGCTTTGCCTTCAGCCAGGGTTCGCCTAGCTGAGCTCTCCTTGCCTCAAGCAGAAACTCCAGTGTGCATCCAGCCTACAGAAAGCAGAGTGCCTTTGCCTGAGCACTGCTATGTTGTGGCAGGTCCCCGAAGGCCTCCTAGGGCCTTCTCTCCCCTGACACAGTCATGCCATTCAGCCCACCTGGCGAGCAATGGTCCACCTTGACAGGGCACACGGTGCAGCCTGGGTGTAGTTTCATGGTTGGGAAAGGGCAGATCCGGAAGCTGGGTGCCCACATGTGAATGGGGCCTGATGGGCCGAGCTGTCATTCCCTGCTTGCAAAGCAGGAGCTCTGGGGCCTGCAAGCTGTGTGCACATCCCCTCCCTGGCTGCCCTCTTGCTTCTCCTCTGCTGCCAAGCCTCTCTCCCCACACGTGTGTCTCATCGAAAGGAGCAGGATGCTTGCCATTCTTTGCAAGGAGCTCATCCCACAAGCCTCATTTCCTTGGAGGGGTCTGTGAAATGCTCCAGAGCCTCCAGAGGAGCTGCAGACTCTCCAAACAACAAGGGCAGCAGCCGAGTCTATGACAGCCTGCTGCATGGAGGGCTTCGATGGGAGAGTGCCATGCAACCCTGGCGGCGACTCTCTCTCACAGTGCTTTCCATGGGGAAACATTGTGTGTGCCAAGTGTCTCCTGTGTGCAGAAAATCTCTCCCCAGCACCAGAAGTGCGGGGAATCCTCTTTGGACACAGAGCAATGTTCTAGGGAGGCCTCCCATGGTGCGTGAGCCTCCACTTCCCGAACTGTCCATCTGCCTCAGGAACACATTTCTAGGGAGTGTGGGTCGCACAGGCAGGGCGGCTCGAGTGAGGAACGTGGATTGCAGGCAAAAGCCACTGCGCTGACCATTCCCCCTGGAAGTCGCAGCTGAAGGCTCTCTGCACCAGGCCCTAGCTGGAATGAGCCTGCAGCCTGGCCTCCAGTCCCAGGCTTGCCCTGGGCCCTGCTTGGTCAGGACCCACTCCAGCCTCAGCACGGCCACCCTAGGGCCTGTGCAGGCCTAGGCCACTGCCAGCCAGGAGGACCTCGTTGGAGCGCTGTTCATTTGAGAAGGACCCAGGGTGTTGCCTGTGTGTCTCTTGCACTGCTGGGACGCTGCAGGTCCAGAGGCTGTGTGTGCACGTGGCCACTGGGGCCTGAGCACAAAACAGTCATGGCCCCACTTTCAAGCAGGACGCCTGCCGGCCCATAGCCGCCTGCCACCCCCCCTTGCTGTCTGCGTTGTCTTCACTGCTGGCAGGCTTCTGTGTGCACAGGCCAGTCTATGCCAAGGAAACGAGGTGCTTGCTCGCCCCTTGCTAGGAGCTCCTCCTAACGCATTGTGGACCAGGGCACACACGCCCCTAGACCAGAAGCCTGCAAGGCAGCTGCAGCATCGCAATCCACAAAGGCCTGCAGCACTTGGCAGAGAGCCTTCTGCTATGGATATCTTTCCCATCCAAAGCCTTGGAGGAGTTCATGGATGCTCGGCCCTGCAGCGTTTTCCATCGGAGAGCACTGGGTGCCCAAAGCCTCCCCTGTGGTTTCTGAGAACCTTCCAAAACACATGACCTTGGTACCCACTCTGTTGCCGGAGGGTAGTCCTAAGCAGAACTCTCGAAGCTTTTGGAGCCAGCGTGCCTCCTGCTTGGAAAGCTCCTCAGGAACTCATTTGGAGAGAGGCTTCTCCTCCCATGCTTGTCAGCCAACAGATGGTGCCCGCGCTCCACCAAAAAACTCTCTGCTTTGCCTTCAGCCATGGATAGCCTAGCTGAACTCTCTCTGCCTCAAGTAGATACTGCAGGGTTCTTCCAGCCTACAGAAAGCAGAGTGCTTTTGCCTGAGTACTGCTATGCCATGGCAGCTCCCTGAAGACCTCCTAGGGCCTTCTGTCCCCTAACACAGTCGTGCCATTCATCCCATGCGGGGAGCAAAGTTCACCCTTGGCAGGGCTCAGGGTGCAGCCTGTGTGTGGTTTCATGGCTGGGAAAGGGCAGATCCACAAGCTGGGTGCCCACTTGTGAATGGGACCTGGTGGGCAGAGCCGGCATTCCCTGGCTGGGATGCAGGAGATCTGGGGCCTTCAAGCTGCATGCACATCCCCTCTCTGGCTGCCCCTCTTGCTTCTTCTCTGCTGCCAAGCCTCTCACACCACACGTGCGTCTCATTGCACGGAGCATGCTGCTTGCCCTTCTTCACAAGGACCTCAACTCACAAGCCTCATTTCCTCGAAGGGGAGTGACAATTGACCCAGAGCCTCCAGAGGAGCTGAAGTCTCTCCAGCCACCAAGGGAAGCAGCCGAATTGATGACAGCCTGCTGCATGGAGGGCTTCGATGGGAGAGTGCCATGCATCCCTGGCAGCGACTCTCTCTCACAGTGCTTTCCATGGGGAATCCCTGTGTGTGCCAAGTGTCTCCTGTGTGCAGAAAATCTCTCCCCAGGGCCAGAGGTGCAGGGAACCATCTTTGTACCCAGAGCAATGTTCTAGGCAGGCCTCCCATGCTGGGTGAGCCTCCACTTCCCCAACTGTCCAACTGCCTCAGGAACACGCTTCTAGGGAGTGTGGGTCTGACAGGCAGGGCAGATCGAGTGAGGCTCATGGATTGCAGGCAAAAGCCACTGCGCTGACCATTCCCCCTGGAAGTCGCAGCTGAAGGCTCTCTGCACCAGGCCCTAGCTGGAATGAGCCTGCAGCCTGGCCTCCAGTCCCAGGCTTGCCCTGGGCCCTGCTAGGATGGGACCCATCCCAGCCTCAGCACGGCCTCCCTAGGGCCTGTGCAGGCCTAGGCCACTGCCAGCCAGCAGGACCTCGATGGATTACCATTCATTCGAGGAGGCCCCAGGGTGTTGCCTGTGTGTCTCTTGCCCTGCTGGGACGCTGCAGGTCCAGAGGCTGTGTGTGCACGTGGCCACTGGGGCCTGAGCACAAAACAGTCATGACCCCACTTGCAAGCAGGATGCCTGCTGGCCCTTAGCTGCCTGAAACCTCCGCTTGCTGTCTGCGCTGTCTTCACTGCTGACAGGCCTGGGTGTGCACAGGCAAGTCTAGGCCAAGGAAACTGGGTGCTTGCATGCCGCTTGCTAGGAGGTCCTCCTAATGCATTCTGGTCTGGGGCACACACGCCCCTGGACCAGAAGCCTGCAAGGCAGCTGCAGCTTCACCATCCAGAAAGTCCTGCAGCACTTGGCAGGGAGCCTTCTGCTATGCACAGCTTTCCCACTCCAAAGCCTTGCAGGAGTTCATGGATGCTCGGGCCTGCAGTGTTTTCCATCGGAGAGCTCTGGGTGCCCAAAACCTCCCCTGTGGCTTCCGAGCACCCTCCAACCCACATGCCCTTGGCACCCAGTCTGTTGCCGGAGGGTAGTCCTAAGCAAGACTCTCTAAGCTTTTGGAGCCAGCGTGCCTCCTGCTTGGAAAGCTCCTCAGGAACTCATTTGGAGCGAGGCTTCTGCTCCCATGCTTGTCGGCCAGCAGATGGTGCCAGCGCTCCACCAAAAAACTCTCTGCTTTGCCTTCAGCCAGGGTTCACCTAGCTGAGCTCTCCTTGCCTCAAGCAGAAACTCCAGTGTGCATCCAGCCTACAGAAAGCAGAGTGCATTTGCCTGAGCACTGCTATGTTGTGGCAGGTCCCCGAAGGCCTCCTAGGGCCTTCTCTCCCCTGACACAGTCATGCCATTCAGCCCACCTGGCGAGCAATGGTCCACCTTGACAGGGCACACGGTGCAGCCTGGGTGTAGTTTCATGGTTGGGAAAGGGCAGATCCGGAACCTGGGTGCCCACATGTGAATGGGGCCTGATGGGCCGAGCTGTCATTCCCTGCTTGCGAAGCAGGAGCTCTGGGGCCTGCAAGCTGTGTGCACATCCCCTCCCTGGCTGCCCTCTTGCTTCTCCTCTGCTGCCAAGCCTCTCTCCCCACACGTGTGTCTCATCGAAAGGAGCAGGATGCTTGCCATTCTTTGCAAGGAGCTCATCCCACAAGCCTCATTTCCTT
The DNA here is from genome assembly GCF_030028045.1 of Hippopotamus amphibius kiboko. Taxonomy (NCBI): domain Eukaryota; kingdom Metazoa; phylum Chordata; class Mammalia; order Artiodactyla; family Hippopotamidae; genus Hippopotamus; species Hippopotamus amphibius. The sequence goes on along the minus strand of NC_080187.1, from coordinate 120,878,529 downwards.
GGAGGGGTCTGTGAAATGCTCCAGAGCCTCCAGAGGAGCTGCAGACTCTCCAAACAACAAGGGCAGCAGCCGAGTCTATGACAGCCTGCTGCATGGAGGGCTTCGATGGGAGAGTGCCATGCAACCCTGGCGGCGACTCTCTCTCACAGTGCTTTCCATGGGGAAACATTGTGTGTGCCAAGTGTCTCCTGTGTGCAGAAAATCTCTCCCCAGCACCAGAAGTGCGGGGAATCCTCTTTGGACACAGAGCAATGTTCTAGGGAGGCCTCCCATGGTGCGTGAGCCTCCACTTCCCGAACTGTCCATCTGCCTCAGGAACACATTTCTAGGGAGTGTGGGTCGCACAGGCAGGGCGGCTCGAGTGAGGAACGTGGATTGCAGGCAAAAGCCACTGCGCTGACCATTCCCCCTGGAAGTCGCAGCTGAAGGCTCTCTGCACCAGGCCCTAGCTGGAATGAGCCTGCAGCCTGGCCTCCAGTCCCAGGCTTGCCCTGGGCCCTGCTTGGTCAGGACCCACTCCAGCCTCAGCACGGCCACCCTAGGGCCTGTGCAGGCCTAGGTCACTGCCAGCCAGGAGGACCTCGTTGGAGCGCTGTTCATTTGAGAAGGACCCAGGGTGTTGCCTGTGTGTCTCTTGCACTGCTGGGACGCTGCAGGTCCAGAGGCTGTGTGTGCACGTGGCCACTGGGGCCTGAGCACAAAACAGTCATGGCCCCACTTTCAAGCAGGACGCCTGCCGGCCCATAGCCGCCTGCCACCCCCCCTTGCTGTCTGCGTTGTCTTCACTGCTGGCAGGCTTCTGTGTGCACAGGCCAGTCTATGCCAAGGAAACGAGGTGCTTGCTCGCCCCTTGCTAGGAGCTCCTCCTAACGCATTGTGGACCAGGGCACACACGCCCCTAGACCAGAAGCCTGCAAGGCAGCTGCAGCTTCGCAATCCACAAAGGCCTGCAGCACTTGGCAGAGAGCCTTCTGCTATGGATATCTTTCCCATCCAAAGCCTTGGAGGAGTTCATGGATGCTCGGCCCTGCAGCGTTTTCCATCGGAGAGCACTGGGTGCCCAAAGCCTCCCCTGTGGTTTCTGAGAACCTTCCAAAACACATGACCTTGGTACCCACTCTGTTGCCGGAGGGTAGTCCTAAGCAGAACTCTCGAAGCTTTTGGAGCCAGCGTGCCTCCTGCTTGGAAAGCTCCTCAGGAACTCATTTGGAGAGAGGCTTCTCCTCCCATGCTTGTCAGCCAACAGATGGTGCCAGCGCTCCACCAAAAAACTCTCTGCTTTGCCTTCAGCCATGGATAGCCTAGCTGAACTCTCTCTGCCTCAAGTAGATACTGCAGGGTTCTTCCAGCCTACAGAAAGCAGAGTGCTTTTGCCTGAGTACTGCTATGCCATGGCAGCTCCCTGAAGACCTCCTAGGGCCTTCTGTCCCCTAACACAGTCGTGCCATTCATCCCATGCGGGGAGCAAAGTTCACCCTTGGCAGGGCTCAGGGTGCAGCCTGTGTGTGGTTTCATGGCTGGGAAAGGGCAGATCCACAAGCTGGGGGCCCACTTGTGAATGGGACCTGGTGGGCAGAGCCGGCATTCCCTGGCTGGGATGCAGGAGATCTGGGGCCTTCAAGCTGCATGCACATCCCCTCTCTGGCTGCCCCTCTTGCTTCTTCTCTGCTGCCAAGCCTCTCACACCACACGTGCGTCTCATTGCACGGAGCATGCTGCTTGCCCTTCTTCACAAGGACCTCAACTCACAAGCCTCATTTCCTCGAAGGGGAGTGACAATTGACCCAGAGCCTCCAGAGGAGCTGAAGTCTCTCCAGCCACCAAGGGAAGCAGCCGAATTGATGACAGCCTGCTGCATGGAGGGCTTCGATGGGAGAGTGCCATGCATCCCTGGCAGCGACTCTCTCTCACAGTGCTTTCCATGGGGAATCCCTGTGTGTGCCAAGTGTCTCCTGTGTGCAGAAAATCTCTCCCCAGGGCCAGAGGTGCAGGGAACCGTCTTTGTACCCAGAGCAATGTTCTAGGCAGGCCTCCCATGCTGGGTGAGCCTCCACTTCCCCAACTGTCCAACTGCCTCAGGAACACACTTCTAGGGAGTGTGGGTCGCACAGGCAGGGCAGATCGAGTGAGGCTCATGGATTGCAGGCAAAAGCCACTGCGCTGACCATTCCCCCTGGAAGTCGCAGCTGAAGGCTCTCTGCACCAGGCCCTAGCTGGAATGAGCCTGCAGCCTGGCCTCCAGTCCCAGGCTTGCCCTGGGCCCTGCTAGGATGGGACCCATCCCAGCCTCAGCACGGCCTCCCTAGGGCCTGTGCAGGCCTAGGCCACTGCCAGCCAGCAGGACCTCGATGGATTACCATTCATTCGAGGAGGCCCCAGGGTGTTGCCTGTGTGTCTCTTGCCCTGCTGGGACGCTGCAGGTCCAGAGGCTGTGTGTGCACGTGGCCACTGGGGCCTGAGCACAAAACAGTCATGACCCCACTTGCAAGCAGGATGCCTGCTGGCCCTTAGCTGCCTGAAACCTCCGCTTGCTGTCTGCGCTGTCTTCACTGCTGACAGGCCTGGGTGTGCACAGGCAAGTCTAGGCCAAGGAAACTGGGTGCTTGCATGCCGCTTGCTAGGAGGTCCTGCTAATGCATTCTGGTCTGGGGCACACACGCCCCTGGACCAGAAGCCTGCAAGGCAGCTGCAGCTTCACCATCCACAAAGTCCTGCAGCACTTGGCAGGGAGCCTTCTGCTATGCACAGCTTTCCCACTCCAAAGCCTTGCAGGAGTTCATGGATGCTCGGGCCTGCAGTGTTTTCCATCGGAGAGCTCTGGGTGCCCAAAACCTCCCCTGTGGCTTCCGAGCACCCTCCAACCCACATGCCCTTGGCACCCAGTCTGTTGCCGGAGGGTAGTCCTAAGCAAGACTCTCTAAGCTTTTGGAGCCAGCGTGCTTCCTGCTTGGAAAGCTCCTCAGGAACTCATTTGGAGCGAGGCTTCTGCTCCCATGCTTGTCGGCCAGCAGATGGTGCCAGCGCTCCACCAAAAAACTCTCTGCTTTGCCTTCAGCCAGGGTTCGCCTAGCTGAGCTCTCCTTGCCTCAAGCAGAAACTCCAGTGTGCATCCAGCCTACAGAAAGCAGAGTGCCTTTGCCTGAGCACTGCTATGTTGTGGCAGGTCCCCGAAGGCCTCCTAGGGCCTTCTCTCCCCTGACACAGTCATGCCATTCAGCCCACCTGGCGAGCAATGGTCCACCTTGACAGGGCACACGGTGCAGCCTGGGTGTAGTTTCATGGTTGGGAAAGGGCAGATCCGGAAGCTGGGTGCCCACATGTGAATGGGGCCTGATGGGCCGAGCTGTCATTCCCTGCTTGCAAAGCAGGAGCTCTGGGGCCTGCAAGCTGTGTGCACATCCCCTCCGTGGCTGCCCTCTTGCTTCTCCTCTGCTGCCAAGCCTCTCTCCCCACACGTGTGTCTCATCGAAAGGAGCAGGATGCTTGCCATTCTTTGCAAGGAGCTCATCCCACAAGCCTCATTTCCTTGGAGGGGTCTGTGAAATGCTCCAGAGCCTCCAGAGGAGCTGCAGACTCTCCAAACAACAAGGGCAGCAGCCGAGTCTATGACAGCCTGCTGCATGGAGGGCTTCGATGGGAGAGTGCCATGCAACCCTGGCGGCGACTCTCTCTCACAGTGCTTTCCATGGGGAAACATTGTGTGTGCCAAGTGTCTCCTGTGTGCAGAAAATCTCTCCCCAGCACCAGAAGTGCAGGGAATCCTCTTTGCACACAGAGCAATGTTCTAGGAAGGCCTCCCATGGTGCGTGAGCCTCCACTTCCCCAACTGTCCAACTGCCTCAGGAACACATTTCTAGGGAGTGTGGGTCGCACAGGCAGGGCGGCTCGAGTGAGGAACGTGGATTGCAGGCAAAAGCCACTGCGCTGACCATTCCCCCTGGAAGTCGCAGCTGAAGGCTCTCTGCACCAGGCCCTACCTGGAATGAGCCTGCAGCCTGGCCTCCAGTCCCAGGCTTGCCCTGGGCCCTGCTTGGTCAGGACCCATCCCAGCCTCAGCACGGCCACCCTAGGGCCTGTGCAGGCCTAGGCCACTGCCAGCCAGGAGGACCTCGTTGGAGCGCTGTTCATTCGAGAAGGACCCAGGGTGTTGCCTGTGTGTCTCTTGCACTGCTGGGACGCTGCAGGTCCAGAGGCTGTGTGTGCACGTGGCCACTGGGGCCTGAGCACAAAACAGTCATGGCCCCACTTTCAAGCAGGACGCCTGCCGGCCCATAGCCGCCTGCCACCCCCCCTTGCTGTCTGCGTTGTCTTCACTGCTGGCAGGCTTCTGTGTGCACAGGCCAGTCTATGCCAAGGAAACGAGGTGCTTGCTCGCCCCTTGCTAGGAGCTCCTCCTAACGCATTGTGGACCAGGGCACACACGCCCCTAGACCAGAAGCCTGCAAGGCAGCTGCAGCTTCGCAATCCACAAAGGCCTGCAGCACTTGGCAGAGAGCCTTCTGCTATGGATATCTTTCCCATCCAAAGCCTTGGAGGAGTTCATGGATGCTCGGCCCTGCAGCATTTTCCATCGGAGAGCACTGGGTGCCCAAAGCCTCCCCTGTGGTTTCTGAGAACCTTCCAAAACACATGACCTTTGTACCCACTCTGTTGCCGGAGGGTAGTCCTAAGCAGAACTATCGAAGCTTTTGGAGCCAGCGTGCCTCCTGCTTGGAAAGCTCCTCAGGAACTCATTTGGAGAGAGGCTTCTCCTCCCATGCTTGTCAGCCAAGAGATGGTGCCCGCGCTCCACCAAAAAACTCTCTGCTTTGCCTTCAGCCATGGATAGCCTAGCTGAACTCTCTCTGCCTCAAGTAGATACTGCAGGGTTCTTCCAGCCTACAGAAAGCAGAGTGCTTTTGCCTGAGTACTGCTATGCCATGGCAGCTCCCTGAAGACCTCCTAGGGCCTTCTGTCCCCTAACACAGTCGTGCCATTCATCCCATGCGGGGAGCAAAGTTCACCCTTGGCAGGGCTCAGGGTGCAGCCTGTGTGTGGTTTCATGGCTGGGAAAGGGCAGATCCACAAGCTGGGTGCCCACTTGTGAATGGGACCTGGTGGGCAGAGCCGGCATTCCCTGGCTGGGATGCAGGAGATCTGGGGCCTTCAAGCTGCATGCACATCCCCTCTCTGGCTGCCCCTCTTGCTTCTTCTCTGCTGCCAAGCCTCTCACACCACACGTGCGTCTCATTGCACGGAGCATGCTGCTTGCCCTTCTTCACAAGGACCTCAACTCACAAGCCTCATTTCCTCGAAGGAGAGTGACAATTGACCCAGAGCCTCCAGAGGAGCTGAAGTCTCTCCAGCCACCAAGGGAAGCAGCCGAATTGATGACAGCCTGCTGCATGGAGGGCTTCGATGGGAGAGTGCCATGCATCCCTGGCAGCGACTCTCTCTCACAGTGCTTTCCATGGGGAATCCCTGTGTGTGCCAAGTGTCTCCTGTGTGCAGAAAATCTCTCCCCAGGGCCAGAGGTGCAGGGAACCGTCTTTGTACCCAGAGCAATGTTCTAGGCAGGCCTCCCATGCTGGGTGAGCCTCCACTTCCCCAACTGTCCAACTGCCTCAGGAACACACTTCTAGGGAGTGTGGGTCTGACAGGCAGGGCAGATCGAGTGAGGCTCATGGATTGCAGGCAAAAGCCACTGCGCTGACCATTCCCACTGGAAGTCGCAGCTGAAGGCTCTCTGCACCAGGCCCTAGCTGGAATGAGCCTGCAGCCTGGCCTCCAGTCCCAGGCTTGCCCTGGGCCCTGCTAGGATGGGACCCATCCCAGCCTCAGCACGGCCTCCCTAGGGCCTGTGCAGGCCTAGGCCACTGCCAGCCAGCAGGACCTCGATGGATTACCATTCATTCGAGGAGGCCCCAGGGTGTTGCCTGTGTGTCTCTTGCCCTGCTGGGACGCTGCAGGTCCAGAGGCTGTGTGTGCACGTGGCCACTGGGGCCTGAGCACAAAACAGTCATGACCCCACTTGCAAGCAGGATGCCTGCTGGCTCTTAGCTGCCTGAAACCTCCGCTTGCTGTCTGCGCTGTCTTCACTGCTGACAGGCCTGGGTGTGCACAGGCAAGTCTAGGCCAAGGAAACTGGGTGCTTGCATGCCGCTTGCTAGGAGGTCCTCCTAATGCATTCTGGTCTGGGGCACACACGCCCCTGGACCAGAAGCCTGCAAGGCAGCTGCAGCTTCACCATCCACAAAGTCCTGCAGCACTTGGCAGGGAGCCTTCTGCTATGCACAGCTTTCCCACTCCAAAGCCTTGCAGGAGTTCATGGATGCTCGGGCCTGCAGTGTTTTCCATCGGAGAGCTCTGGGTGCCCAAAACCTCCCCTGTGGCTTCCGAGCACCCTCCAACCCACATGCCCTTGGCACCCAGTCTGTTGCCGCAGGGTAGTCCTAAGCAAGACTCTCTAAGCTTTTGGAGCCAGCGTGCCTCCTGCTTGGAAAGCTCCTCAGGAACTCATTTGGAGCGAGGCTTCTGCTCCCATGCTTGTCGGCCAGCAGATGGTGCCAGCGCTCCACCAAAAAACTCTCTGCTTTGCCTTCAGCCAGGGTTCGCCTAGCTGAGCTCTCCTTGCCTCAAGCAGAAACTCCAGTGTGCATCCAGCCTACAGAAAGCAGAGTGCCTTTGCCTGAGCACTGCTATGTTGTGGCAGGTCCCCGAAGGCCTCCTAGGGCCTTCTCTCCCCTGACACAGTCGTGCCTTTCAGCCCACATGGCGAGCAATGGTCCACCTTGACAGGGCACACGGTGCAGCCTGGGTGTAGTTTCATGGTTGGGAAAGGGCAGATCCGGAAGCTGGGTGCCCACATGTGAATGGGGCCTGATGGGCCGAGCTGTCATTCCCTGCTTGCGAAGCAGGAGCTCTGGGGCCTTCAAGCTGCGTGCACATCCCCTCCCTGGCTGCCCTCTTGCTTCTCCTCTGCTGCCAAGCCTCTCTCCCCACACGTGTGTCTCATCGAAAGGAGCAGGATGCTTGCCATTCTTTGCAAGGAGCTCATCCCACAAGCCTCATTTCCTTGGAGGGGTCTGCGAAATGCTCCAGAGCCTCCAGAGGAGCTGCAGACTCTCCAAACAACAAGGGCAGCAGCCGAGTCTATGACAGCCTGCTGCATGGAGGGCTTCGATGGGAGAGTGCCATGCAACCCTGGCGGCGACTCTCTCTCACAGTGCTTTCCATGGGGAAACATTGTGTGTGCCAAGTGTCTCCTGTGTGCAGAAAATCTCTCCCCAGCACCAGAAGTGCAGGGAATCCTCTTTGGACACAGAGCAATGTTCTAGGAAGGCCTCCCATGGTGCGTGAGCCTCCACTTCCCCAACTGTCCAACTGCCTCAGGAACACATTTCTAGGGAGTGTGGGTCGCACAGGCAGGGCGGCTCGAGTGAGGAACGTGGATTGCAGGCAAAAGCCACTGCGCTGACCATTCCCCCTGGAAGTCGCAGCTGAAGGCTCTCTGCACCAGGCCCTAGCTGGAATGAGCCTGCAGCCTGGCCTCCAGTCCCAGGCTTGCCCTGGGCCCTGCTTGGTCAGGACCCATCCCAGCCTCAGCACGGCCACCCTAGGGCCCGTGCAGGCCTAGGCCACTGCCAGCCAGGAGGACCTCGTTGGAGCGCTGTTCATTCGAGAAGGACCCAGGGTGTTGCCTGTGTGTCTCTTGCACTGCTGGGACGCTGCAGGTCCAGAGGCTGTGTGTGCACGTGGCCACTGGGGCCTGAGCACAAAACAGTCATGGCCCCACTTTCAAGCAGGACGCCTGCTGGCCCATAGCCGCCTGCCACTCCCCCTTGCTGTCTGCGTTGTCTTCACTGCTGGCAGGCTTTTGTGTGCACAGGCCAGTCTATGCCAAGGAAACGAGGTGCTTGCTCGCCCCTTGCTAGGAGCTCCTCCTAACGCATTGTGGACCGGGGCACACACGCCCCTAGACCAGAAGCCTGCAAGGCAGCTGCAGCTTCGCAATCCACAAAGGCCTGCAGCACTTGGCAGAGAGCCTTCTGCTATGGATATCTTTCCCATCCAAAGCCTTGGAGGAGTTCATGGATGCTCGGCCCTGCAGCGTTTTCCATCGGAGAGCACTGGGTGCCCAAGGCCTCCCCTGTGGTTTCTGAGAACCTTCCAAAACACATGACCTTGGTACCCACTCTGTTGCCGGAGGGTAGTCCTAAGCAGAACTCTCGAAGCTTTTGGAGCCAGCGTGCCTCCTGCTTGGAAAGCTCCTCAGGAACTCATTTGGAGAGAGGCTTCTCCTCCCATGCTTGTCGGCCAACAGATGGTGCCAGCGCTCCACCAAAAAACTCTCTGCTTTGCCTTCAGCCATGGATAGCCTAGCTGAACTCTCTCTGCCTCAAGTAGATACTGCAGGGTTCTTCCAGCCTACAGAAAGCAGAGTGCTTTTGCCTGAGCACTGCTATGCCATGGCAGCTCCCTGAAGACCTCCTAGGGCCTTCTGTCCCCTAACACAGTCGTGCCATTCATCCCATGCGGGGAGCAAAGTTCACCCTTGGCAGGGCTCAGGGTGCAGCCTGTGTGTGGTTTCATGGCTGGGAAAGGGCAGATCCACAAGCTGGGGGCCCACTTGTGAATGGGACCTGGTGGGCAGAGCCGGCATTCCCTGGCTGGGATGCAGGAGATCTGGGGCCTTCAAGCTGCATGCACATCCCCTCTCTGGCTGCCCCTCTTGCTTCTTCTCTGCTGCCAAGCCTCTCACACCACACGTGCGTCTCATTGCACGGAGCATGCTGCTTGCCCTTCTTCACAAGGACCTCAACTCACAAGCCTCATTTCCTCGAAGGGGAGTGACAATTGACCCAGAGCCTCCAGAGGAGCTGAAGTCTCTCCAGCCACCAAGGGAAGCAGCCGAATTGATGACAGCCTGCTGCATGGAGGGTTTCGATGGGAGAGTGCCATGCATCCCTGGCGGCGACTCTCTCTGACAGTGCATTCCATGGGGAAACATTGTGTGTGCCAAGTGTCTCCTGTGTGCAGAAAATCTCTCCCCAGGGCCAGAGGTGCAGGGAACCGTCTTTGTACCCAGAGCAATGTTCTAGGCAGGCCTCCCATGCTGGGTGAGCCTCCACTTCCCCAACTGTCCAACTGACTCAGGAACACACTTCTAGGGAGTGTGGGTCGCACAGGCAGGGCAGATCGAGTGAGGCTCATGGATTGCAGGCAAAAGCCACTGCGCTGACCATTCCCCCTGGAAGTCGCAGCTGAAGGCTCTTTGCACCAGGCCCTAGCTGGAATGAGCCTGCAGCCTGGCCTCCAGTCCCAGGCTTGCCCTGGGCCCTGCTTGGTCAGGACCCATCCAAGCCTCAGCACGGCCTCCCTAGGGCCTGTGCAGGCCTAGGCCACTGCCAGCCAGCAGGACCTCGATGGATTACCGTTCATTCGAGGAGGCCCCAGGGTGTTGTCTGTGTGTCTCTTGCCCTGCTGGGACGCTGCAGGTCCAGAGGCTGTGTGTGTACGTGGCCACTGGGGCCTGAGCACAAAACAGTCATGACCCCACTTGCAAGCAGGATGCCTGCTGGCTCTTAGCTGCCTGAAACCTCCGCTTGCTGTCTGCGCTGTCTTCACTGCTGACAGGCCTGGGTGTGCACAGGCAAGTCTAGGCCAAGGAAACTGGGTGCTTGCATGCGGCTTGCTAGGAGGTCCTCCTAATGCATTCTGGTCTGGGGCACACACGCCCCTGGACCAGAAGCCTGCAAGGCAGCTGCAGCTTCACCATCCACAAAGTCCTGCAGCACTTGGCAGGGAGCCTTCTGCTATGCACAGCTTTCCCACTCCAAAGCCTTGCAAGAGTTTATGGATGCTCGGGTCTGCAGTGCTTTCCATCGGAGAGCTCTGGGTGCCCAAAACCTCCCCTGTGGCTTCCGAGCACCCTCCAACCCACATGCTCTTGGCACCCAGTCTGTTGCCGGAGGGTAGTCCTAAGCAAGACTCTCTAAGCTTTTGGAGCCAGCGTGCTTCCTGCTTGGAAAGCTCCTCAGGAAGTCATTTGGAGCAAGGCTTCTGCTCCCATGCTTGTCGGCCAGCAGATGGTGCCAGTGCTCCACCAAAAAACTCTCTGCTTTGCCTTCAGCCAGGGTTCGCCTAGCTGAGCTCTCCTTGCCTCAAGCAGAAACTCCAGTGTGCATCCAGCCTACAGAAAGCAGAGTGCCTTTGCCTGAGCACTGCTATGTTGTGGCAGGTCCCCGAAGGCCTCCTAGGGCCTTCTCTCCCCTGACACAGTCATGCCATTCAGCCCACCTGGCGAGCAATGGTCCACCTTGACAGGGCACACGGTGCAGCCTGGGTGTAGTTTCATGGTTGGGAAAGGGCAGATCTGGAAGCTGGGTGCCCACATGTGAATGGGGCCTGATGGGCCGAGCTGTCATTCCCTGCTTGCGAAGCAGGAGCTCTGGGGCCTGCAGGCTGTGTGCACATCTCCTCCCTGGCTGCCCTCTTGCTTCTCCTCTGCTGCCAAGCCTCTCTCCCCACACGTGTGTCTCATCGAAAGGAGCAGGATGCTTGCCATTCTTTGCAAGGAGCTCATCCCACAAGCCTCATTTCCTTGGAGGGGTCTGCGAAATGCTCCAGAGCCTCCAGAGGAGCTGCAGACTCTCCAAACAACAAGGGCAGCAGCCGAGTCTATGACAGCCTGCTGCATGGAGGGCTTCGATGGGAGAGTGCCATGCAACCCTGGCGGCGACTCTCTCTCACAGTGCTTTCCATGGGGAAACATTGTGTGTGCCAAGTGTCTCCTGTGTGCAGAAAATCTCTCCCCAGCACCAGAAGTACAGGGAATCCTCTTTGGACACAGAGCAATGTTCGAGGAAGGCCTCCCATGGTGCGTGAGCCTCCACTTCCCCAACTGTCCAACTGCCTCAGGAACACATTTCTAGGGAGTGTGGGTCGCACAGGCAGGGCGGCTCGAGTGAGGAACGTGGATTGCAGGCAAAAGCCACTGCGCTGACCATTCCCCCGGAAGTCGCAGCAGAAGGCTCTCTGCACCAGGCCCTAGCTGGAATGAGCCTGCAGCCTGGCCTCCAGTCCCAGGCTTGCCCTGGGCCCTGCTTGGTCAGGACCCATCCCAGCCTCAGCACGGCCACCCTAGGGCCCGTGCAGGTCTAGGCCACTGCCAGCCAGGAGGACCTCGTTGGAGCGCTGTTCATTTGAGAAGGACCCAGGGTGTTGCCTGTGTGTCTCTTGCACTGCTGGGATGCTGCAGGTCCAGAGGCTGTGTGTGCACGTGGCCACTGGGGCCTGAGCACAAAACAGTCATGGCCCCACTCTCAAGCAGGACGCCTGCCGGCCCATAGCCGCCTGCCACCCCCCCTTGCTGTCTGCGTTGTCTTCACTGCTGGCAGGCTTCTGTGTGCACAGGCCAGTCTATGCCAAGGAAACGAGGTGCTTGCTCGCCCCTTGCTAGGAGCTCCTCCTAACGCATTGTGGACCGGGGCACACACGCCCCTAGACCAGAAGCCTGCAAGGCAGCTGCAGCTTCGCAATCCACAAAGGCCTGCAGCACTTGGCAGAGAGCCTTCTGCTATGGATATCTTTCCCATCCAAAGCCTTGGAGGAGTTCATGGATGCTCGGCCCTGCAGCGTTTTCCATCGGAGAGCACTGGGTGCCCAAAGCCTCCCCTGTGGTTTCTGAGAACCTTCCAAAACACATGACCTTGGTACCCACTCTGTTGCCGGAGGGTAGTCCTAAGCAGAACTCTCGAAGCTTTTGGAGCCAGCGTGCCTCCTGCTTGGAAAGCTCCTCAGGAACTCATTTGGAGAGAGGCTTCTCCTCCCATGCTTGTCGGCCAACAGATGGTGCCAGCGCTCCACCAAAAAACTCTCTGCTTTGCCTTCAGCCATGGATAGCCTAGCTGAACTCTCTCTGCCTCAAGTAGATACTGCAGGGTTCTTCCAGCCTACAGAAAGCAGAGTGCTTTTGCCTGAGCACTGCTATGCCATGGCAGCTCCCTGAAGGCCTCCTAGGGCCTTCTGTCCCCTAACACAGTCGTGCCATTCATCCCATGCGGGGAGCAAAGTTCACCCTTGGCAGGGCTCAGGGTGCAGCCTGTGTGTGGTTTCATGGCTGGGAAAGGGCAGATCCACAAGCTGGGTGCCCACTTGTGAATGGGACCTGGTGGGCAGAGCCGGCATTCCCTGGCTGGGATGCAGGAGATCTGGGGCCTTCAAGCTGCATGCACATCCCCTCTCTGGCTGCCCCTCTTGCTTCTTCTCTGCTGCCAAGCCTCTCACACCACACGTGCGTCTCATTGCACGGAGCATGCTGCTTGCCCTTCTTCACAAGGACCTCAACTCACAAGCCTCATTTCCTCGAAGGGGAGTGACAATTGACCCAGAGCCTCCAGAGGAGCTGAAGTCTCTCCAGCCACCAAGGGAAGCAGCCGAATTGATGACAGCCTGCTGCATGGAGGGCTTCGATGGGAGAGTGCCATGCATCCCTGGCGGCGACTCTCTCTCACAGTGCTTTCCATGGGGAAACCCTGTGTGTGCCAAGTGTCTCCTGTGTGCAGAAAATCTCTCCCCAGGGCCAGAGGTGCAGGGAACCGTCTTTGTACCCAGAGCAATGTTCTAGGCAGGCCTCCCATGCTGGGTGAGCCTCCACTTCCCCAACTGTCCAACTGCCTCAGGAACACACTTCTAGGGAGTGTGGGTCGCACAGGCAGGGCAGATCGAGTGAGGCTCATGGATTGCAGGCAAAAGCCACTGCGCTGACCATTCCCCCTGGAAGTCGCAGCTGAAGGCTCTCTGCACCAGGCCCTAGCTGGAATGAGCCTGCAGCCTGGCCTCCAGTCCCAGGCTTGCCCTGGGCCCTGCTAGGATGGGACCCATCCCAGCCTCAGCACGGCCTCCCTAGGGCCTGTGCAGGCCTAGGCCACTGCCAGCCAGCAGGACCTTGATGGATTACCATTCATTCGAGGAGGCCCCAGGGTGTTGCCTGTGTGTCTCTTGCCCTGCTGGGACGCTGCAGGTCCAGAGGCTGTGTGTGCACGTGGCCACTGGGGCCTGAGCACAAAACAGTCATGACCCCACTTGCAAGCAGGATGCCTGCTGGCCCTTAGCTGCCTGAAACCTCCCCTTGCTGTCTGCGCTGTCTTCACTGCTGACAGGCCTGGGTGTGCACAGGCAAGTCTAGGCCAAGGAAACTGGGTGCTTGCATGCCGCTTGCTAGGAGGTCCTGCTAATGCATTCTGGTCTGGGGCACACACGCCCCTGGACCAGAAGCCTGCAAGGCAGCTGCAGCTTCACCATCCACAAAGTCCTGCAGCACTTGGCAGGGAGCCTTCTGCTATGCACAGCTTTCCCACTCCAAAGCCTTGCAGGAGTTCATGGATGCTCGGGCCTGCAGTGTTTTCCATCGGAGAGCTCTGGGTGCCCAAAACCTCCCCTGTGGCTTCCGAGCACCCTCCAACCCACATGCCCTTGGCACCCAGTCTGTTGCCGGAGGGTAGTCCTAAGCAAGACTCTCTAAGCTTTTGGAGCCAGCGTGCTTCCTGCTTGGAAAGCTCCTCAGGAACTCATTTGGAGCAAGGCTTCTGCTCCCATGCTTGTCGGCCAGCAGATGGTGCCAGTGCTCCACCAAAAAACTCTCTGCTTTGCCTTCAGCCAGGGTTCGCCTAGCTGAGCTCTCCTTGCCTCAAGCAGAAACTCCAGTGTGCATCCAGCCTACAGAAAGCAGAGTGCCTTTGCCTGAGCACTGCTATGTTGTGGCAGGTCCCCGAAGGCCTCCTAGGGCCTTCTCTCCCCTGACACAGTCATGCCATTCAGCCCACCTGGCGAGCAATGGTCCACCTTGACAGGGCACACGGTGCAGCCTGGGTGTAGTTTCATGGTTGGGAAAGGGCAGATCTGGAAGCTGGGTGCCCACATGTGAATGGGGCCTGATGGGCCGAGCTGTCATTCCCTGCTTGCGAAGCAGGAGCTCTGGGGCCTGCAGGCTGTGTGCACATCTCCTCCCTGGCTGCCCTCTTGCTTCTCCTCTGCTGCCAAGCCTCTCTCCCCACACGTGTGTCTCATCGAAAGGAGCAGGATGCTTGCCATTCTTTGCAAGGAGCTCATCCCACAAGCCTCATTTCCTTGGAGGGGTCTGCGAAATGCTCCAGAGCCTCCAGAGGAGCTGCAGACTCTCCAAACAACAAGGGCAGCAGCCGAGTCTATGACAGCCTGCTGCATGGAGGGCTTCGATGGGAGAGTGCCATGCAACCCTGGCGGCGACTCTCTCTCACAGTGCTTTCCATGGGGAAACATTGTGTGTGCCAAGTGTCTCCTGTGTGCAGAAAATCTCTCCCCAGCACCAGAAGTGCAGGGAATCCTCTTTGGACACAGAGCAATGTTCGAGGAAGGCCTCCCATGGTGCGTGAGCCTCCACTTCCCCAACTGTCCAACTGCCTCAGGAACACATTTCTAGGGAGTGTGGGTCGCACAGGCAGGGCGGCTCGAGTGAGGAACGTGGATTGCAGGCAAAAGCCACTGCGCTGACCATTCCCCCGGAAGTCGCAGCTGAAGGCTCTCTGCACCAGGCCCTAGCTGGAATGAGCCTGCAGCCTGGCCTCCAGTCCCAGGCTTGCCCTGGGCCCTGCTTGGTCAGGACCCATCCCAGCCTCAGCACGGCCACCCTAGGGCCCGTGCAGGCCTAGGCCACTGCCAGCCAGGAGGACCTCGTTGGAGCGCTGTTCATTTGAGAAGGACCCAGGGTGTTGCCTGTGTGTCTCTTGCACTGCTGGGATGCTGCAGGTCCAGAGGCTGTGTGTGCACGTGGCCACTGGGGCCTGAGCACAAAACAGTCATGGCCCCACTCTCAAGCAGGACGCCTGCCGGCCCATAGCCGCCTGCCACCCCCCCTTGCTGTCTGCGTTGTCTTCACTGCTGGCAGGCTTCTGTGTGCACAGGCCAGTCTATGCCAAGGAAACGAGGTGCTTGCTCGCCCCTTGCTAGGAGCTCCTCCTAACGCATTGTGGACCGGGGCACACACGCCCCTAGACCAGAAGCCTGCAAGGCAGCTGCAGCTTCGCAATCCACAAAGGCCTGCAGCACTTGGCAGAGAGCCTTCTGCTATGGATATCTTTCCCATCCAAAGCCTTGGAGGAGTTCATGGATGCTCGGCCCTGCAGCGTTTTCCATCGGAGAGCACTGGGTGCCCAAAGCCTCCCCTGTGGTTTCTGAGAACCTTCCAAAACACATGACCTTGGTACCCACTCTGTTGCCGGAGGGTAGTCCTAAGCAGAACTCTCGAAGCTTTTGGAGCCAGCGTGCCTCCTGCTTGGAAAGCTCCTCAGGAACTCATTTGGAGAGAGGCTTCTCCTCCCATGCTTGTCGGCCAACAGATGGTGCCAGCGCTCCACCAAAAAACTCTCTGCTTTGCCTTCAGCCATGGATAGCCTAGCTGAACTCTCTCTGCCTCAAGTAGATACTGCAGGGTTCTTCCAGCCTACAGAAAGCAGAGTGCTTTTGCCTGAGCACTGCTATGCCATGGCAGCTCCCTGAAGGCCTCCTAGGGCCTTCTGTCCCCTAACACAGTCGTGCCATTCATCCCATGCGGGGAGCAAAGTTCACCCTTGGCAGGGCTCAGGGTGCAGCCTGTGTGTGGTTTCATGGCTGGGAAAGGGCAGATCCACAAGCTGGGTGCCCACTTGTGAATGGGACCTGGTGGGCAGAGCCGGCATTCCCTGGCTGGGATGCAGGAGATCTGGGGCCTTCAAGCTGCATGCACATCCCCTCTCTGGCTGCCCCTCTTGCTTCTTCTCTGCTGCCAAGCCTCTCACACCACACGTGCGTCTCATTGCACGGAGCATGCTGCTTGCCCTTCTTCACAAGGACCTCAACTCACAAGCCTCATTTCCTCGAAGGGGAGTGACAATTGACCCAGAGCCTCCAGAGGAGCTGAAGTCTCTCCAGCCACCAAGGGAAGCAGCCGAATTGATGACAGCCTGCTGCATGGAGGGCTTCGATGGGAGAGTGCCATGCATCCCTGGCGGCGACTCTCTCTCACAGTGCTTTCCATGGGGAAACCCTGTGTGTGCCAAGTGTCTCCTGTGTGCAGAAAATCTCTCCCCAGGGCCAGAGGTGCAGGGAACCGTCTTTGTACCCAGAGCAATGTTCTAGGCAGGCCTCCCATGCTGGGTGAGCCTCCACTTCCCCAACTGTCCAACTGCCTCAGGAACACACTTCTAGGGAGTGTGGGTCGCACAGGCAGGGCAGATCGAGTGAGGCTCATGGATTGCAGGCAAAAGCCACTGCGCTGACCATTCCCCCTGGAAGTCGCAGCTGAAGGCTCTCTGCACCAGGCCCTAGCTGGAATGAGCCTGCAGCCTGGCCTCCAGTCCCAGGCTTGCCCTGGGCCCTGCTAGGATGGGACCCATCCCAGCCTCAGCACGGCCTCCCTAGGGCCTGTGCAGGCCTAGGCCACTGCCAGCCAGCAGGACCTTGATGGATTACCATTCATTCGAGGAGGCCCCAGGGTGTTGCCTGTGTGTCTCTTGCCCTGCTGGGACGCTGCAGGTCCAGAGGCTGTGTGTGCACGTGGCCACTGGGGCCTGAGCACAAAACAGTCATGACCCCACTTGCAAGCAGGATGCCTGCTGGCCCTTAGCTGCCTGAAACCTCCCCTTGCTGTCTGCGCTGTCTTCACTGCTGACAGGCCTGGGTGTGCACAGGCAAGTCTAGGCCAAGGAAACTGGGTGCTTGCATGCCGCTTGCTAGGAGGTCCTGCTAATGCATTCTGGTCTGGGGCACACACGCCCCTGGACCAGAAGCCTGCAAGGCAGCTGCAGCTTCACCATCCACAAAGTCCTGCAGCACTTGGCAGGGAGCCTTCTGCTATGCACAGCTTTCCCACTCCAAAGCCTTGCAGGAGTTCATGGATGCTCGGGCCTGCAGTGTTTTCCATCGGAGAGCTCTGGGTGCCCAAAACCTCCCCTGTGGCTTCCGAGCACCCTCCAACCCACATGCCCTTGGCACCCAGTCTGTTGCCGGAGGGTAGTCCTAAGCAAGACTCTCTAAGCTTTTGGAGCCAGCGTGCTTCCTGCTTGGAAAGCTCCTCAGGAACTCATTTGGAGCAAGGCTTCTGCTCCCATGCTTGTCGGCCAGCAGATGGTGCCAGTGCTCCACCAAAAAACTCTCTGCTTTGCCTTCAGCCAGGGTTCGCCTAGCTGAGCTCTCCTTGCCTCAAGCAGAAACTCCAGTGTGCATCCAGCCTACAGAAAGCAGAGTGCCTTTGCCTGAGCACTGCTATGTTGTGGCAGGTCCCCGAAGGCCTCCTAGGGCCTTCTCTCCCCTGACACAGTCATGCCATTCAGCCCACCTGGCGAGCAATGGTCCACCTTGACAGGGCACACGGTGCAGCCTGGGTGTAGTTTCATGGTTGGGAAAGGGCAGATCCGGAAGCTGGGTGCCCACATGTGAATGGGGCCTGATGGGCCGAGCTGTCATTCCCTGCTTGCGAAGCAGGAGCTCTGGGGCCTGCAAGCTGCGTGCACATCCCCTCCCTGGCTGCCCTCTTGCTTCTCCTCTGCTGCCAAGCCTCTCTCCCCACACGTGTGTCTCATCGAAAGGAGCAGGATGCTTGCCATTCTTTGCAAGGAGCTCATCCCACAAGCCTCATTTCCTTGGAGGGGTCTGCGAAATGCTCCAGAGCCTCCAGAGGAGCTGCAGACTCTCCAAACAACAAGGGCAGCAGCCGAGTCTATGACAGCCTGCTGCATGGAGGGCTTCGATGGGAGAGTGCCATGCAACCCTGGCGGCGACTCTCTCTCACAGTGCTTTCCATGGGGAAACATTGTGTGTGCCAAGTGTCTCCTGTGTGCAGAAAATCTCTCCCCAGCACCAGAAGTGCAGGGAATCCTCTTTGGACACAGAGCAATGTTCGAGGAAGGCCTCCCATGGTCCGTGAGCCTCCACTTCCCCAACTGTCCAACTGCCTCAGGAACACATTTCTAGGGAGTGTGGGTCGCACAGGCAGGGCGGCTCGAGTGAGGAACGTGGATTGCAGGCAAAAGCCACTGCGCTGACCATTCCCCCTGGAAGTCGCAGCTGAAGGCTCTCTGCACCAGGCCCTAGCTGGAATGAGCCTGCAGCCTGGCCTCCAGTCCCAGGCTTGCCCTGGGCCCTGCTTGGTCAGGACCCATCCCAGCCTCAGCACGCCCACCCTAGGGCCCGTGCAGGCCTAGGCCACTGCCAGCCAGGAGGACCTTGTTGGAGCGCTGTTCATTTGAGAAGGACCCAGGGTGTTGCCTGTGTGTCTCTTGCACTGCTGGGATGCTGCAGGTCCAGAGGCTGTGTGTGCACGTGGCCACTGGGGCCTGAGCACAAAACAGTCATGGCCCCACTTTCAAGCAGGACGCCTGCCGGCCCATAGCCGCCTGCCACCCCCCCTTGCTGTCTGCGTTGTCTTCACTGCTGGCAGGCTTCTGTGTGCACAGGCCAGTCTATGCCAAGGAAACGAGGTGCTTGCTCGCCCCTTGCTAGGAGCTCCTCCTAACGCATTGTGGACCGGGGCACACACGCCCCTAGACCAGAAGCCTGCAAGGCAGCTGCAGCTTCGCAATCCACAAAGGCCTGCAGCACTTGGCAGAGAGCCTTCTGCTATGGATATCTTTCCCATCCAAAGCCTTGGAGGAGTTCATGGATGCTCGGCCCTGCAGCGTTTTCCATCGGAGAGCACTGGGTGCCCAAAGCCTCCCCTGTGGTTTCTGAGAACCTTCCAAAACACATGACCTTGGTACCCACTCTGTTGCCGGAGGGTAGTCCTAAGCAGAACTCTCGAAGCTTTTGGAGCCAGCGTGCCTCCTGCTTGGAAAGCTCCTCAGGAACTCATTTGGAGAGAGGCTTCTCCTCCCATGCTTGTCGGCCAACAGATGGTGCCCGCGCTCCACCAAAAAACTCTCTGCTTTGCCTTCAGCCATGGATAGTCTAGCTGAACTCTCTCTGCCTCAAGTAGATACTGCAGGGTTCTTCCAGCCTACAGAAAGCAGAGTGCTTTTGCCTGAGCACTGCTATGCCATGGCAGCTCCCTGAAGGCCTCCTAGGGCCTTCTGTCCCCTAACACAGTCGTGCCATTCATCCCATGCGGGGAGCAAAGTTCACCCTTGGCAGGGCTCAGGGTGCAGCCTGTGTGTGGTTTCATGGCTGGGAAAGGGCAGATCCACAAGCTGGGTGCCCACTTGTGAATGGGACCTGGTGGGCAGAGCCGGCATTCCCTGGCTGGGATGCAGGAGATCTGGGGCCTTCAAGCTGCATGCACATCCCCTCTCTGGCTGCCCCTCTTGCTTCTTCTCTGCTGCCAAGCCTCTCACACCACACGTGCGTCTCATTGCACGGAGCATGCTGCTTGCCCTTCTTCACAAGGACCTCAACTCACAAGCCTCATTTCCTCGAAGGGGAGTGACAATTGACCCAGAGCCTCCAGAGGAGCTGAAGTCTCTCCAGCCACCAAGGGAAGCAGCCGAATTGATGACAGCCTGCTGCATGGAGGGTTTCGATGGGAGAGTGCCATGCATCCCTGGCAGCGACTCTCTCTCACAGTGCTTTCCATGGGGAAACATTGTGTGTGCCAAGTGTCTCCTGTGTGCAGAAAATCTCTCCCCAGGGCCAGAGGTGCAGGGAACCGTCTTTGTACCCAGAGCAATGTTCTAGGCAGGCCTCCCATGCTGGGTGAGCCTCCACTTCCCCAACTGTCCAACTGCCTCAGGAACACACTTCTAGGGAGTGTGGGTCGCACAGGCAGGGCAGATCGAGTGAGGCTCATGGATTGCAGGCAAAAGCCACTGCGCTGACCATTCCCCCTGGAAGTCGCAGCTGAAGGCTCTTTGCACCAGGCCCTAGCTGGAATGAGCCTGCAGCCTGGCCTCCAGTCCCAGGCTTGCCCTGGGCCCTGCTTGGTCAGGACCCATCCAAGCCTCAGCACGGCCTCCCTAGGGCCTGTGCAGGCCTAGGCCACTGCCAGCCAGCAGGACCTCGATGGATTACCGTTCATTCGAGGAGGCCCCAGGGTGTTGCCTGTGTGTCTCTTGCCCTGCTGGGACGCTGCAGGTCCAGAGGCTGTGTGTGTACGTGGCCACTGGGGCCTGAGCACAAAACAGTCATGACCCCACTTGCAAGCAGGATGCCTGCTGGCCCTTAGCTGCCTGAAACCTCCGCTTGCTGTCTGCGCTGTCTTCACTGCTGACAGGCCTGGGTGTGCACAGGCAAGTCTAGGCCAAGGAAACTGGGTGCTTGCATGCCGCTTGCTAGGAGGTCCTCCTAATGCATTCTGGTCTGGGGCACACACGCCCCTGGACCAGAAGCCTGCAAGGCAGCTGCAGCTTCACCATCCACAAAGTCCTGCAGCACTTGGCAGGGAGCCTTCTGCTATGCACAGCTTTCCCACTCCAAAGCCTTGCAGGAGTTCATGGATGCTCGGGTCTGCAGTGCTTTCCATCGGAGAGCTCTGGGTGCCCAAAACCTCCCCTGTGGCTTCCGAGCACCCTCCAACCCACATGCTCTTGGCACCCAGTCTGTTGACGGAGGGTAGTCCAAAGCAAGACTCTCTAAGCTTTTGGAGCCAGCGTGCTTCCTGCTTGGAAAACTCCTCAGGAAGTCATTTGGAGCAAGGCTTCTGCTCCCATGCTTGTTGGCCAGCAGATGGTGCCAGTGCTCCACCAAAAAACTCTCTGCTTTGCCTTCAGCCAGGGTTCGCCTAGCTGAGCTCTCCTTGCCTCAAGCAGAAACTCCAGTGTGCATCCAGCCTACAGAAAGCAGAGTGCCTTTGCCTGAGCACTGCTATGTTGTGGCAGGTCCCCGAAGGCCTCCTAGGGCCTTCTCTCCCCTGACACAGTCATGCCATTCAGCCCACCTGGCGAGCAATGGTCCACCTTGACAGGGCACACGGTGCAGCCTGGGTGTAGTTTCATGGTTGGGAAAGGGCAGATCCGGAAGCTGGGTGCCCACATGTGAATGGGGCCTGATGGGCCGAGCTGTCATTCCCTGCTTGCAAAGCAGGAGCTCTGGGGCCTGCAAGCTGTGTGCACATCCCCTCCGTGGCTGCCCTCTTGCTTCTCCTCTGCTGCCAAGCCTCTCTCCCCACACGTGTGTCTCATCGAAAGGAGCAGGATGCTTGCCATTCTTTGCAAGGAGCTCATCCCACAAGCCTCATTTCCTTGGAGGGGTCTGTGAAATGCTCCAGAGCCTCCAGAGGAGCTGCAGACTCTCCAAACAACAAGGGCAGCAGCCGAGTCTATGACAGCCTGCTGCATGGAGGGCTTCGATGGGAGAGTGCCATGCAACCCTGGCGGCGACTCTCTCTCACAGTGCTTTCCATGGGGAAACATTGTGTGTGCCAAGTGTCTCCTGTGTGCAGAAAATCTCTCCCCAGCACCAGAAGTGCAGGGAATCCTCTTTGCACACAGAGCAATGTTCTAGGAAGGCCTCCCATGGTGCGTGAGCCTCCACTTCCCCAACTGTCCAACTGCCTCAGGAACACATTTCTAGGGAGTGTGGGTCGCACAGGCAGGGCGGCTCGAGTGAGGAACGTGGATTGCAGGCAAAAGCCACTGCGCTGACCATTCCCCCTGGAAGTCGCAGCTGAAGGCTCTCTGCACCAGGCCCTACCTGGAATGAGCCTGCAGCCTGGCCTCCAGTCCCAGGCTTGCCCTGGGCCCTGCTTGGTCAGGACCCATCCCAGCCTCAGCACGGCCACCCTAGGGCCTGTGCAGGCCTAGGCCACTGCCAGCCAGGAGGACCTCGTTGGAGCGCTGTTCATTCGAGAAGGACCCAGGGTGTTGCCTGTGTGTCTCTTGCACTGCTGGGACGCTGCAGGTCCAGAGGCTGTGTGTGCACGTGGCCACTGGGGCCTGAGCACAAAACAGTCATGGCCCCACTTTCAAGCAGGACGCCTGCCGGCCCATAGCCGCCTGCCACCCCCCCTTGCTGTCTGCGTTGTCTTCACTGCTGGCAGGCTTCTGTGTGCACAGGCCAGTCTATGCCAAGGAAACGAGGTGCTTGCTCGCCCCTTGCTAGGAGCTCCTCCTAACGCATTGTGGACCAGGGCACACACGCCCCTAGACCAGAAGCCTGCAAGGCAGCTGCAGCTTCGCAATCCACAAAGGCCTGCAGCACTTGGCAGAGAGCCTTCTGCTATGGATATCTTTCCCATCCAAAGCCTTGGAGGAGTTCATGGATGCTCGGCCCTGCAGCATTTTCCATCGGAGAGCACTGGGTGCCCAAAGCCTCCCCTGTGGTTTCTGAGAACCTTCCAAAACACATGACCTTTGTACCCACTCTGTTGCCGGAGGGTAGTCCTAAGCAGAACTCTCGAAGCTTTTGGAGCCAGCGTGCCTCCTGCTTGGAAAGCTCCTCAGGAACTCATTTGGAGAGAGGCTTCTCCTCCCATGCTTGTCAGCCAACAGATGGTGCCCGCGCTCCACCAAAAAACTCTCTGCTTTGCCTTCAGCCATGGATAGCCTAGCTGAACTCTCTCTGCCTCAAGTAGATACTGCAGGGTTCTTCCAGCCTACAGAAAGCAGAGTGCTTTTGCCTGAGCACTGCTATGCCATGGCAGCTCCCTGAAGACCTCCTAGGGCCTTCTGTCCCCTAACACAGTCGTGCCATTCATCCCATGCGGGGAGCAAAGTTCACCCTTGGCAGGGCTCAGGGTGCAGCCTGTGTGTGGTTTCATGGCTGGGAAAGGGCAGATCCACAAGCTGGGGGCCCACTTGTGAATGGGACCTGGTGGGCAGAGCCGGCATTCCCTGGCTGGGATGCAGGAGATCTGGGGCCTTCAAGCTGCATGCACATCCCCTCTCTGGCTGCCCCTCTTGCTTCTTCTCTGCTGCCAAGCCTCTCACACCACACGTGCGTCTCATTGCACGGAGCATGCTGCTTGCCCTTCTTCACAAGGACCTCAACTCACAAGCCTCATTTCCTCGAAGGAGAGTGACAATTGACCCAGAGCCTCCAGAGGAGCTGAAGTCTCTCCAGCCACCAAGGGAAGCAGCCGAATTGATGACAGCCTGCTGCATGGAGGGCTTCGATGGGAGAGTGCCATGCATCCCTGGCAGCGACTCTCTCTCACAGTGCTTTCCATGGGGAATCCCTGTGTGTGCCAAGTGTCTCCTGTGTGCAGAAAATCTCTCCCCAGGGCCAGAGGTGCAGGGAACCGTCTTTGTACCCAGAGCAATGTTCTAGGCAGGCCTCCCATGCTGGGTGAGCCTCCACTTCCCCAACTGTCCAACTGCCTCAGGAACACACTTCTAGGGAGTGTGGGTCTGACAGGCAGGGCAGATCGAGTGAGGCTCATGGATTGCAGGCAAAAGCCACTGCGCTGACCATTCCCACTGGAAGTCGCAGCTGAAGGCTCTCTGCACCAGGCCCTAGCTGGAATGAGCCTGCAGCCTGGCCTCCAGTCCCAGGCTTGCCCTGGGCCCTGCTAGGATGGGACCCATCCCAGCCTCAGCACGGCCTCCCTAGGGCCTGTGCAGGCCTAGGCCACTGCCAGCCAGCAGGACCTCGATGGATTACCATTCATTCGAGGAGGCCCCAGGGTGTTGCCTGTGTGTCTCTTGCCCTGCTGGGACGCTGCAGGTCCAGAGGCTGTGTGTGCACGTGGCCACTGGGGCCTGAGCACAAAACAGTCATGACCCCACTTGCAAGCAGGATGCCTGCTGGCTCTTAGCTGCCTGAAACCTCCGCTTGCTGTCTGCGCTGTCTTCACTGCTGACAGGCCTGGGTGTGCACAGGCAAGTCTAGGCCAAGGAAACTGGGTGCTTGCATGCCGCTTGCTAGGAGGTCCTCCTAATGCATTCTGGTCTGGGGCACACACGCCCCTGGACCAGAAGCCTGCAAGGCAGCTGCAGCTTCACCATCCACAAAGTCCTGCAGCACTTGGCAGGGAGCCTTCTGCTATGCACAGCTTTCCCACTCCAAAGCCTTGCAGGAGTTCATGGATGCTCGGGCCTGCAGTGTTTTCCATCGGAGAGCTCTGGGTGCCCAAAACCTCCCCTGTGGCTTCCGAGCACCCTCCAACCCACATGCCCTTGGCACCCAGTCTGTTGCCGCAGGGTAGTCCTAAGCAAGACTCTCTAAGCTTTTGGAGCCAGCGTGCCTCCTGCTTGGAAAGCTCCTCAGGAACTCATTTGGAGCGAGGCTTCTGCTCCCATGCTTGTCGGCCAGCAGATGGTGCCAGCGCTCCACCAAAAAACTCTCTGCTTTGCCTTCAGCCAGGGTTCGCCTAGCTGAGCTCTCCTTGCCTCAAGCAGAAACTCCAGTGTGCATCCAGCCTACAGAAAGCAGAGTGCCTTTGCCTGAGCACTGCTATGTTGTGGCAGGTCCCCGAAGGCCTCCTAGGGCCTTCTCTCCCCTGACACAGTCGTGCCTTTCAGCCCACATGGCGAGCAATGGTCCACCTTGACAGGGCACACGGTGCAGCCTGGGTGTAGTTTCATGGTTGGGAAAGGGCAGATCCGGAAGCTGGGTGCCCACATGTGAATGGGGCCTGATGGGCCGAGCTGTCATTCCCTGCTTGCGAAGCAGGAGCTCTGGGGCCTTCAAGCTGCGTGCACATCCCCTCCCTGGCTGCCCTCTTGCTTCTCCTCTGCTGCCAAGCCTCTCTCCCCACACGTGTGTCTCATCGAAAGGAGCAGGATGCTTGCCATTCTTTGCAAGGAGCTCATCCCACAAGCCTCATTTCCTTGGAGGGGTCTGCGAAATGCTCCAGAGCCTCCAGAGGAGCTGCAGACTCTCCAAACAACAAGGGCAGCAGCCGAGTCTATGACAGCCTGCTGCATGGAGGGCTTCGATGGGAGAGTGCCATGCAACCCTGGCGGCGACTCTCTCTCACAGTGCTTTCCATGGGGAAACATTGTGTGTGCCAAGTGTCTCCTGTGTGCAGAAAATCTCTCCCCAGCACCAGAAGTGCAGGGAATCCTCTTTGGACACAGAGCAATGTTCTAGGAAGGCCTCCCATGGTGCGTGAGCCTCCACTTCCCCAACTGTCCAACTGCCTCAGGAACACATTTCTAGGGAGTGTGGGTCGCACAGGCAGGGCGGCTCGAGTGAGGAACGTGGATTGCAGGCAAAAGCCACTGCGCTGACCATTCCCCCTGGAAGTCGCAGCTGAAGGCTCTCTGCACCAGGCCCTAGCTGGAATGAGCCTGCAGCCTGGCCTCCAGTCCCAGGCTTGCCCTGGGCCCTGCTTGGTCAGGACCCATCCCAGCCTCAGCACGGCCACCCTAGGGCCCGTGCAGGCCTAGGCCACTGCCAGCCAGGAGGACCTCGTTGGAGCGCTGTTCATTCGAGAAGGACCCAGGGTGTTGCCTGTGTGTCTCTTGCACTGCTGGGACGCTGCAGGTCCAGAGGCTGTGTGTGCACGTGGCCACTGGGGCCTGAGCACAAAACAGTCATGGCCCCACTTTCAAGCAGGACGCCTGCTGGCCCATAGCCGCCTGCCACTCCCCCTTGCTGTCTGCGTTGTCTTCACTGCTGGCAGGCTTTTGTGTGCACAGGCCAGTCTATGCCAAGGAAACGAGGTGCTTGCTCGCCCCTTGCTAGGAGCTCCTCCTAACGCATTGTGGACCGGGGCACACACGCCCCTAGACCAGAAGCCTGCAAGGCAGCTGCAGCTTCGCAATCCACAAAGGCCTGCAGCACTTGGCAGAGAGCCTTCTGCTATGGATATCTTTCCCATCCAAAGCCTTGGAGGAGTTCATGGATGCTCGGCCCTGCAGCGTTTTCCATCGGAGAGCACTGGGTGCCCAAAGCCTCCCCTGTGGTTTCTGAGAACCTTCCAAAACACATGACCTTGGTACCCACTCTGTTGCCGGAGGGTAGTCCTAAGCAGAACTCTCGAAGCTTTTGGAGCCAGCGTGCCTCCTGCTTGGAAAGCTCCTCAGGAACTCATTTGGAGAGAGGCTTCTCCTCCCATGCTTGTCGGCCAACAGATGGTGCCAGCGCTCCACCAAAAAACTCTCTGCTTTGCCTTCAGCCATGGATAGCCTAGCTGAACTCTCTCTGCCTCAAGTAGATACTGCAGGGTTCTTCCAGCCTACAGAAAGCAGAGTGCTTTTGCCTGAGCACTGCTATGCCATGGCAGCTCCCTGAAGACCTCCTAGGGCCTTCTGTCCCCTAACACAGTCGTGCCATTCATCCCATGCGGGGAGCAAAGTTCACCCTTGGCAGGGCTCAGGGTGCAGCCTGTGTGTGGTTTCATGGCTGGGAAAGGGCAGATCCACAAGCTGGGGGCCCACTTGTGAATGGGACCTGGTGGGCAGAGCCGGCATTCCCTGGCTGGGATGCAGGAGATCTGGGGCCTTCAAGCTGCATGCACATCCCCTCTCTGGCTGCCCCTCTTGCTTCTTCTCTGCTGCCAAGCCTCTCACACCACACGTGCGTCTCATTGCACGGAGCATGCTGCTTGCCCTTCTTCACAAGGACCTCAACTCACAAGCCTCATTTCCTCGAAGGGGAGTGACAATTGACCCAGAGCCTCCAGAGGAGCTGAAGTCTCTCCAGCCACCAAGGGAAGCAGCCGAATTGATGACAGCCTGCTGCATGGAGGGTTTCGATGGGAGAGTGCCATGCATCCCTGGCGGCGACTCTCTCTGACAGTGCATTCCATGGGGAAACATTGTGTGTGCCAAGTGTCTCCTGTGTGCAGAAAATCTCTCCCCAGGGCCAGAGGTGCAGGGAACCGTCTTTGTACCCAGAGCAATGTTCTAGGCAGGCCTCCCATGCTGGGTGAGCCTCCACTTCCCCAACTGTCCAACTGACTCAGGAACACACTTCTAGGGAGTGTGGGTCGCACAGGCAGGGCAGATCGAGTGAGGCTCATGGATTGCAGGCAAAAGCCACTGCGCTGACCATTCCCCCTGGAAGTCGCAGCTGAAGGCTCTTTGCACCAGGCCCTAGCTGGAATGAGCCTGCAGCCTGGCCTCCAGTCCCAGGCTTGCCCTGGGCCCTGCTTGGTCAGGACCCATCCAAGCCTCAGCACGGCCTCCCTAGGGCCTGTGCAGGCCTAGGCCACTGCCAGCCAGCAGGACCTCGATGGATTACCGTTCATTCGAGGAGGCCCCAGGGTGTTGTCTGTGTGTCTCTTGCCCTGCTGGGACGCTGCAGGTCCAGAGGCTGTGTGTGTACGTGGCCACTGGGGCCTGAGCACAAAACAGTCATGACCCCACTTGCAAGCAGGATGCCTGCTGGCTCTTAGCTGCCTGAAACCTCCGCTTGCTGTCTGCGCTGTCTTCACTGCTGACAGGCCTGGGTGTGCACAGGCAAGTCTAGGCCAAGGAAACTGGGTGCTTGCATGCGGCTTGCTAGGAGGTCCTCCTAATGCATTCTGGTCTGGGGCACACACGCCCCTGGACCAGAAGCCTGCAAGGCAGCTGCAGCTTCACCATCCACAAAGTCCTGCAGCACTTGGCAGGGAGCCTTCTGCTATGCACAGCTTTCCCACTCCAAAGCCTTGCAAGAGTTTATGGATGCTCGGGTCTGCAGTGCTTTCCATCGGAGAGCTCTGGGTGCCCAAAACCTCCCCTGTGGCTTCCGAGCACCCTCCAACCCACATGCTCTTGGCACCCAGTCTGTTGCCGGAGGGTAGTCCTAAGCAAGACTCTCTAAGCTTTTGGAGCCAGCGTGCTTCCTGCTTGGAAAGCTCCTCAGGAAGTCATTTGGAGCAAGGCTTCTGCTCCCATGCTTGTCGGCCAGCAGATGGTGCCAGTGCTCCACCAAAAAACTCTCTGCTTTGCCTTCAGCCAGGGTTCGCCTAGCTGAGCTCTCCTTGCCTCAAGCAGAAACTCCAGTGTGCATCCAGCCTACAGAAAGCAGAGTGCCTTTGCCTGAGCACTGCTATGTTGTGGCAGGTCCCCGAAGGCCTCCTAGGGCCTTCTCTCCCCTGACACAGTCATGCCATTCAGCCCACCTGGCGAGCAATGGTCCACCTTGACAGGGCACACGGTGCAGCCTGGGTGTAGTTTCATGGTTGGGAAAGGGCAGATCTGGAAGCTGGGTGCCCACATGTGAATGGGGCCTGATGGGCCGAGCTGTCATTCCCTGCTTGCGAAGCAGGAGCT
The DNA here is from genome assembly GCF_030028045.1 of Hippopotamus amphibius kiboko. Lineage (NCBI taxonomy): Eukaryota > Metazoa > Chordata > Mammalia > Artiodactyla > Hippopotamidae > Hippopotamus > Hippopotamus amphibius. Next base: position 120,850,462 of record NC_080187.1, on the reverse strand, counting down.
CTGGGGCCTGCAGGCTGTGTGCACATCTCCTCCCTGGCTGCCCTCTTGCTTCTCCTCTGCTGCCAAGCCTCTCTCCCCACACGTGTGTCTCATCGAAAGGAGCAGGATGCTTGCCATTCTTTGCAAGGAGCTCATCCCACAAGCCTCATTTCCTTGGAGGGGTCTGCGAAATGCTCCAGAGCCTCCAGAGGAGCTGCAGACTCTCCAAACAACAAGGGCAGCAGCCGAGTCTATGACAGCCTGCTGCATGGAGGGCTTCGATGGGAGAGTGCCATGCAACCCTGGCGGCGACTCTCTCTCACAGTGCTTTCCATGGGGAAACATTGTGTGTGCCAAGTGTCTCCTGTGTGCAGAAAATCTCTCCCCAGCACCAGAAGTACAGGGAATCCTCTTTGGACACAGAGCAATGTTCGAGGAAGGCCTCCCATGGTGCGTGAGCCTCCACTTCCCCAACTGTCCAACTGCCTCAGGAACACATTTCTAGGGAGTGTGGGTCGCACAGGCAGGGCGGCTCGAGTGAGGAACGTGGATTGCAGGCAAAAGCCACTGCGCTGACCATTCCCCCGGAAGTCGCAGCTGAAGGCTCTCTGCACCAGGCCCTAGCTGGAATGAGCCTGCAGCCTGGCCTCCAGTCCCAGGCTTGCCCTGGGCCCTGCTTGGTCAGGACCCATCCCAGCCTCAGCACGGCCACCCTAGGGCCCGTGCAGGTCTAGGCCACTGCCAGCCAGGAGGACCTCGTTGGAGCGCTGTTCATTTGAGAAGGACCCAGGGTGTTGCCTGTGTGTCTCTTGCACTGCTGGGATGCTGCAGGTCCAGAGGCTGTGTGTGCACGTGGCCACTGGGGCCTGAGCACAAAACAGTCATGGCCCCACTCTCAAGCAGGACGCCTGCCGGCCCATAGCCGCCTGCCACCCCCCCTTGCTGTCTGCGTTGTCTTCACTGCTGGCAGGCTTCTGTGTGCACAGGCCAGTCTATGCCAAGGAAACGAGGTGCTTGCTCGCCCCTTGCTAGGAGCTCCTCCTAACGCATTGTGGACCGGGGCACACACGCCCCTAGACCAGAAGCCTGCAAGGCAGCTGCAGCTTCGCAATCCACAAAGGCCTGCAGCACTTGGCAGAGAGCCTTCTGCTATGGATATCTTTCCCATCCAAAGCCTTGGAGGAGTTCATGGATGCTCGGCCCTGCAGCGTTTTCCATCGGAGAGCACTGGGTGCCCAAAGCCTCCCCTGTGGTTTCTGAGAACCTTCCAAAACACATGACCTTGGTACCCACTCTGTTGCCGGAGGGTAGTCCTAAGCAGAACTCTCGAAGCTTTTGGAGCCAGCGTGCCTCCTGCTTGGAAAGCTCCTCAGGAACTCATTTGGAGAGAGGCTTCTCCTCCCATGCTTGTCGGCCAACAGATGGTGCCAGCGCTCCACCAAAAAACTCTCTGCTTTGCCTTCAGCCATGGATAGCCTAGCTGAACTCTCTCTGCCTCAAGTAGATACTGCAGGGTTCTTCCAGCCTACAGAAAGCAGAGTGCTTTTGCCTGAGCACTGCTATGCCATGGCAGCTCCCTGAAGGCCTCCTAGGGCCTTCTGTCCCCTAACACAGTCGTGCCATTCATCCCATGCGGGGAGCAAAGTTCACCCTTGGCAGGGCTCAGGGTGCAGCCTGTGTGTGGTTTCATGGCTGGGAAAGGGCAGATCCACAAGCTGGGTGCCCACTTGTGAATGGGACCTGGTGGGCAGAGCCGGCATTCCCTGGCTGGGATGCAGGAGATCTGGGGCCTTCAAGCTGCATGCACATCCCCTCTCTGGCTGCCCCTCTTGCTTCTTCTCTGCTGCCAAGCCTCTCACACCACACGTGCGTCTCATTGCACGGAGCATGCTGCTTGCCCTTCTTCACAAGGACCTCAACTCACAAGCCTCATTTCCTCGAAGGGGAGTGACAATTGACCCAGAGCCTCCAGAGGAGCTGAAGTCTCTCCAGCCACCAAGGGAAGCAGCCGAATTGATGACAGCCTGCTGCATGGAGGGCTTCGATGGGAGAGTGCCATGCATCCCTGGCGGCGACTCTCTCTCACAGTGCTTTCCATGGGGAAACCCTGTGTGTGCCAAGTGTCTCCTGTGTGCAGAAAATCTCTCCCCAGGGCCAGAGGTGCAGGGAACCGTCTTTGTACCCAGAGCAATGTTCTAGGCAGGCCTCCCATGCTGGGTGAGCCTCCACTTCCCCAACTGTCCAACTGCCTCAGGAACACACTTCTAGGGAGTGTGGGTCGCACAGGCAGGGCAGATCGAGTGAGGCTCATGGATTGCAGGCAAAAGCCACTGCGCTGACCATTCCCCCTGGAAGTCGCAGCTGAAGGCTCTCTGCACCAGGCCCTAGCTGGAATGAGCCTGCAGCCTGGCCTCCAGTCCCAGGCTTGCCCTGGGCCCTGCTAGGATGGGACCCATCCCAGCCTCAGCACGGCCTCCCTAGGGCCTGTGCAGGCCTAGGCCACTGCCAGCCAGCAGGACCTTGATGGATTACCATTCATTCGAGGAGGCCCCAGGGTGTTGCCTGTGTGTCTCTTGCCCTGCTGGGACGCTGCAGGTCCAGAGGCTGTGTGTGCACGTGGCCACTGGGGCCTGAGCACAAAACAGTCATGACCCCACTTGCAAGCAGGATGCCTGCTGGCCCTTAGCTGCCTGAAACCTCCCCTTGCTGTCTGCGCTGTCTTCACTGCTGACAGGCCTGGGTGTGCACAGGCAAGTCTAGGCCAAGGAAACTGGGTGCTTGCATGCCGCTTGCTAGGAGGTCCTGCTAATGCATTCTGGTCTGGGGCACACACGCCCCTGGACCAGAAGCCTGCAAGGCAGCTGCAGCTTCACCATCCACAAAGTCCTGCAGCACTTGGCAGGGAGCCTTCTGCTATGCACAGCTTTCCCACTCCAAAGCCTTGCAGGAGTTCATGGATGCTCGGGCCTGCAGTGTTTTCCATCGGAGAGCTCTGGGTGCCCAAAACCTCCCCTGTGGCTTCCGAGCACCCTCCAACCCACATGCCCTTGGCACCCAGTCTGTTGCCGCAGGGTAGTCCTAAGCAAGACTCTCTAAGCTTTTGGAGCCAGCGTGCTTCCTGCTTGGAAAGCTCCTCAGGAACTCATTTGGAGCAAGGCTTCTGCTCCCATGCTTGTCGGCCAGCAGATGGTGCCAGTGCTCCACCAAAAAACTCTCTGCTTTGCCTTCAGCCAGGGTTCGCCTAGCTGAGCTCTCCTTGCCTCAAGCAGAAACTCCAGTGTGCATCCAGCCTACAGAAAGCAGAGTGCCTTTGCCTGAGCACTGCTATGTTGTGGCAGGTCCCCGAAGGCCTCCTAGGGCCTTCTCTCCCCTGACACAGTCATGCCATTCAGCCCACCTGGCGAGCAATGGTCCACCTTGACAGGGCACACGGTGCAGCCTGGGTGTAGTTTCATGGTTGGGAAAGGGCAGATCTGGAAGCTGGGTGCCCACATGTGAATGGGGCCTGATGGGCCGAGCTGTCATTCCCTGCTTGCGAAGCAGGAGCTCTGGGGCCTGCAGGCTGTGTGCACATCTCCTCCCTGGCTGCCCTCTTGCTTCTCCTCTGCTGCCAAGCCTCTCTCCCCACACGTGTGTCTCATCGAAAGGAGCAGGATGCTTGCCATTCTTTGCAAGGAGCTCATCCCACAAGCCTCATTTCCTTGGAGGGGTCTGCGAAATGCTCCAGAGCCTCCAGAGGAGCTGCAGACTCTCCAAACAACAAGGGCAGCAGCCGAGTCTATGACAGCCTGCTGCATGGAGGGCTTCGATGGGAGAGTGCCATGCAACCCTGGCGGCGACTCTCTCTCACAGTGCTTTCCATGGGGAAACATTGTGTGTGCCAAGTGTCTCCTGTGTGCAGAAAATCTCTCCCCAGCACCAGAAGTGCAGGGAATCCTCTTTGGACACAGAGCAATGTTCGAGGAAGGCCTCCCATGGTGCGTGAGCCTCCACTTCCCCAACTGTCCAACTGCCTCAGGAACACATTTCTAGGGAGTGTGGGTCGCACAGGCAGGGCGGCTCGAGTGAGGAACGTGGATTGCAGGCAAAAGCCACTGCGCTGACCATTCCCCCGGAAGTCGCAGCTGAAGGCTCTCTGCACCAGGCCCTAGCTGGAATGAGCCTGCAGCCTGGCCTCCAGTCCCAGGCTTGCCCTGGGCCCTGCTTGGTCAGGACCCATCCCAGCCTCAGCACGGCCACCCTAGGGCCCGTGCAGGCCTAGGCCACTGCCAGCCAGGAGGACCTCGTTGGAGCGCTGTTCATTTGAGAAGGACCCAGGGTGTTGCCTGTGTGTCTCTTGCACTGCTGGGATGCTGCAGGTCCAGAGGCTGTGTGTGCACGTGGCCACTGGGGCCTGAGCACAAAACAGTCATGGCCCCACTCTCAAGCAGGACGCCTGCCGGCCCATAGCCGCCTGCCACCCCCCCTTGCTGTCTGCGTTGTCTTCACTGCTGGCAGGCTTCTGTGTGCACAGGCCAGTCTATGCCAAGGAAACGAGGTGCTTGCTCGCCCCTTGCTAGGAGCTCCTCCTAACGCATTGTGGACCGGGGCACACACGCCCCTAGACCAGAAGCCTGCAAGGCAGCTGCAGCTTCGCAATCCACAAAGGCCTGCAGCACTTGGCAGAGAGCCTTCTGCTATGGATATCTTTCCCATCCAAAGCCTTGGAGGAGTTCATGGATGCTCGGCCCTGCAGCGTTTTCCATCGGAGAGCACTGGGTGCCCAAAGCCTCCCCTGTGGTTTCTGAGAACCTTCCAAAACACATGACCTTGGTACCCACTCTGTTGCCGGAGGGTAGTCCTAAGCAGAACTCTCGAAGCTTTTGGAGCCAGCGTGCCTCCTGCTTGGAAAGCTCCTCAGGAACTCATTTGGAGAGAGGCTTCTCCTCCCATGCTTGTCGGCCAACAGATGGTGCCAGCGCTCCACCAAAAAACTCTCTGCTTTGCCTTCAGCCATGGATAGCCTAGCTGAACTCTCTCTGCCTCAAGTAGATACTGCAGGGTTCTTCCAGCCTACAGAAAGCAGAGTGCTTTTGCCTGAGCACTGCTATGCCATGGCAGCTCCCTGAAGGCCTCCTAGGGCCTTCTGTCCCCTAACACAGTCGTGCCATTCATCCCATGCGGGGAGCAAAGTTCACCCTTGGCAGGGCTCAGGGTGCAGCCTGTGTGTGGTTTCATGGCTGGGAAAGGGCAGATCCACAAGCTGGGTGCCCACTTGTGAATGGGACCTGGTGGGCAGAGCCGGCATTCCCTGGCTGGGATGCAGGAGATCTGGGGCCTTCAAGCTGCATGCACATCCCCTCTCTGGCTGCCCCTCTTGCTTCTTCTCTGCTGCCAAGCCTCTCACACCACACGTGCGTCTCATTGCACGGAGCATGCTGCTTGCCCTTCTTCACAAGGACCTCAACTCACAAGCCTCATTTCCTCGAAGGGGAGTGACAATTGACCCAGAGCCTCCAGAGGAGCTGAAGTCTCTCCAGCCACCAAGGGAAGCAGCCGAATTGATGACAGCCTGCTGCATGGAGGGCTTCGATGGGAGAGTGCCATGCATCCCTGGCGGCGACTCTCTCTCACAGTGCTTTCCATGGGGAAACCCTGTGTGTGCCAAGTGTCTCCTGTGTGCAGAAAATCTCTCCCCAGGGCCAGAGGTGCAGGGAACCGTCTTTGTACCCAGAGCAATGTTCTAGGCAGGCCTCCCATGCTGGGTGAGCCTCCACTTCCCCAACTGTCCAACTGCCTCAGGAACACACTTCTAGGGAGTGTGGGTCGCACAGGCAGGGCAGATCGAGTGAGGCTCATGGATTGCAGGCAAAAGCCACTGCGCTGACCATTCCCCCTGGAAGTCGCAGCTGAAGGCTCTCTGCACCAGGCCCTAGCTGGAATGAGCCTGCAGCCTGGCCTCCAGTCCCAGGCTTGCCCTGGGCCCTGCTAGGATGGGACCCATCCCAGCCTCAGCACGGCCTCCCTAGGGCCTGTGCAGGCCTAGGCCACTGCCAGCCAGCAGGACCTTGATGGATTACCATTCATTCGAGGAGGCCCCAGGGTGTTGCCTGTGTGTCTCTTGCCCTGCTGGGACGCTGCAGGTCCAGAGGCTGTGTGTGCACGTGGCCACTGGGGCCTGAGCACAAAACAGTCATGACCCCACTTGCAAGCAGGATGCCTGCTGGCCCTTAGCTGCCTGAAACCTCCCCTTGCTGTCTGCGCTGTCTTCACTGCTGACAGGCCTGGGTGTGCACAGGCAAGTCTAGGCCAAGGAAACTGGGTGCTTGCATGCCGCTTGCTAGGAGGTCCTGCTAATGCATTCTGGTCTGGGGCACACACGCCCCTGGACCAGAAGCCTGCAAGGCAGCTGCAGCTTCACCATCCACAAAGTCCTGCAGCACTTGGCAGGGAGCCTTCTGCTATGCACAGCTTTCCCACTCCAAAGCCTTGCAGGAGTTCATGGATGCTCGGGCCTGCAGTGTTTTCCATCGGAGAGCTCTGGGTGCCCAAAACCTCCCCTGTGGCTTCCGAGCACCCTCCAACCCACATGCCCTTGGCACCCAGTCTGTTGCCGGAGGGTAGTCCTAAGCAAGACTCTCTAAGCTTTTGGAGCCAGCGTGCTTCCTGCTTGGAAAGCTCCTCAGGAACTCATTTGGAGCAAGGCTTCTGCTCCCATGCTTGTCGGCCAGCAGATGGTGCCAGTGCTCCACCAAAAAACTCTCTGCTTTGCCTTCAGCCAGGGTTCGCCTAGCTGAGCTCTCCTTGCCTCAAGCAGAAACTCCAGTGTGCATCCAGCCTACAGAAAGCAGAGTGCCTTTGCCTGAGCACTGCTATGTTGTGGCAGGTCCCCGAAGGCCTCCTAGGGCCTTCTCTCCCCTGACACAGTCATGCCATTCAGCCCACCTGGCGAGCAATGGTCCACCTTGACAGGGCACACGGTGCAGCCTGGGTGTAGTTTCATGGTTGGGAAAGGGCAGATCCGGAAGCTGGGTGCCCACATGTGAATGGGGCCTGATGGGCCGAGCTGTCATTCCCTGCTTGCGAAGCAGGAGCTCTGGGGCCTGCAAGCTGCGTGCACATCCCCTCCCTGGCTGCCCTCTTGCTTCTCCTCTGCTGCCAAGCCTCTCTCCCCACACGTGTGTCTCATCGAAAGGAGCAGGATGCTTGCCATTCTTTGCAAGGAGCTCATCCCACAAGCCTCATTTCCTTGGAGGGGTCTGCGAAATGCTCCAGAGCCTCCAGAGGAGCTGCAGACTCTCCAAACAACAAGGGCAGCAGCCGAGTCTATGACAGCCTGCTGCATGGAGGGCTTCGATGGGAGAGTGCCATGCAACCCTGGCGGCGACTCTCTCTCACAGTGCTTTCCATGGGGAAACATTGTGTGTGCCAAGTGTCTCCTGTGTGCAGAAAATCTCTCCCCAGCACCAGAAGTGCAGGGAATCCTCTTTGGACACAGAGCAATGTTCGAGGAAGGCCTCCCATGGTGCGTGAGCCTCCACTTCCCCAACTGTCCAACTGCCTCAGGAACACATTTCTAGGGAGTGTGGGTCGCACAGGCAGGGCGGCTCGAGTGAGGAACGTGGATTGCAGGCAAAAGCCACTGCGCTGACCATTCCCCCTGGAAGTCGCAGCTGAAGGCTCTCTGCACCAGGCCCTAGCTGGAATGAGCCTGCAGCCTTGCCTCCAGTCCCAGGCTTGCCCTGGGCCCTGCTTGGTCAGGACCCATCCCAGCCTCAGCACGCCCACCCTAGGGCCCGTGCAGGCCTAGGCCACTGCCAGCCAGGAGGACCTTGTTGGAGCGCTGTTCATTTGAGAAGGACCCAGGGTGTTGCCTGTGTGTCTCTTGCACTGCTGGGATGCTGCAGGTCCAGAGGCTGTGTGTGCACGTGGCCACTGTGGCCTGAGCACAAAACAGTCATGGCCCCACTTTCAAGCAGGACGCCTGCCGGCCCATAGCCGCCTGCCACCCCCCCTTGCTGTCTGCGTTGTCTTCACTGCTGGCAGGCTTCTGTGTGCACAGGCCAGTCTATGCCAAGGAAACGAGGTGCTTGCTCGCCCCTTGCTAGGAGCTCCTCCTAACGCATTGTGGACCGGGGCACACACGCCCCTAGACCAGAAGCCTGCAAGGCAGCTGCAGCTTCGCAATCCACAAAGGCCTGCAGCACTTGGCAGAGAGCCTTCTGCTATGGATATCTTTCCCATCCAAAGCCTTGGAGGAGTTCATGGATGCTCGGCCCTGCAGCGTTTTCCATCGGAGAGCACTGGGTGCCCAAAGCCTCCCCTGTGGTTTCTGAGAACCTTCCAAAACACATGACCTTGGTACCCACTCTGTTGCCGGAGGGTAGTCCTAAGCAGAACTCTCGAAGCTTTTGGAGCCAGCGTGCCTCCTGCTTGGAAAGCTCCTCAGGAACTCATTTGGAGAGAGGCTTCTCCTCCCATGCTTGTCGGCCAACAGATGGTGCCCGCGCTCCACCAAAAAACTCTCTGCTTTGCCTTCAGCCATGGATAGTCTAGCTGAACTCTCTCTGCCTCAAGTAGATACTGCAGGGTTCTTCCAGCCTACAGAAAGCAGAGTGCTTTTGCCTGAGCACTGCTATGCCATGGCAGCTCCCTGAAGGCCTCCTAGGGCCTTCTGTCCCCTAACACAGTCGTGCCATTCATCCCATGCGGGGAGCAAAGTTCACCCTTGGCAGGGCTCAGGGTGCAGCCTGTGTGTGGTTTCATGGCTGGGAAAGGGCAGATCCACAAGCTGGGTGCCCACTTGTGAATGGGACCTGGTGGGCAGAGCCGGCATTCCCTGGCTGGGATGCAGGAGATCTGGGGCCTTCAAGCTGCATGCACATCCCCTCTCTGGCTGCCCCTCTTGCTTCTTCTCTGCTGCCAAGCCTCTCACACCACACGTGCGTCTCATTGCACGGAGCATGCTGCTTGCCCTTCTTCACAAGGACCTCAACTCACAAGCCTCATTTCCTCGAAGGGGAGTGACAATTGACCCAGAGCCTCCAGAGGAGCTGAAGTCTCTCCAGCCACCAAGGGAAGCAGCCGAATTGATGACAGCCTGCTGCATGGAGGGTTTCGATGGGAGAGTGCCATGCATCCCTGGCAGCGACTCTCTCTCACAGTGCTTTCCATGGGGAAACATTGTGTGTGCCAAGTGTCTCCTGTGTGCAGAAAATCTCTCCCCAGGGCCAGAGGTGCAGGGAACCGTCTTTGTACCCAGAGCAATGTTCTAGGCAGGCCTCCCATGCTGGGTGAGCCTCCACTTCCCCAACTGTCCAACTGCCTCAGGAACACACTTCTAGGGAGTGTGGGTCGCACAGGCAGGGCAGATCGAGTGAGGCTCATGGATTGCAGGCAAAAGCCACTGCGCTGACCATTCCCCCTGGAAGTCGCAGCTGAAGGCTCTTTGCACCAGGCCCTAGCTGGAATGAGCCTGCAGCCTGGCCTCCAGTCCCAGGCTTGCCCTGGGCCCTGCTTGGTCAGGACCCATCCAAGCCTCAGCACGGCCTCCCTAGGGCCTGTGCAGGCCTAGGCCACTGCCAGCCAGCAGGACCTCGATGGATTACCGTTCATTCGAGGAGGCCCCAGGGTGTTGCCTGTGTGTCTCTTGCCCTGCTGGGACGCTGCAGGTCCAGAGGCTGTGTGTGTACGTGGCCACTGGGGCCTGAGCACAAAACAGTCATGACCCCACTTGCAAGCAGGATGCCTGCTGGCCCTTAGCTGCCTGAAACCTCCGCTTGCTGTCTGCGCTGTCTTCACTGCTGACAGGCCTGGGTGTGCACAGGCAAGTCTAGGCCAAGGAAACTGGGTGCTTGCATGCCGCTTGCTAGGAGGTCCTCCTAATGCATTCTGGTCTGGGGCACACACGCCCCTGGACCAGAAGCCTGCAAGGCAGCTGCAGCTTCACCATCCACAAAGTCCTGCAGCACTTGGCAGGGAGCCTTCTGCTATGCACAGCTTTCCCACTCCAAAGCCTTGCAGGAGTTCATGGATGCTCGGGTCTGCAGTGCTTTCCATCGGAGAGCTCTGGGTGCCCAAAACCTCCCCTGTGGCTTCCGAGCACCCTCCAACCCACATGCTCTTGGCACCCAGTCTGTTGACGGAGGGTAGTCCAAAGCAAGACTCTCTAAGCTTTTGGAGCCAGCGTGCTTCCTGCTTGGAAAACTCCTCAGGAAGTCATTTGGAGCAAGGCTTCTGCTCCCATGCTTGTTGGCCAGCAGATGGTGCCAGTGCTCCACCAAAAAACTCTCTGCTTTGCCTTCAGCCAGGGTTCGCCTAGCTGAGCTCTCCTTGCCTCAAGCAGAAACTCCAGTGTGCATCCAGCCTACAGAAAGCAGAGTGCCTTTGCCTGAGCACTGCTATGTTGTGGCAGGTCCCCGAAGGCCTCCTAGGGCCTTCTCTCCCCTGACACAGTCATGCCATTCAGCCCACCTGGCGAGCAATGGTCCACCTTGACAGGGCACACGGTGCAGCCTGGGTGTAGTTTCATGGTTGGGAAAGGGCAGATCCGGAAGCTGGGTGCCCACATGTGAATGGGGCCTGATGGGCCGAGCTGTCATTCCCTGCTTGCGAAGCAGGAGCTCTGGGGCCTGCAAGCTGTGTGCACATCTCCTCCCTGGCTGCCCTCTTGCTTCTCCTCTGCTGCCAAGCCTCTCTCCCCACACGTGTGTCTCATCGAAAGGAGCAGGATGCTTGCCATTCTTTGCAAGGAGCTCATCCCACAAGCCTCATTTCCTTGGAGGGGTCTGCGAAATGCTCCAGAGCCTCCAGAGGAGCTGCAGACTCTCCAAACAACAAGGGCAGCAGCCGAGTCTATGACAGCCTGCTGCATGGAGGGCTTCGATGGGAGAGTGCCATGCAACCCTGGCGGCGACTCTCTCTCACAGTGCTTTCCATGGGGAAACATTGTGTGTGCCAAGTGTCTCCTGTGTGCAGAAAATCTCTCCCCAGCACCAGAAGTGCAGGGAATCCTCTTTGGACACAGAGCAATGTTCGAGGAAGGCCTCCCATGGTGCGTGAGCCTCCACTTCCCCAACTGTCCAACTGCCTCAGGAACACATTTCTAGGGAGTGTGGGTCACACAGGCAGGGCGGCTCGAGTGAGGAACGTGGATTGCAGGCAAAAGCCACTGCGCTGACCATTCCCCCTGGAAGTCGCAGCTGAAGGCTCTCTGCACCAGGCCCTACCTGGAATGAGCCTGCAGCCTGGCCTCCAGTCCCAGGCTTGCCCTGGGCCCTGCTTGGTCAGGACCCATCCCAGCCTCAGCACGGCCACCCTAGGGCCCGTGCAGGCCTAGGCCACTGCCAGCCAGGAGGACCTCGTTGGAGCGCTGTTCATTCGAGAAGGACCCAGGGTGTTGCCTGTGTGTCTCTTGCACTGCTGGGACGCTGCAGGTCCAGAGGCTGTGTGTGCACGTGGCCACTGGGGCCTGAGCACAAAACAGTCATGGCCCCACTTTCAAGCAGGACGCCTGCTGGCCCATAGCCGCCTGCCACTCCCCCTTGCTGTCTGCGTTGTCTTCACTGCTGGCAGGCTTCTGTGTGCACAGGCCAGTCTATGCCAAGGAAACGAGGTGCTTGCTCGCCCCTTGCTAGGAGCTCCTCCTAACGCATTGTGGACTGGGGCACACACGCCCCTAGACCAGAAGCCTGCAAGGCAGCTGCAGCTTCGCAATCCACAAAGGCCTGCAGCACTTGGCAGAGAGCCTTCTGCTATGGATACCTTTCCCATCCAAAGCCTTGGAGGAGTTCATGGATGCTCGGCCCTGCAGCGTTTTCCATCGGAGAGCACTGGGTGCCCAAAGCCTCCCCTGTGGTTTCTGAGAACCTTCCAAAACACATGACCTTGGTACCCACTCTGTTGCCGGAGGGTAGTCCTAAGCAGAACTCTCGAAGCTTTTGGAGCCAGCGTGCCTCCTGCTTGGAAAGCTCCTCAGGAACTCATTTGGAGAGAGGCTTCTCCTCCCATGCTTGTCGGCCAACAGATGGTGCCAGCGCTCCACCAAAAAACTCTCTGCTTTGCCTTCAGCCATGGATAGCCTAGCTGAACTCTCTCTGCCTCAAGTAGATACTGCAGGGTTCTTCCAGCCTACAGAAAGCAGAGTGCTTTTGCCTGAGCACTGCTATGCCATGGCAGCTCCCTGAAGGCCTCCTAGGGCCTTCTGTCCCCTAACACAGTCGTGCCATTCATCCCATGCGGGGAGCAAAGTTCACCCTTGGCAGGGCTCAGGGTGCAGCCTGTGTGTGGTTTCATGGCTGGGAAAGGGCAGATCCACAAGCTGGGGGCCCACTTGTGAATGGGACCTGGTGGGCAGAGCCGGCATTCCCTGGCTGGGATGCAGGAGATCTGGGGCCTTCAAGCTGCATGCACATCCCCTCTCTGGCTGCCCCTCTTGCTTCTTCTCTGCTGCCAAGCCTCTCACACCACACGTGCGTCTCATTGCACGGAGCATGCTGCTTGCCCTTCTTCACAAGGACCTCAACTCACAAGCCTCATTTCCTCGAAGGGGAGTGACAATTGACCCAGAGCCTCCAGAGGAGCTGAAGTCTCTCCAGCCACCAAGGGAAGCAGCCGAATTGATGACAGCCTGCTGCATGGAGGGTTTCGATGGGAGAGTGCCATGCATCCCTGGCGGCGACTCTCTCTCACAGTGCTTTCCATGGGGAAACATTGTGTGTGCCAAGTGTCTCCTGTGTGCAGAAAATCTCTCCCCAGCACCAGAAGTGCAGGGAATCTTCTTTGGACACAGAGCAATGTTCGAGGAAGGCCTCCCATGGTGCGTGAGCCTCCACTTCCCCAACTGTCCAACTGCCTCAGGAACACATTTCTAGGGAGTGTGGGTCGCACAGGCAGGGCGGCTCGAGTGAGGAACGTGGATTGCAGGCAAAAGCCACTGCGCTGACCATTCCCCCGGAAGTCGCAGCTGAAGGCTCTCTGCACCAGGCCCTAGCTGGAATGAGCCTGCAGCCTGGCCTCCAGTCCCAGGCTTGCCCTGGGCCCTGCTTGGTCAGGACCCATCCCAGCCTCAGCACGGCCACCCTAGGGCCCGTGCAGGCCTAGGCCACTGCCAGCCAGGAGGACCTCGTGGGAGCGCTGTTCATTTGAGAAGGACCCAGGGTGTTGCCTGTGTGTCTCTTGCACTGCTGGGACGCTGCAGGTCCAGAGGCTGTGTGTGCACGTGGCCACTGGGGCCTGAGCACAAAACAGTCATGGCCCCACTTTCAAGCAGGACGCCTGCCGGCCCATAGCCGCCTGCCACCCCCCCTTGCTGTCTGCGTTGTCTTCACTGCTGGCAGGCTTCTGTGTGCACAGGCCAGTCTATGCCAAGGAAACGAGGTGCTTGCTCGCCCCTTGCTAGGAGCTCCTCCTAACGCATTGTGGACCGGGGCACACACGCCCCTAGACCAGAAGCCTGCAAGGCAGCTGCAGCTTCGCAATCCACAAAGGCATGCAGCACTTGGCAGAGAGCCTTCTGCTATGGATATCTTTCCCATCCAAAGCCTTGGAGGAGTTCATGGATGCTCGGCCCTGCAGCGTTTTCCATCGGAGAGCACTGGGTGCCCAAAGCCTCCCCTGTGGTTTCTGAGAACCTTCCAAAACACATGACCTTGGTACCCACTCTGTTGCCGGAGGGTAGTCCTAAGCAGAACTCTCGAAGCTTTTGGAGCCAGCGTGCCTCCTGCTTGGAAAGCTCCTCAGGAACTCATTTGGAGAGAGGCTTCTCCTCCCATGCTTGTCGGCCAACAGATGGTGCCAGCGCTCCACCAAAAAACTCTCTGCTTTGCCTTCAGCCATGGATAGCCTAGCTGAACTCTCTCTGCCTCAAGTAGATACTGCAGGGTTCTTCCAGCCTACAGAAAGCAGAGTGCTTTTGCCTGAGCACTGCTATGCCATGGCAGCTCCCTGAAGGCCTCCTAGGGCCTTCTGTCCCCTAACACAGTCGTGCCATTCATCCCATGCGGGGAGCAAAGTTCACCCTTGGCAGGGCTCAGGGTGCAGCCTGTGTGTGGTTTCATGGCTGGGAAAGGGCAGATCCACAAGCTGGGTGCCCACTTGTGAATGGGACCTGGTGGGCAGAGCCGGCATTCCCTGGCTGGGATGCAGGAGATCTGGGGCCTTCAAGCTGCATGCACATCCCCTCTCTGGCTGCCCCTCTTGCTTCTTCTCTGCTGCCAAGCCTCTCACACCACACGTGCGTCTCATTGCACGGAGCATGCTGCTTGCCCTTCTTCACAAGGACCTCAACTCACAAGCCTCATTTCCTCGAAGGGGAGTGACAATTGACCCAGAGCCTCCAGAGGAGCTGAAGTCTCTCCAGCCACCAAGGGAAGCAGCCGAATTGATGACAGCCTGCTGCATGGAGGGCTTCGATGGGAGAGTGCCATGCAACCCTGGTGGCGACTCTCTCTCACAGTGCTTTCCATGGGGAAACCCTGTGTGTGCCAAGTGTCTCCTGTGTGCAGAAAATCTCTCCCCAGGGCCAGAGGTGCAGGGAACCGTCTTTGTACCCAGAGCAATGTTCTAGGCAGGCCTCCCATGCTGGGTGAGCCTCCACTTCCCCAACTGTCCAACTGCCTCAGGAACACACTTCTAGGGAGTGTGGGTCGCACAGGCAGGGCAGATCGAGTGAGGCTCATGGATTGCAGGCAAAAGCCACTGCGCTGACCATTCCCCCTGGAAGTCGCAGCTGAAGGCTCTCTGCACCAGGCCCTAGCTGGAATGAGCCTGCAGCCTGGCCTCCAGTCCCAGGCTTGCCCTGGGCCCTGCTAGGATGGGACCCATCCCAGCCTCAGCACGGCCTCCCTAGGGCCTGTGCAGGCCTAGGCCACTGCCAGCCAGCAGGACCTTGATGGATTACCATTCATTCGATGAGGCCCCAGGGTGTTGCCTGTGTGTCTCTTGCCCTGCTGGGACGCTGCAGGTCCAGAGGCTGTGTGTGCACGTGGCCACTGGGGCCTGAGCACAAAACAGTCATGACCCCACTTGCAAGCAGGATGCCTGCTGGCCCTTAGCTGCCTGAAACCTCCGCTTGCTGTCTGCGCTGTCTTCACTGCTGACAGGCCTGGGTGTGCACAGGCAAGTCTAGGCCAAGGAAACTGGGTGCTTGCATGCCGCTTGCTAGGAGGTCCTGCTAATGCATTCTGGTCTGGGGCACACACGCCCCTGGACCAGAAGCCTGCAAGGCAGCTGCAGCTTCACCATCCACAAAGTCCTGCAGCACTTGGCAGGGAGCCTTCTGCTATGCACAGCTTTCCCACTCCAAAGCCTTGCAGGAGTTCATGGATGCTCGGGCCTGCAGTGTTTTCCATCGGAGAGCTCTGGGTGCCCAAAACCTCCCCTGTGGCTTCCGAGCACCCTCCAACCCACATGCCCTTGGCACCCAGTCTGTTGCCGGAGGGTAGTCCTAAGCAAGACTCTCTAAGCTTTTGGAGCCAGCGTGCTTCCTGCTTGGAAAGCTCCTCAGGAACTCATTTGGAGCAAGGCTTCTGCTCCCATGCTTGTCGGCCAGCAGATGGTGCCAGTGCTCCACCAAAAAACTCTCTGCTTTGCCTTCAGCCAGGGTTCGCCTAGCTGAGCTCTCCTTGCCTCAAGCAGAAACTCCAGTGTGCATCCAGCCTACAGAAAGCAGAGTGCCTTTGCCTGAGCACTGCTATGTTGTGGCAGGTCCCCGAAGGCCTCCTAGGGCCTTCTCTCCCCTGACACAGTCATGCCATTCAGCCCACCTGGCGAGCAATGGTCCACCTTGACAGGGCACACGGTGCAGCCTGGGTGTACTTTCATGGTTGGGAAAGGGCAGATCTGGAAGCTGGGTGCCCACATGTGAATGGGGCCTGATGGGCCGAGCTGTCATTCCCTGCTTGCGAAGCAGGAGCTCTGGGGCCTGCAAGCTGTGTGCACATCTCCTCCCTGGCTGCCCTCTTGCTTCTCCTCTGCTGCCAAGCCTCTCTCCCCACACGTGTGTCTCATCGAAAGGAGCAGGATGCTTGCCATTCTTTGCAAGGAGCTCATCCCACAAGCCTCATTTCCTTGGAGGGGTCTGCGAAATGCTCCAGAGCCTCCAGAGGAGCTGCAGACTCTCCAAACAACAAGGGCAGCAGCCGAGTCTATGACAGCCTGCTGCATGGAGGGCTTCGATGGGAGAGTGCCATGCAACCCTGGCGGCGACTCTCTCTCACAGTGCTTTCCATGGGGAAACATTGTGTGTGCCAAGTGTCTCCTGTGTGCAGAAAATCTCTCCCCAGCACCAGAAGTGCAGGGAATCCTCTTTGGACACAGAGCAATGTTCGAGGAAGGCCTCCCATGGTGCGTGAGCCTCCACTTCCCCAACTGTCCAACTGCCTCAGGAACACATTTCTAGGGAGTGTGGGTCGCACAGGCAGGGCGGCTCGAGTGAGGAACGTGGATTGCAGGCAAAAGCCACTGCGCTGACCATTCCCCCTGGAAGTCGCAGCTGAAGGCTCTCTGCACCAGGCCCTAGCTGGAATGAGCCTGCAGCCTGGCCTCCAGTCCCAGGCTTGCCCTGGGCCCTGCTTGGTCAGGACCCATCCCAGCCTCAGCACGGCCACCCTAGGGCCCGTGCAGGCCTAGGCCACTGCCAGCCAGGAGGACCTCGTTGGAGCGCTGTTCATTTGAGAAGGACCCAGGGTGTTGCCTGTGTGTCTCTTGCACTGCTGGGACGCTGCAGGTCCAGAGGCTGTGTGTGCACGTGGCCACTGGGGCCTGAGCACAAAACAGTCATGGCCCCACTTTCAAGCAGGACGCCTGCCGGCCCATAGCCGCCTGCCACCCCCCCTTGCTGTCTGCGTTGTCTTCACTGCTGGCAGGCTTCTGTGTGCACAGGCCAGTCTATGCCAAGGAAACGAGGTGCTTGCTCGCCCCTTGCTAGGAGCTCCTCCTAACGCATTGTGGACCGGGGCACACACGCCCCTAGACCAGAAGCCTGCAAGGCAGCTGCAGCTTCGCAATCCACAAAGGCCTGCAGCACTTGGCAGAGAGCCTTCTGCTATGGATATCTTTCCCATCCAAAGCCTTGGAGGAGTTCATGGATGCTCGGCCCTGCAGCGTTTTCCATCGGAGAGCACTGGGTGCCCAAAGCCTCCCCTGTGGTTTCTGAGAACCTTCCAAAACACATGACCTTGGTACCCACTCTGTTGCCGGAGGGTAGTCCTAAGCAGAACTCTCGAAGCTTTTGGAGCCAGCGTGCCTCCTGCTTGGAAAGCTCCTCAGGAACTCATTTGGAGAGAGGCTTCTCCTCCCATGCTTGTCGGCCAACAGATGGTGCCAGCGCTCCACCAAAAAACTCTCTGCTTTGCCTTCAGCCATGGATAGTCTAGCTGAACTCTCTCTGCCTCAAGTAGATACTGCAGGGTTCTTCCAGCCTACAGAAAGCAGAGTGCTTTTGCCTGAGCACTGCTATGCCATGGCAGCTCCCTGAAGGCCTCCTAGGGCCTTCTGTCCCCTAACACAGTCGTGCCATTCATCCCATGCGGGGAGCAAAGTTCACCCTTGGCAGGGCTCAGGGTGCAGCCTGTGTGTGGTTTCATGGCTGGGAAAGGGCAGATCCACAAGCTGGGGGCCCACTTGTGAATGGGACCTGGTGGGCAGAGCCGGCATTCCCTGGCTGGGATGCAGGAGATCTGGGGCCTTCAAGCTGCATGCACATCCCCTCTCTGGCTGCCCCTCTTGCTTCTTCTCTGCTGCCAAGCCTCTCACACCACACGTGCGTCTCATTGCACGGAGCATGCTGCTTGCCCTTCTTCACAAGGACCTCAACTCACAAGCCTCATTTCCTCGAAGGGGAGTGACAATTGACCCAGAGCCTCCAGAGGAGCTGAAGTCTCTCCAGCCACCAAGGGAAGCAGCCGAATTGATGACAGCCTGCTGCATGGAGGGCTTCGATGGGAGAGTGCCATGCATCCCTGGCGGCGACTCTCTCTCACAGTGCTTTCCATGGGGAAACCCTGTGTGTGCCAAGTGTCTCCTGTGTGCAGAAAATCTCTCCCCAGGGCCAGAGGTGCAGGGAACCGTCTTTGTACCCAGAGCAATGTTCTAGGCAGGCCTCCCATGCTGGGTGAGCCTCCACTTCCCCAACTGTCCAACTGCCTCAGGAACACACTTCTAGGGAGTGTGGGTCGCACAGGCAGGGCAGATCGAGTGAGGCTCATGGATTGCAGGCAAAAGCCACTGCGCTGACCATTCCCCCTGGAAGTCGCAGCTGAAGGCTCTCTGCACCAGGCCCTAGCTGGAATGAGCCTGCAGCCTGGCCTCCAGTCCCAGGCTTGCCCTGGGCCCTGCTAGGATGGGACCCATCCCAGCCTCAGCACGGCCTCCCTAGGGCCTGTGCAGGCCTAGGCCACTGCCAGCCAGCAGGACCTTGATGGATTACCATTCATTCGAGGAGGCCTCAGGGTGTTGCCTGTGTGTCTCTTGCCCTGCTGGGACGCTGCAGGTCCAGAGGCTGTGTGTGCACGTGGCCACTGGGGCCTGAGCACAAAACAGTCATGACCCCACTTGCAAGCAGGATGCCTGCTGGCCCTTAGCTGCCTGAAACCTCCCCTTGCTGTCTGCGCTGTCTTCACTGCTGACAGGCCTGGGTGTGCACAGGCAAGTCTAGGCCAAGGAAACTGGGTGCTTGCATGCCGCTTGCTAGGAGGTCCTGCTAATGCATTCTGGTCTGGGGCACACACGCCCCTGGACCAGAAGCCTGCAAGGCAGCTGCAGCTTCACCATCCACAAAGTCCTGCAGCACTTGGCAGGGAGCCTTCTGCTATGCACAGCTTTCCCACTCCAAAGCCTTGCAGGAGTTCATGGATGCTCGGGCCTGCAGTGTTTTCCATCGGAGAGCTCTGGGTGCCCAAAACCTCCCCTGTGGCTTCCGAGCACCCTCCAACCCACATGCCCTTGGCACCCAGTCTGTTGCCGGAGGGTAGTCCTAAGCAAGACTCTCTAAGCTTTTGGAGCCAGCGTGCTTCCTGCTTGGAAAGCTCCTCAGGAACTCATTTGGAGCAAGGCTTCTGCTCCCATGCTTGTCGGCCAGCAGATGGTGCCAGTGCTCCACCAAAAAACTCTCTGCTTTGCCTTCAGCCAGGGTTCGCCTAGCTGAGCTCTCCTTGCCTCAAGCAGAAACTCCAGTGTGCATCCAGCCTACAGAAAGCAGAGTGCCTTTGCCTGAGCACTGCTATGTTGTGGCAGGTCCCCGAAGGCCTCCTAGGGCCTTCTCTCCCCTGACACAGTCATGCCATTCAGCCCACCTGGCGAGCAATGGTCCACCTTGACAGGGCACACGGTGCAGCCTGGGTGTAGTTTCATGGTTGGGAAAGGGCAGATCTGGAAGCTGGGTGCCCACATGTGAATGGGGCCTGATGGGCCGAGCTGTCATTCCCTGCTTGCAAAGCAGGAGCTCTGGGGCCTGCAAGCTGTGTGCACATCTCCTCCCTGGCTGCCCTCTTGCTTCTCCTCTGCTGCCAAGCCTCTCTCCCCACACGTGTGTCTCATCGAAAGGAGCAGGATGCTTGCCATTCTTTGCAAGGAGCTCATCCCACAAGCCTCATTTCCTTGGAGGGGTCTGCGAAATGCTCCAGAGCCTCCAGAGGAGCTGCAGACTCTCCAAACAACAAGGGCAGCAGCCGAGTCTATGACAGCCTGCTGCATGGAGGGCTTCGATGGGAGAGTGCCATGCAACCCTGGCGGCGACTCTCTCTCACAGTGCTTTCCATGGGGAAACATTGTGTGTGCCAAGTGTCTCCTGTGTGCAGAAAATCTCTCCCCAGCACCAGAAGTGCAGGGAATCCTCTTTGGACACAGAGCAATGTTCGAGGAAGGCCTCCCATGGTGCGTGAGCCTCCACTTCCCCAACTGTCCAACTGCCTCAGGAACACATTTCTAGGGAGTGTGGGTCACACAGGCAGGGCGGCTCGAGTGAGGAACGTGGATTGCAGGCAAAAGCCACTGCGCTGACCATTCCCCCTGGAAGTCGCAGCTGAAGGCTCTCTGCACCAGGCCCTAGCTGGAATGAGCCTGCAGCCTTGCCTCCAGTCCCAGGCTTGCCCTGGGCCCTGCTTGGTCAGGACCCATCCCAGCCTCAGCACGGCCACCCTAGGGCCCGTGCAGGCCTAGGCCACTGCCAGCCAGGAGGACCTTGTTGGAGCGCTGTTCATTTGAGAAGGACCCAGGGTGTTGCCTGTGTGTCTCTTGCACTGCTGGGATGCTGCAGGTCCAGAGGCTGTGTGTGCACGTGGCCACTGGGGCCTGAGCACAAAACAGTCATGGCCCCACTTTCAAGCAGGACGCCTGCCGGCCCATAGCCGCCTGCCACCCCCCCTTGCTGTCTGCCTTGTCTTCACTGCTGGCAGGCTTCTGTGTGCACAGGCCAGTCTATGCCAAGGAAACGAGGTGCTTGCTCGCCCCTTGCTAGGAGCTCCTCCTAACGCATTGTGGACCGGGGCACACACGCCCCTAGACCAGAAGCCTGCAAGGCAGCTGCAGCTTCGCAATCCACAAAGGCCTGCAGCACTTGGCAGAGAGCCTTCTGCTATGGATATCTTTCCCATCCAAAGCCTTGGAGGAGTTCATGGATGCTCGGCCCTGCAGCGTTTTCCATCGGAGAGCACTGGGTGCCCAAAGCCTCCCCTGTGGTTTCTGAGAACCTTCCAAAACACATGACCTTGGTACCCACTCTGTTGCCGGAGGGTAGTCCTAAGCAGAACTCTCGAAGCTTTTGGAGCCAGCGTGCCTCCTGCTTGGAAAGCTCCTCAGGAACTCATTTGGAGAGAGGCTTCTCCTCCCATGCTTGTCGGCCAACAGATGGTGCCAGCGCTCCACCAAAAAACTCTCTGCTTTGCCTTCAGCCATGGATAGTCTAGCTGAACTCTCTCTGCCTCAAGTAGATACTGCAGGGTTCTTCCAGCCTACAGAAAGCAGAGTGCTTTTGCCTGAGCACTGCTATGCCATGGCAGCTCCCTGAAGGCCTCCTAGGGCCTTCTGTCCCCTAACACAGTCGTGCCATTCATCCCATGCGGGGAGCAAAGTTCACCCTTGGCAGGGCTCAGGGTGCAGCCTGTGTGTGGTTTCATGGCTGGGAAAGGGCAGATCCACAAGCTGGGGGCCCACTTGTGAATGGGACCTGGTGGGCAGAGCCGGCATTCCCTGGCTGGGATGCAGGAGATCTGGGGCCTTCAAGCTGCATGCACATCCCCTCTCTGGCTGCCCCTCTTGCTTCTTCTCTGCTGCCAAGCCTCTCACACCACACGTGCGTCTCATTGCACGGAGCATGCTGCTTGCCCTTCTTCACAAGGACCTCAACTCACAAGCCTCATTTCCTCGAAGGGGAGTGACAATTGACCCAGAGCCTCCAGAGGAGCTGAAGTCTCTCCAGCCACCAAGGGAAGCAGCCGAATTGATGACAGCCTGCTGCATGGAGGGCTTCGATGGGAGAGTGCCATGCATCCCTGGCGGCGACTCTCTCTCACAGTGCTTTCCATGGGGAAACCCTGTGTGTGCCAAGTGTCTCCTGTGTGCAGAAAATCTCTCCCCAGGGCCAGAGGTGCAGGGAACCGTCTTTGTACCCAGAGCAATGTTCTAGGCAGGCCTCCCATGCTGGGTGAGCCTCCACTTCCCCAACTGTCCAACTGCCTCAGGAACACACTTCTAGGGAGTGTGGGTCGCACAGGCAGGGCAGATCGAGTGAGGCTCATGGATTGCAGGCAAAAGCCACTGCGCTGACCATTCCCCCTGGAAGTCGCAGCTGAAGGCTCTCTGCACCAGGCCCTAGCTGGAATGAGCCTGCAGCCTGGCCTCCAGTCCCAGGCTTGCCCTGGGCCGTGCTTGGTCAGGACCCATCCCAGCCTCAGCACGGCCTCCCTAGGGCCTGTGCAGGCCTAGGCCACTGCCAGCCAGCAGGACCTCGATGGATTACCGTTCATTCGAGGAGGCCCCAGGGTGTTGCCTGTGTGTCTCTTGCCCTGCTGGGACGCTGCAGGTCCAGAGGCTGTGTGTGTACGTGGCCACTGGGGCCTGAGCACAAAACAGTCATGACCCCACTTGCAAGCAGGATGCCTGCTGGCCCTTAGCTGCCTGAAACCTCCGCTTGCTGTCTGCGCTGTCTTCACTGCTGACAGGCCTGGGTGTGCACAGGCAAGTCTAGGCCAAGGAAACTGGGTGCTTGCATGCGGCTTGCTAGGAGGTCCTCCTAATGCATTCTGGTCTGGGGCACACACGCCCCTGGACCAGAAGCCTGCAAGGCAGCTGCAGCTTCACCATCCACAAAGTCCTGCAGCACTTGGCAGGGAGCCTTCTGCTATGCACAGCTTTCCCACTCCAAAGCCTTGCAGGAGTTCATGGATGCTCGGGTCTGCAGTGCTTTCCATCGGAGAGCTCTGGGTGCCCAAAACCTCCCCTGTGGCTTCCGAGCACCCTCCAACCCACATGCTCTTGGCACCCAGTCTGTTGCCGGAGGGTAGTCCTAAGCAAGACTCTCTAAGCTTTTGGAGCCAGCGTGCTTCCTGCTTGGAAAGCTCCTCAGGAAGTCATTTGGAGCAAGGCTTCTGCTCCCATGCTTGTCGGCCAGCAGATGGTGCCAGTGCTCCACCAAAAATCTCTCTGCTTTGCCTTCAGCCAGGGTTCGCCTAGCTGAGCTCTCCTTGCCTCAAGCAGAAACTCCAGTGTGCATCCAGCCTACAGAAAGCAGAGTGCCTTTGCCTGAGCACTGCTATGTTGTGGCAGGTCCCCGAAGGCCTCCTAGGGCCTTCTCTCCCCTGACACAGTCATGCCATTCAGCCCACCTGGCGAGCAATGGTCCACCTTGACAGGGCACACGGTGCAGCCTGGGTGTAGTTTCATGGTTGGGAAAGGGCAGATCTGGAAGCTGGGTGCCCACATGTGAATGGGGCCTGATGGGCCGAGCTGTCATTCCCTGCTTGCGAAGCAGGAGCTCTGGGGCCTGCAGGCTGTGTGCACATCTCCTCCCTGGCTGCCCTCTTGCTTCTCCTCTGCTGCCAAGCCTCTCTCCCCACACGTGTGTCTCATCGAAAGGAGCAGGATGCTTGCCATTCTTTGCAAGGAGCTCATCCCACAAGCCTCATTTCCTTGGAGGGGTCTGCGAAATGCTCCAGAGCCTCCAGAGGAGCTGCAGACTCTCCAAACAACAAGGGCAGCAGCCGAGTCTATGACAGCCTGCTGCATGGAGGGCTTCGATGGGAGAGTGCCATGCAACCCTGGCGGCGACTCTCTCTCACAGTGCTTTCCATGGGGAAACATTGTGTGTGCCAAGTGTCTCCTGTGTGCAGAAAATCTCTCCCCAGCACCAGAAGTGCAGGGAATCCTCTTTGGACACAGAGCAATGTTCGAGGAAGGCCTCCCATGGTGCGTGAGCCTCCACTTCCCCAACTGTCCAACTGCCTCAGGAACACATTTCTAGGGAGTGTGGGTCGCACAGGCAGGGCGGCTCGAGTGAGGAACGTGGATTGCAGGCAAAAGCCACTGCGCTGACCATTCCCCCGGAAGTCGCAGCTGAAGGCTCTCTGCACCAGGCCCTAGCTGGAATGAGCCTGCAGCCTGGCCTCCAGTCCCAGGCTTGCCCTGGGCCCTGCTTGGTCAGGACCCATCCCAGCCTCAGCACGGCCACCCTAGGGCCCGTGCAGGTCTAGGCCACTGCCAGCCAGGAGGACCTCGTTGGAGCGCTGTTCATTTGAGAAGGACCCAGGGTGTTGCCTGTGTGTCTCTTGCACTGCTGGGATGCTGCAGGTCCAGAGGCTGTGTGTGCACGTGGCCACTGGGGCCTGAGCACAAAACAGTCATGGCCCCACTCTCAAGCAGGACGCCTGCCGGCCCATAGCCGCCTGCCACCCCCCCTTGCTGTCTGCGTTGTCTTCACTGCTGGCAGGCTTCTGTGTGCACAGGCCAGTCTATGCCAAGGAAACGAGGTGCTTGCTCGCCCCTTGCTAGGAGCTCCTCCTAACGCATTGTGGACCGGGGCACACACGCCCCTAGACCAGAAGCCTGCAAGGCAGCTGCAGCTTCGCAATCCACAAAGGCCTGCAGCACTTGGCAGAGAGCCTTCTGCTATGGATATCTTTCCCATCCAAAGCCTTGGAGGAGTTCATGGATGCTCGGCCCTGCAGCGTTTTCCATCGGAGAGCACTGGGTGCCCAAAGCCTCCCCTGTGGTTTCTGAGAACCTTCCAAAACACATGACCTTGGTACCCACTCTGTTGCCGGAGGGTAGTCCTAAGCAGAACTCTCGAAGCTTTTGGAGCCAGCGTGCCTCCTGCTTGGAAAGCTCCTCAGGAACTCATTTGGAGAGAGGCTTCTCCTCCCATGCTTGTCGGCCAACAGATGGTGCCAGCGCTCCACCAAAAAACTCTCTGCTTTGCCTTCAGCCATGGATAGCCTAGCTGAACTCTCTCTGCCTCAAGTAGATACTGCAGGGTTCTTCCAGCCTACAGAAAGCAGAGTGCTTTTGCCTGAGCACTGCTATGCCATGGCAGCTCCCTGAAGGCCTCCTAGGGCCTTCTGTCCCCTAACACAGTCGTGCCATTCATCCCATGCGGGGAGCAAAGTTCACCCTTGGCAGGGCTCAGGGTGCAGCCTGTGTGTGGTTTCATGGCTGGGAAAGGGCAGATCCACAAGCTGGGTGCCCACTTGTGAATGGGACCTGGTGGGCAGAGCCGGCATTCCCTGGCTGGGATGCAGGAGATCTGGGGCCTTCAAGCTGCATGCACATCCCCTCTCTGGCTGCCCCTCTTGCTTCTTCTCTGCTGCCAAGCCTCTCACACCACACGTGCGTCTCATTGCACGGAGCATGCTGCTTGCCCTTCTTCACAAGGACCTCAACTCACAAGCCTCATTTCCTCGAAGGGGAGTGACAATTGACCCAGAGCCTCCAGAGGAGCTGAAGTCTCTCCAGCCACCAAGGGAAGCAGCCGAATTGATGACAGCCTGCTGCATGGAGGGCTTCGATGGGAGAGTGCCATGCATCCCTGGCGGCGACTCTCTCTCACAGTGCTTTCCATGGGGAAACCCTGTGTGTGCCAAGTGTCTCCTGTGTGCAGAAAATCTCTCCCCAGGGCCAGAGGTGCAGGGAACCGTCTTTGTACCCAGAGCAATGTTCTAGGCAGGCCTCCCATGCTGGGTGAGCCTCCACTTCCCCAACTGTCCAACTGCCTCAGGAACACACTTCTAGGGAGTGTGGGTCGCACAGGCAGGGCAGATCGAGTGAGGCTCATGGATTGCAGGCAAAAGCCACTGCGCTGACCATTCCCCCTGGAAGTCGCAGCTGAAGGCTCTCTGCACCAGGCCCTAGCTGGAATGAGCCTGCAGCCTGGCCTCCAGTCCCAGGCTTGCCCTGGGCCCTGCTAGGATGGGACCCATCCCAGCCTCAGCACGGCCTCCCTAGGGCCTGTGCAGGCCTAGGCCACTGCCAGCCAGCAGGACCTTGATGGATTACCATTCATTCGAGGAGGCCCCAGGGTGTTGCCTGTGTGTCTCTTGCCCTGCTGGGACGCTGCAGGTCCAGAGGCTGTGTGTGCACGTGGCCACTGGGGCCTGAGCACAAAACAGTCATGACCCCACTTGCAAGCAGGATGCCTGCTGGCCCTTAGCTGCCTGAAACCTCCCCTTGCTGTCTGCGCTGTCTTCACTGCTGACAGGCCTGGGTGTGCACAGGCAAGTCTAGGCCAAGGAAACTGGGTGCTTGCATGCCGCTTGCTAGGAGGTCCTGCTAATGCATTCTGGTCTGGGGCACACACGCCCCTGGACCAGAAGCCTGCAAGGCAGCTGCAGCTTCACCATCCACAAAGTCCTGCAGCACTTGGCAGGGAGCCTTCTGCTATGCACAGCTTTCCCACTCCAAAGCCTTGCAGGAGTTCATGGATGCTCGGGCCTGCAGTGTTTTCCATCGGAGAGCTCTGGGTGCCCAAAACCTCCCCTGTGGCTTCCGAGCACCCTCCAACCCACATGCCCTTGGCACCCAGTCTGTTGCCGGAGGGTAGTCCTAAGCAAGACTCTCTAAGCTTTTGGAGCCAGCGTGCTTCCTGCTTGGAAAGCTCCTCAGGAACTCATTTGGAGCAAGGCTTCTGCTCCCATGCTTGTCGGCCAGCAGATGGTGCCAGTGCTCCACCAAAAAACTCTCTGCTTTGCCTTCAGCCAGGGTTCGCCTAGCTGAGCTCTCCTTGCCTCAAGCAGAAACTCCAGTGTGCATCCAGCCTACAGAAAGCAGAGTGCCTTTGCCTGAGCACTGCTATGTTGTGGCAGGTCCCCGAAGGCCTCCTAGGGCCTTCTCTCCCCTGACACAGTCATGCCATTCAGCCCACCTGGCGAGCAATGGTCCACCTTGACAGGGCACACGGTGCAGCCTGGGTGTAGTTTCATGGTTGGGAAAGGGCAGATCTGGAAGCTAGGTGCCCACATGTGAATGGGGCCTGATGGGCCGAGCTGTCATTCCCTGCTTGCGAAGCAGGAGCTCTGGGGCCTGCAGGCTGTGTGCACATCTCCTCCCTGGCTGCCCTCTTGCTTCTCCTCTGCTGCCAAGCCTCTCTCCCCACACGTGTGTCTCATCGAAAGGAGCAGGATGCTTGCCATTCTTTGCAAGGAGCTCATCCCACAAGCCTCATTTCCTTGGAGGGGTCTGCGAAATGCTCCAGAGCCTCCAGAGGAGCTGCAGACTCTCCAAACAACAAGGGCAGCAGCCGAGTCTATGACAGCCTGCTGCATGGAGGGCTTCGATGGGAGAGTGCCATGCAACCCTGGCGGCGACTCTCTCTCACAGTGCTTTCCATGGGGAAACATTGTGTGTGCCAAGTGTCTCCTGTGTGCAGAAAATCTCTCCCCAGCACCAGAAGTGCAGGGAATCCTCTTTGGACACAGAGCAATGTTCGAGGAAGGCCTCCCATGGTGCGTGAGCCTCCACTTCCCCAACTGTCCAACTGCCTCAGGAACACATTTCTAGGGAGTGTGGGTCGCACAGGCAGGGCGGCTCGAGTGAGGAACGTGGATTGCAGGCAAAAGCCACTGCGCTGACCATTCCCCCGGAAGTCGCAGCTGAAGGCTCTCTGCACCAGGCCCTAGCTGGAATGAGCCTGCAGCCTGGCCTCCAGTCCCAGGCTTGCCCTGGGCCCTGCTTGGTCAGGACCCATCCCAGCCTCAGCACGGCCACCCTAGGGCCCGTGCAGGCCTAGGCCACTGCCAGCCAGGAGGACCTCGTTGGAGCGCTGTTCATTTGAGAAGGACCCAGGGTGTTGCCTGTGTGTCTCTTGCACTGCTGGGATGCTGCAGGTCCAGAGGCTGTGTGTGCACGTGGCCACTGGGGCCTGAGCACAAAACAGTCATGGCCCCACTCTCAAGCAGGACGCCTGCCGGCCCATAGCCGCCTGCCACCCCCCCTTGCTGTCTGCGTTGTCTTCACTGCTGGCAGGCTTCTGTGTGCACAGGCCAGTCTATGCCAAGGAAACGAGGTGCTTGCTCGCCCCTTGCTAGGAGCTCCTCCTAACGCATTGTGGACCGGGGCACACACGCCCCTAGACCAGAAGCCTGCAAGGCAGCTGCAGCTTCGCAATCCACAAAGGCCTGCAGCACTTGGCAGAGAGCCTTCTGCTATGGATATCTTTCCCATCCAAAGCCTTGGAGGAGTTCATGGATGCTCGGCCCTGCAGCGTTTTCCATCGGAGAGCACTGGGTGCCCAAAGCCTCCCCTGTGGTTTCTGAGAACCTTCCAAAACACATGACCTTGGTACCCACTCTGTTGCCGGAGGGTAGTCCTAAGCAGAACTCTCGAAGCTTTTGGAGCCAGCGTGCCTCCTGCTTGGAAAGCTCCTCAGGAACTCATTTGGAGAGAGGCTTCTCCTCCCATGCTTGTCGGCCAACAGATGGTGCCAGCGCTCCACCAAAAAACTCTCTGCTTTGCCTTCAGCCATGGATAGCCTAGCTGAACTCTCTCTGCCTCAAGTAGATACTGCAGGGTTCTTCCAGCCTACAGAAAGCAGAGTGCTTTTGCCTGAGCACTGCTATGCCATGGCAGCTCCCTGAAGGCCTCCTAGGGCCTTCTGTCCCCTAACACAGTCGTGCCATTCATCCCATGCGGGGAGCAAAGTTCACCCTTGGCAGGGCTCAGGGTGCAGCCTGTGTGTGGTTTCATGGCTGGGAAAGGGCAGATCCACAAGCTGGGGGCCCACTTGTGAATGGGACCTGGTGGGCAGAGCCGGCATTCCCTGGCTGGGATGCAGGAGATCTGGGGCCTTCAAGCTGCATGCACATCCCCTCTCTGGCTGCCCCTCTTGCTTCTTCTCTGCTGCCAAGCCTCTCACACCACACGTGCGTCTCATTGCACGGAGCATGCTGCTTGCCCTTCTTCACAAGGACCTCAACTCACAAGCCTCATTTCCTCGAAGGGGAGTGACAATTGACCCAGAGCCTCCAGAGGAGCTGAAGTCTCTCCAGCCACCAAGGGAAGCAGCCGAATTGATGACAGCCTGCTGCATGGAGGGCTTCGATGGGAGAGTGCCATGCATCCCTGGCGGCGACTCTCTCTCACAGTGCTTTCCATGGGGAAACCCTGTGTGTGCCAAGTGTCTCCTGTGTGCAGAAAATCTCTCCCCAGGGCCAGAGGTGCAGGGAACCGTCTTTGTACCCAGAGCAATGTTCTAGGCAGGCCTCCCATGCTGGGTGAGCCTCCACTTCCCCAACTGTCCAACTGCCTCAGGAACACACTTCTAGGGAGTGTGGGTCGCACAGGCAGGGCAGATCGAGTGAGGCTCATGGATTGCAGGCAAAAGCCACTGCGCTGACCATTCCCCCTGGAAGTCGCAGCTGAAGGCTCTCTGCACCAGGCCCTAGCTGGAATGAGCCTGCAGCCTGGCCTCCAGTCCCAGGCTTGCCCTGGGCCCTGCTAGGATGGGACCCATCCCAGCCTCAGCACGGCCTCCCTAGGGCCTGTGCAGGCCTAGGCCACTGCCAGCCAGCAGGACCTTGATGGATTACCATTCATTCGAGGAGGCCCCAGGGTGTTGCCTGTGTGTCTCTTGCCCTGCTGGGACGCTGCAGGTCCAGAGGCTGTGTGTGCACGTGGCCACTGGGGCCTGAGCACAAAACAGTCATGACCCCACTTGCAAGCAGGATGCCTGCTGGCCCTTAGCTGCCTGAAACCTCCCCTTGCTGTCTGCGCTGTCTTCACTGCTGACAGGCCTGGGTGTGCACAGGCAAGTCTAGGCCAAGGAAACTGGGTGCTTGCATGCCGCTTGCTAGGAGGTCCTGCTAATGCATTCTGGTCTGGGGCACACACGCCCCTGGACCAGAAGCCTGCAAGGCAGCTGCAGCTTCACCATCCACAAAGTCCTGCAGCACTTGGCAGGGAGCCTTCTGCTATGCACAGCTTTCCCACTCCAAAGCCTTGCAGGAGTTCATGGATGCTCGGGCCTGCAGTGTTTTCCATCGGAGAGCTCTGGGTGCCCAAAACCTCCCCTGTGGCTTCCGAGCACCCTCCAACCCACATGCCCTTGGCACTCAGTCTGTTGCCGGAGGGTAGTCCTAAGCAAGACTCTCTAAGCTTTTGGAGCCAGCGTGCTTCCTGCTTGGAAAGCTCCTCAGGAACTCATTTGGAGCAAGGCTTCTGCTCCCATGCTTGTCGGCCAGCAGATGGTGCCAGTGCTCCACCAAAAAACTCTCTGCTTTGCCTTCAGCCAGGGTTCGCCTAGCTGAGCTCTCCTTGCCTCAAGCAGAAACTCCAGTGTGCATCCAGCCTACAGAAAGCAGAGTGCCTTTGCCTGAGCACTGCTATGTTGTGGCAGGTCCCCGAAGGCCTCCTAGGGCCTTCTCTCCCCTGACACAGTCATGCCATTCAGCCCACCTGGCGAGCAATGGTCCACCTTGACAGGGCACACGGTGCAGCCTGGGTGTAGTTTCATGGTTGGGAAAGGGCAGATCCGGAAGCTGGGTGCCCACATGTGAATGGGGCCTGATGGGCCGAGCTGTCATTCCCTGCTTGCGAAGCAGGAGCTCTGGGGCCTGCAAGCTGCGTGCACATCCCCTCCCTGGCTGCCCTCTTGCTTCTCCTCTGCTGCCAAGCCTCTCTCCCCACACGTGTGTCTCATCGAAAGGAGCAGGATGCTTGCCATTCTTTGCAAGGAGCTCATCCCACAAGCCTCATTTCCTTGGAGGGGTCTGCGAAATGCTCCAGAGCCTCCAGAGGAGCTGCAGACTCTCCAAACAACAAGGGCAGCAGCCGAGTCTATGACAGCCTGCTGCATGGAGGGCTTCGATGGGAGAGTGCCATGCAACCCTGGCGGCGACTCTCTCTCACAGTGCTTTCCATGGGGAAACATTGTGTGTGCCAAGTGTCTCCTGTGTGCAGAAAATCTCTCCCCAGCACCAGAAGTGCAGGGAATCCTCTTTGGACACAGAGCAATGTTCGAGGAAGGCCTCCCATGGTCCGTGAGCCTCCACTTCCCCAACTGTCCAACTGCCTCAGGAACACATTTCTAGGGAGTGTGGGTCGCACAGGCAGGGCGGCTCGAGTGAGGAACGTGGATTGCAGGCAAAAGCCACTGCGCTGACCATTCCCCCTGGAAGTCGCAGCTGAAGGCTCTCTGCACCAGGCCCTAGCTGGAATGAGCCTGCAGCCTGGCCTCCAGTCCCAGGCTTGCCCTGGGCCCTGCTAGGATGGGACCCATCCCAGCCTCAGCACGGCCTCCCTAGGGCCTGTGCAGGCCTAGGCCACTGCCAGCCAGCAGGACCTTGATGGATTACCATTCATTCGAGGAGGCCCCAGGGTGTTGCCTGTGTGTCTCTTGCCCTGCTGGGACGCTGCAGGTCCAGAGGCTGTGTGTGCACGTGGCCACTGGGGCCTGAGCACAAAACAGTCATGACCCCACTTGCAAGCAGGATGCCTGCTGGCCCTTAGCTGCCTGAAACCTCCCCTTGCTGTCTGCGCTGTCTTCACTGCTGACAGGCCTGGGTGTGCACAGGCAAGTCTAGGCCAAGGAAACTGGGTGCTTGCATGCCGCTTGCTAGGAGGTCCTGCTAATGCATTCTGGTCTGGGGCACACACGCCCCTGGACCAGAAGCCTGCAAGGCAGCTGCAGCTTCACCATCCACAAAGTCCTGCAGCACTTGGCAGGGAGCCTTCTGCTATGCACAGCTTTCCCACTCCAAAGCCTTGCAGGAGTTCATGGATGCTCGGGCCTGCAGTGTTTTCCATCGGAGAGCTCTGGGTGCCCAAAACCTCCCCTGTGGCTTCCGAGCACCCTCCAACCCACATGCCCTTGGCACCCAGTCTGTTGCCGGAGGGTAGTCCTAAGCAAGACTCTCTAAGCTTTTGGAGCCAGCGTGCTTCCTGCTTGGAAAGCTCCTCAGGAACTCATTTGGAGCAAGGCTTCTGCTCCCATGCTTGTCGGCCAGCAGATGGTGCCAGTGCTCCACCAAAAAACTCTCTGCTTTGCCTTCAGCCAGGGTTCGCCTAGCTGAGCTCTCCTTGCCTCAAGCAGAAACTCCAGTGTGCATCCAGCCTACAGAAAGCAGAGTGCCTTTGCCTGAGCACTGCTATGTTGTGGCAGGTCCCCGAAGGCCTCCTAGGGCCTTCTCTCCCCTGACACAGTCATGCCATTCAGCCCACCTGGCGAGCAATGGTCCACCTTGACAGGGCACACGGTGAAGCCTGGGTGTAGTTTCATGGTTGGGAAAGGGCAGATCTGGAAGCTGGGTGCCCACATGTGAATGGGGCCTGATGGGCCGAGCTGTCATTCCCTGCTTGCGAAGCAGGAGCTCTGGGGCCTGCAGGCTGTGTGCACATCTCCTCCCTGGCTGCCCTCTTGCTTCTCCTCTGCTGCCAAGCCTCTCTCCCCACACGTGTGTCTCATCGAAAGGAGCAGGATGCTTGCCATTCTTTGCAAGGAGCTCATCCCACAAGCCTCATTTCCTTGGAGGGGTCTGCGAAATGCTCCAGAGCCTCCAGAGGAGCTGCAGACTCTCCAAACAACAAGGGCAGCAGCCGAGTCTATGACAGCCTGCTGCATGGAGGGCTTCGATGGGAGAGTGCCATGCAACCCTGGCGGCGACTCTCTCTCACAGTGCTTTCCATGGGGAAACATTGTGTGTGCCAAGTGTCTCCTGTGTGCAGAAAATCTCTCCCCAGCACCAGAAGTGCAGGGAATCCTCTTTGGACACAGAGCAATGTTCGAGGAAGGCCTCCCATGGTGCGTGAGCCTCCACTTCCCCAACTGTCCAACTGCCTCAGGAACACATTTCTAGGGAGTGTGGGTCGCACAGGCAGGGCGGCTCGAGTGAGGAACGTGGATTGCAGGCAAAAGCCACTGCGCTGACCATTCCCCCGGAAGTCGCAGCTGAAGGCTCTCTGCACCAGGCCCTAGCTGGAATGAGCCTGCAGCCTGGCCTCCAGTCCCAGGCTTGCCCTGGGCCCTGCTTGGTCAGGACCCATCCCAGCCTCAGCACGGCCACCCTAGGGCCCGTGCAGGCCTAGGCCACTGCCAGCCAGGAGGACCTCGTTGGAGCGCTGTTCATTTGAGAAGGACCCAGGGTGTTGCCTGTGTGTCTCTTGCACTGCTGGGATGCTGCAGGTCCAGAGGCTGTGTGTGCACGTGGCCACTGGGGCCTGAGCACAAAACAGTCATGGCCCCACTCTCAAGCAGGACGCCTGCCGGCCCATAGCCGCCTGCCACCCCCCCTTGCTGTCTGCGTTGTCTTCACTGCTGGCAGGCTTCTGTGTGCACAGGCCAGTCTATGCCAAGGAAACGAGGTGCTTGCTCGCCCCTTGCTAGGAGCTCCTCCTAACGCATTGTGGACCGGGGCACACACGCCCCTAGACCAGAAGCCTGCAAGGCAGCTGCAGCTTCGCAATCCACAAAGGCCTGCAGCACTTGGCAGAGAGCCTTCTGCTATGGATATCTTTCCCATCCAAAGCCTTGGAGGAGTTCATGGATGCTCGGCCCTGCAGCGTTTTCCATCGGAGAGCACTGGGTGCCCAAAGCCTCCCCTGTGGTTTCTGAGAACCTTCCAAAACACATGACCTTGGTACCCACTCTGTTGCCGGAGGGTAGTCCTAAGCAGAACTCTCGAAGCTTTTGGAGCCAGCGTGCCTCCTGCTTGGAAAGCTCCTCAGGAACTCATTTGGAGAGAGGCTTCTCCTCCCATGCTTGTCGGCCAACAGATGGTGCCAGCGCTCCACCAAAAAACTCTCTGCTTTGCCTTCAGCCATGGATAGCCTAGCTGAACTCTCTCTGCCTCAAGTAGATACTGCAGGGTTCTTCCAGCCTACAGAAAGCAGAGTGCTTTTGCCTGAGCACTGCTATGCCATGGCAGCTCCCTGAAGGCCTCCTAGGGCCTTCTGTCCCCTAACACAGTCGTGCCATTCATCCCATGCGGGGAGCAAAGTTCACCCTTGGCAGGGCTCAGGGTGCAGCCTGTGTGTGGTTTCATGGCTGGGAAAGGGCAGATCCACAAGCTGGGGGCCCACTTGTGAATGGGACCTGGTGGGCAGAGCCGGCATTCCCTGGCTGGGATGCAGGAGATCTGGGGCCTTCAAGCTGCATGCACATCCCCTCTCTGGCTGCCCCTCTTGCTTCTTCTCTGCTGCCAAGCCTCTCACACCACACGTGCGTCTCATTGCACGGAGCATGCTGCTTGCCCTTCTTCACAAGGACCTCAACTCACAAGCCTCATTTCCTCGAAGGGGAGTGACAATTGACCCAGAGCCTCCAGAGGAGCTGAAGTCTCTCCAGCCACCAAGGGAAGCAGCCGAATTGATGACAGCCTGCTGCATGGAGGGCTTCGATGGGAGAGTGCCATGCATCCCTGGCGGCGACTCTCTCTCACAGTGCTTTCCATGGGGAAACCCTGTGTGTGCCAAGTGTCTCCTGTGTGCAGAAAATCTCTCCCCAGGGCCAGAGGTGCAGGGAACCGTCTTTGTACCCAGAGCAATGTTCTAGGCAGGCCTCCCATGCTGGGTGAGCCTCCACTTCCCCAACTGTCCAACTGCCTCAGGAACACACTTCTAGGGAGTGTGGGTCGCACAGGCAGGGCAGATCAAGTGAGGCTCATGGATTGCAGGCAAAAGCCACTGCGCTGACCATTCCCCCTGGAAGTCGCAGCTGAAGGCTCTCTGCACCAGGCCCTAGCTGGAATGAGCCTGCAGCCTGGCCTCCAGTCCCAGGCTTGCCCTGGGCCCTGCTAGGATGGGACCCATCCCAGCCTCAGCACGGCCTCCCTAGGGCCTGTGCAGGCCTAGGCCACTGCCAGCCAGCAGGACCTTGATGGATTACCATTCATTCGAGGAGGCCCCAGGGTGTTGCCTGTGTGTCTCTTGCCCTGCTGGGACGCTGCAGGTCCAGAGGCTGTGTGTGCACGTGGCCACTGGGGCCTGAGCACAAAACAGTCATGACCCCACTTGCAAGCAGGATGCCTGCTGGCCCTTAGCTGCCTGAAACCTCCCCTTGCTGTCTGCGCTGTCTTCACTGCTGACAGGCCTGGGTGTGCACAGGCAAGTCTAGGCCAAGGAAACTGGGTGCTTGCATGCCGCTTGCTAGGAGGTCCTGCTAATGCATTCTGGTCTGGGGCACACACGCCCCTGGACCAGAAGCCTGCAAGGCAGCTGCAGCTTCACCATCCACAAAGTCCTGCAGCACTTGGCAGGGAGCCTTCTGCTATGCACAGCTTTCCCACTCCAAAGCCTTGCAGGAGTTCATGGATGCTCGGGCCTGCAGTGTTTTCCATCGGAGAGCTCTGGGTGCCCAAAACCTCCCCTGTGGCTTCCGAGCACCCTCCAACCCACATGCCCTTGGCACTCAGTCTGTTGCCGGAGGGTAGTCCTAAGCAAGACTCTCTAAGCTTTTGG
Organism: Hippopotamus amphibius kiboko; assembly: GCF_030028045.1. NCBI lineage: Eukaryota > Metazoa > Chordata > Mammalia > Artiodactyla > Hippopotamidae > Hippopotamus > Hippopotamus amphibius. The sequence goes on along the minus strand of NC_080187.1, from coordinate 120,815,632 downwards.
AGCCAGCGTGCTTCCTGCTTGGAAAGCTCCTCAGGAACTCATTTGGAGCAAGGCTTCTGCTCCCATGCTTGTCGGCCAGCAGATGGTGCCAGTGCTCCACCAAAAAACTCTCTGCTTTGCCTTCAGCCAGGGTTCGCCTAGCTGAGCTCTCCTTGCCTCAAGCAGAAACTCCAGTGTGCATCCAGCCTACAGAAAGCAGAGTGCCTTTGCCTGAGCACTGCTATGTTGTGGCAGGTCCCCGAAGGCCTCCTAGGGCCTTCTCTCCCCTGACACAGTCATGCCATTCAGCCCACCTGGCGAGCAATGGTCCACCTTGACAGGGCACACGGTGCAGCCTGGGTGTAGTTTCATGGTTGGGAAAGGGCAGATCCGGAAGCTGGGTGCCCACATGTGAATGGGGCCTGATGGGCCGAGCTGTCATTCCCTGCTTGCGAAGCAGGAGCTCTGGGGCCTGCAAGCTGCGTGCACATCCCCTCCCTGGCTGCCCTCTTGCTTCTCCTCTGCTGCCAAGCCTCTCTCCCCACACGTGTGTCTCATCGAAAGGAGCAGGATGCTTGCCATTCTTTGCAAGGAGCTCATCCCACAAGCCTCATTTCCTTGGAGGGGTCTGCGAAATGCTCCAGAGCCTCCAGAGGAGCTGCAGACTCTCCAAACAACAAGGGCAGCAGCCGAGTCTATGACAGCCTGCTGCATGGAGGGCTTCGATGGGAGAGTGCCATGCAACCCTGGCGGCGACTCTCTCTCACAGTGCTTTCCATGGGGAAACATTGTGTGTGCCAAGTGTCTCCTGTGTGCAGAAAATCTCTCCCCAGCACCAGAAGTGCAGGGAATCCTCTTTGGACACAGAGCAATGTTCGAGGAAGGCCTCCCATGGTCCGTGAGCCTCCACTTCCCCAACTGTCCAACTGCCTCAGGAACACATTTCTAGGGAGTGTGGGTCGCACAGGCAGGGCGGCTCGAGTGAGGAACGTGGATTGCAGGCAAAAGCCACTGCGCTGACCATTCCCCCTGGAAGTCGCAGCTGAAGGCTCTCTGCACCAGGCCCTAGCTGGAATGAGCCTGCAGCCTGGCCTCCAGTCCCAGGCTTGCCCTGGGCCCTGCTTGGTCAGGACCCATCCCAGCCTCAGCACGCCCACCCTAGGGCCCGTGCAGGCCTAGGCCACTGCCAGCCAGGAGGACCTTGTTGGAGCGCTGTTCATTTGAGAAGGACCCAGGGTGTTGCCTGTGTGTCTCTTGCACTGCTGGGATGCTGCAGGTCCAGAGGCTGTGTGTGCACGTGGCCACTGGGGCCTGAGCACAAAACAGTCATGGCCCCACTTTCAAGCAGGACGCCTGCCGGCCCATAGCCGCCTGCCACCCCCCCTTGCTGTCTGCGTTGTCTTCACTGCTGGCAGGCTTCTGTGTGCACAGGCCAGTCTATGCCAAGGAAACGAGGTGCTTGCTCGCCCCTTGCTAGGAGCTCCTCCTAACGCATTGTGGACCGGGGCACACACGCCCCTAGACCAGAAGCCTGCAAGGCAGCTGCAGCTTCGCAATCCACAAAGGCCTGCAGCACTTGGCAGAGAGCCTTCTGCTATGGATATCTTTCCCATCCAAAGCCTTGGAGGAGTTCATGGATGCTCGGCCCTGCAGCGTTTTCCATCGGAGAGCACTGGGTGCCCAAAGCCTCCCCTGTGGTTTCTGAGAACCTTCCAAAACACATGACCTTGGTACCCACTCTGTTGCCGGAGGGTAGTCCTAAGCAGAACTCTCGAAGCTTTTGGAGCCAGCGTGCCTCCTGCTTGGAAAGCTCCTCAGGAACTCATTTGGAGAGAGGCTTCTCCTCCCATGCTTGTCGGCAACAGATGGTGCCCGCGCTCCACCAAAAAACTCTCTGCTTTGCCTTCAGCCATGGATAGTCTAGCTGAACTCTCTCTGCCTCAAGTAGATACTGCAGGGTTCTTCCAGCCTACAGAAAGCAGAGTGCTTTTGCCTGAGCACTGCTATGCCATGGCAGCTCCCTGAAGGCCTCCTAGGGCCTTCTGTCCCCTAACACAGTCGTGCCATTCATCCCATGCGGGGAGCAAAGTTCACCCTTGGCAGGGCTCAGGGTGCAGCCTGTGTGTGGTTTCATGGCTGGGAAAGGGCAGATCCACAAGCTGGGTGCCCACTTGTGAATGGGACCTGGTGGGCAGAGCCGGCATTCCCTGGCTGGGATGCAGGAGATCTGGGGCCTTCAAGCTGCATGCACATCCCCTCTCTGGCTGCCCCTCTTGCTTCTTCTCTGCTGCCAAGCCTCTCACACCACACGTGCGTCTCATTGCACGGAGCATGCTGCTTGCCCTTCTTCACAAGGACCTCAACTCACAAGCCTCATTTCCTCGAAGGGGAGTGACAATTGACCCAGAGCCTCCAGAGGAGCTGAAGTCTCTCCAGCCACCAAGGGAAGCAGCCGAATTGATGACAGCCTGCTGCATGGAGGGTTTCGATGGGAGAGTGCCATGCATCCCTGGCAGCGACTCTCTCTCACAGTGCTTTCCATGGGGAAACATTGTGTGTGCCAAGTGTCTCCTGTGTGCAGAAAATCTCTCCCCAGGGCCAGAGGTGCAGGGAACCGTCTTTGTACCCAGAGCAATGTTCTAGGCAGGCCTCCCATGCTGGGTGAGCCTCCACTTCCCCAACTGTCCAACTGCCTCAGGAACACACTTCTAGGGAGTGTGGGTCGCACAGGCAGGGCAGATCGAGTGAGGCTCATGGATTGCAGGCAAAAGCCACTGCGCTGACCATTCCCCCTGGAAGTCGCAGCTGAAGGCTCTTTGCACCAGGCCCTAGCTGGAATGAGCCTGGAGCCTGGCCTCCAGTCCCAGGCTTGCCCTGGGCTCTGCTAGGATGGGACCCATCCCAGCCTCAGCACGGCCTCCCTAGGGCCTGTGCAGGCCTAGGCCACTGCCAGCCAGCAGGACCTCGATGGATTACCGTTCATTCGAGGAGGCCCCAGGGTGTTGCCTGTGTGTCTCTTGCCCTGCTGGGACGCTGCAGGTCCAGAGGCTGTGTGTGTACGTGGCCACTGGGGCCTGAGCACAAAACAGTCATGACCCCACTTGCAAGCAGGATGCCTGCTGGCCCTTAGCTGCCTGAAACCTCCGCTTGCTGTCTGCGCTGTCTTCACTGCTGACAGGCCTGGGTGTGCACAGGCAAGTCTAGGCCAAGGAAACTGGGTGCTTGCATGCCGCTTGCTAGGAGGTCCTCCTAATGCATTCTGGTCTGGGGCACACACGCCCCTGGACCAGAAGCCTGCAAGGCAGCTGCAGCTTCACCATCCACAAAGTCCTGCAGCACTTGGCAGGGAGCCTTCTGCTATGCACAGCTTTCCCACTCCAAAGCCTTGCAGGAGTTCATGGATGCTCGGGTCTGCAGTGCTTTCCATCGGAGAGCTCTGGGTGCCCAAAACCTCCCCTGTGGCTTCCGAGCACCCTCCAACCCACATGCTCTTGGCACCCAGTCTGTTGACGGAGGGTAGTCCTAAGCAAGACTCTCTAAGCTTTTGGAGCCAGCGTGCTTCCTGCTTGGAAAACTCCTCAGGAAGTCATTTGGAGCAAGGCTTCTGCTCCCATGCTTGTTGGCCAGCAGATGGTGCCAGTGCTCCACCAAAAAACTCTCTGCTTTGCCTTCAGCCAGGGTTCGCCTAGCTGAGCTCTCCTTGCCTCAAGCAGAAACTCCAGTGTGCATCCAGCCTACAGAAAGCAGAGTGCCTTTGCCTGAGCACTGCTATGTTGTGGCAGGTCCCCGAAGGCCTCCTAGGGCCTTCTCTCCCCTGACACAGTCATGCCATTCAGCCCACCTGGCGAGCAATGGTCCACCTTGACAGGGCACACGGTGCAGCCTGGGTGTAGTTTCATGGTTGGGAAAGGGCAGATCTGGAAGCTGGGTGCCCACATGTGAATGGGGCCTGATGGGCCGAGCTGTCATTCCCTGCTTGCGAAGCAGGAGCTCTGGGGCCTGCAAGCTGTGTGCACATCTCCTCCCTGGCTGCCCTCTTGCTTCTCCTCTGCTGCCAAGCCTCTCTCCCCACACGTGTGTCTCATCGAAAGGAGCAGGATGCTTGCCATTCTTTGCAAGGAGCTCATCCCACAAGCCTCATTTCCTTGGAGGGGTCTGCGAAATGCTCCAGAGCCTCCAGAGGAGCTGCAGACTCTCCAAACAACAAGGGCAGCAGCCGAGTCTATGACAGCCTGCTGCATGGAGGGCTTCGATGGGAGAGTGCCATGCAACCCTGGCGGCGACTCTCTCTCACAGTGCTTTCCATGGGGAAACATTGTGTGTGCCAAGTGTCTCCTGTGTGCAGAAAATCTCTCCCCAGCACCAGAAGTGCAGGGAATCCTCTTTGGACACAGAGCAATGTTCGAGGAAGGCCTCCCATGGTGCGTGAGCCTCCACTTCCCCAACTGTCCAACTGCCTCAGGAACACACTTCTAGGGAGTGTGGGTCGCACAGGCAGGGCAGATCGAGTGAGGCTCATGGATTGCAGGCAAAAGCCACTGCGCTGACCATTCCCCCTGGAAGTCGCAGCTGAAGGCTCTCTGCACCAGGCCCTAGCTGGAATGAGCCTGCAGCCTGGCCTCCAGTCCCAGGCTTGCCCTGGGCCCTGCTAGGATGGGACCCATCCCAGCCTCAGCACGGCCTCCCTAGGGCCTGTGCAGGCCTAGGCCACTGCCAGCCAGCAGGACCTTGATGGATTACCATTCATTCGAGGAGGCCCCAGGGTGTTGCCTGTGTGTCTCTTGCCCTGCTGGGACGCTGCAGGTCCAGAGGCTGTGTGTGCACGTGGCCACTGGGGCCTGAGCACAAAACAGTCATGACCCCACTTGCAAGCAGGATGCCTGCTGGCCCTTAGCTGCCTGAAACCTCCGCTTGCTGTCTGCGCTGTCTTCACTGCTGACAGGCCTGGGTGTGCACAGGCAAGTCTAGGCCAAGGAAACTGGGTGCTTGCATGCCGCTTGCTAGGAGGTCCTGCTAATGCATTCTGGTCTGGGGCACACACGCCCCTGGACCAGAAGCCTGCAAGGCAGCTGCAGCTTCACCATCCACAAAGTCCTGCAGCACTTGGCAGGGAGCCTTCTGCTATGCACAGCTTTCCCACTCCAAAGCCTTGCAGGAGTTCATGGATGCTCGGGCCTGCAGTGTTTTCCATCGGAGAGCTCTGGGTGCCCAAAACCTCCCCTGTGGCTTCCGAGCACCCTCCAACCCACATGCCCTTGGCACCCAGTCTGTTGCCGCAGGGTAGTCCTAAGCAAGACTCTCTAAGCTTTTGGAGCCAGCGTGCTTCCTGCTTGGAAAGCTCCTCAGGAACTCATTTGGAGCAAGGCTTCTGCTCCCATGCTTGTCGGCCAGCAGATGGTGCCAGTGCTCCACCAAAAAACTCTCTGCTTTGCCTTCAGCCAGGGTTCGCCTAGCTGAGCTCTCCTTGCCTCAAGCAGAAACTCCAGTGTGCATCCAGCCTACAGAAAGCAGAGTGCCTTTGCCTGAGCACTGCTATGTTGTGGCAGGTCCCCGAAGGCCTCCTAGGGCCTTCTCTCCCCTGACACAGTCATGCCATTCAGCCCACCTGGCGAGCAATGGTCCACCTTGACAGGGCACACGGTGCAGCCTGGGTGTAGTTTCATGGTTGGGAAAGGGCAGATCTGGAAGCTGGGTGCCCACATGTGAATGGGGCCTGATGGGCCGAGCTGTCATTCCCTGCTTGCGAAGCAGGAGCTCTGGGGCCTGCAAGCTGTGTGCACATCTCCTCCCTGGCTGCCCTCTTGCTTCTCCTCTGCTGCCAAGCCTCTCTCCCCACACGTGTGTCTCATCGAAAGGAGCAGGATGCTTGCCATTCTTTGCAAGGAGCTCATCCCACAAGCCTCATTTCCTTGGAGGGGTCTGCGAAATGCTCCAGAGCCTCCAGAGGAGCTGCAGACTCTCCAAACAACAAGGGCAGCAGCCGAGTCTATGACAGCCTGCTGCATGGAGGGCTTCGATGGGAGAGTGCCATGCAACCCTGGCGGCGACTCTCTCTCACAGTGCTTTCCATGGGGAAACATTGTGTGTGCCAAGTGTCTCCTGTGTGCAGAAAATCTCTCCCCAGCACCAGAAGTGCAGGGAATCCTCTTTGGACACAGAGCAATGTTCGAGGAAGGCCTCCCATGGTGCGTGAGCCTCCACTTCCCCAACTGTCCAACTGCCTCAGGAACACATTTCTAGGGAGTGTGGGTCGCACAGGCAGGGCGGCTCGAGTGAGGAACGTGGATTGCAGGCAAAAGCCACTGCGCTGACCATTCCCCCTGGAAGTCGCAGCTGAAGGCTCTCTGCACCAGGCCCTAGCTGGAATGAGCCTGCAGCCTGGCCTCCAGTCCCAGGCTTGCCCTGGGCCCTGCTTGGTCAGGACCCATCCCAGCCTCAGCACGGCCACCCTAGGGCCCGTGCAGGCCTAGGCCACTGCCAGCCAGGAGGACCTCGTTGGAGCGCTGTTCATTTGAGAAGGACCCAGGGTGTTGCCTGTGTGTCTCTTGCACTGCTGGGACGCTGCAGGTCCAGAGGCTGTGTGTGCACGTGGCCACTGGGGCCTGAGCACAAAACAGTCATGGCCCCACTTTCAAGCAGGACGCCTGCCGGCCCATAGCCGCCTGCCACCCCCCCTTGCTGTCTGCGTTGTCTTCACTGCTGGCAGGCTTCTGTGTGCACAGGCCAGTCTATGCCAAGGAAACGAGGTGCTTGCTCGCCCCTTGCTAGGAGCTCCTCCTAACGCATTGTGGACCGGGGCACACACGCCCCTAGACCAGAAGCCTGCAAGGCAGCTGCAGCTTCGCAATCCACAAAGGCCTGCAGCACTTGGCAGAGAGCCTTCTGCTATGGATATCTTTCCCATCCAAAGCCTTGGAGGAGTTCATGGATGCTCGGCCCTGCAGCGTTTTCCATCGGAGAGCACTGGGTGCCCAAAGCCTCCCCTGTGGTTTCTGAGAACCTTCCAAAACACATGACCTTGGTACCCACTCTGTTGCCGGAGGGTAGTCCTAAGCAGAACTCTCGAAGCTTTTGGAGCCAGCGTGCCTCCTGCTTGGAAAGCTCCTCAGGAACTCATTTGGAGAGAGGCTTCTCCTCCCATGCTTGTCGGCCAACAGATGGTGCCAGCGCTCCACCAAAAAACTCTCTGCTTTGCCTTCAGCCATGGATAGTCTAGCTGAACTCTCTCTGCCTCAAGTAGATACTGCAGGGTTCTTCCAGCCTACAGAAAGCAGAGTGCTTTTGCCTGAGCACTGCTATGCCATGGCAGCTCCCTGAAGGCCTCCTAGGGCCTTCTGTCCCCTAACACAGTCGTGCCATTCATCCCATGCGGGGAGCAAAGTTCACCCTTGGCAGGGCTCAGGGTGCAGCCTGTGTGTGGTTTCATGGCTGGGAAAGGGCAGATCCACAAGCTGGGGGCCCACTTGTGAATGGGACCTGGTGGGCAGAGCCGGCATTCCCTGGCTGGGATGCAGGAGATCTGGGGCCTTCAAGCTGCATGCACATCCCCTCTCTGGCTGCCCCTCTTGCTTCTTCTCTGCTGCCAAGCCTCTCACACCACACGTGCGTCTCATTGCACGGAGCATGCTGCTTGCCCTTCTTCACAAGGACCTCAACTCACAAGCCTCATTTCCTCGAAGGGGAGTGACAATTGACCCAGAGCCTCCAGAGGAGCTGAAGTCTCTCCAGCCACCAAGGGAAGCAGCCGAATTGATGACAGCCTGCTGCATGGAGGGCTTCGATGGGAGAGTGCCATGCATCCCTGGCGGCGACTCTCTCTCACAGTGCTTTCCATGGGGAAACCCTGTGTGTGCCAAGTGTCTCCTGTGTGCAGAAAATCTCTCCCCAGGGCCAGAGGTGCAGGGAACCGTCTTTGTACCCAGAGCAATGTTCTAGGCAGGCCTCCCATGCTGGGTGAGCCTCCACTTCCCCAACTGTCCAACTGCCTCAGGAACACACTTCTAGGGAGTGTGGGTCGCACAGGCAGGGCAGATCGAGTGAGGCTCATGGATTGCAGGCAAAAGCCACTGCGCTGACCATTCCCCCTGGAAGTCGCAGCTGAAGGCTCTCTGCACCAGGCCCTAGCTGGAATGAGCCTGCAGCCTGGCCTCCAGTCCCAGGCTTGCCCTGGGCCCTGCTAGGATGGGACCCATCCCAGCCTCAGCACGGCCTCCCTAGGGCCTGTGCAGGCCTAGGCCACTGCCAGCCAGCAGGACCTTGATGGATTACCATTCATTCGAGGAGGCCCCAGGGTGTTGCCTGTGTGTCTCTTGCCCTGCTGGGACGCTGCAGGTCCAGAGGCTGTGTGTGCACGTGGCCACTGGGGCCTGAGCACAAAACAGTCATGACCCCACTTGCAAGCAGGATGCCTGCTGGCCCTTAGCTGCCTGAAACCTCCCCTTGCTGTCTGCGCTGTCTTCACTGCTGACAGGCCTGGGTGTGCACAGGCAAGTCTAGGCCAAGGAAACTGGGTGCTTGCATGCCGCTTGCTAGGAGGTCCTGCTAATGCATTCTGGTCTGGGGCACACACGCCCCTGGACCAGAAGCCTGCAAGGCAGCTGCAGCTTCACCATCCACAAAGTCCTGCAGCACTTGGCAGGGAGCCTTCTGCTATGCACAGCTTTCCCACTCCAAAGCCTTGCAGGAGTTCATGGATGCTCGGGCCTGCAGTGTTTTCCATCGGAGAGCTCTGGGTGCCCAAAACCTCCCCTGTGGCTTCCGAGCACCCTCCAACCCACATGCCCTTGGCACCCAGTCTGTTGCCGGAGGGTAGTCCTAAGCAAGACTCTCTAAGCTTTTGGAGCCAGCGTGCTTCCTGCTTGGAAAGCTCCTCAGGAACTCATTTGGAGCAAGGCTTCTGCTCCCATGCTTGTCGGCCAGCAGATGGTGCCAGTGCTCCACCAAAAAACTCTCTGCTTTGCCTTCAGCCAGGGTTCGCCTAGCTGAGCTCTCCTTGCCTCAAGCAGAAACTCCAGTGTGCATCCAGCCTACAGAAAGCAGAGTGCCTTTGCCTGAGCACTGCTATGTTGTGGCAGGTCCCCGAAGGCCTCCTAGGGCCTTCTCTCCCCTGACACAGTCATGCCATTCAGCCCACCTGGCGAGCAATGGTCCACCTTGACAGGGCACACGGTGCAGCCTGGGTGTAGTTTCATGGTTGGGAAAGGGCAGATCTGGAAGCTGGGTGCCCACATGTGAATGGGGCCTGATGGGCCGAGCTGTCATTCCCTGCTTGCAAAGCAGGAGCTCTGGGGCCTGCAAGCTGTGTGCACATCTCCTCCCTGGCTGCCCTCTTGCTTCTCCTCTGCTGCCAAGCCTCTCTCCCCACACGTGTGTCTCATCGAAAGGAGCAGGATGCTTGCCATTCTTTGCAAGGAGCTCATCCCACAAGCCTCATTTCCTTGGAGGGGTCTGCGAAATGCTCCAGAGCCTCCAGAGGAGCTGCAGACTCTCCAAACAACAAGGGCAGCAGCCAAGTCTATGACAGCCTGCTGCATGGAGGGCTTCGATGGGAGAGTGCCATGCAACCCTGGCGGCGACTCTCTCTCACAGTGCTTTCCATGGGGAAACATTGTGTGTGCCAAGTGTCTCCTGTGTGCAGAAAATCTCTCCCCAGCACCAGAAGTGCAGGGAATCCTCTTTGGACACAGAGCAATGTTCGAGGAAGGCCTCCCATGGTGCGTGAGCCTCCACTTCCCCAACTGTCCAACTGCCTCAGGAACACATTTCTAGGGAGTGTGGGTCGCACAGGCAGGGCGGCTCGAGTGAGGAACGTGGATTGCAGGCAAAAGCCACTGCGCTGACCATTCCCCCGGAAGTCGCAGCTGAAGGCTCTCTGCACCAGGCCCTAGCTGGAATGAGCCTGCAGCCTGGCCTCCAGTCCCAGGCTTGCCCTGGGCCCTGCTTGGTCAGGACCCATCCCAGCCTCAGCACGGCCACCCTAGGGCCCGTGCAGGCCTAGGCCACTGCCAGCCAGGAGGACCTCGTTGGAGCGCTGTTCATTTGAGAAGGACCCAGGGTGTTGCCTGTGTGTCTCTTGCACTGCTGGGACGCTGCAGGTCCAGAGGCTGTGTGTGCACGTGGCCACTGGGGCCTGAGCACAAAACAGTCATGGCCCCACTTTCAAGCAGGACGCCTGCCGGCCCATAGCCGCCTGCCACCCCCCCTTGCTGTCTGCGTTGTCTTCACTGCTGGCAGGCTTCTGTGTGCACAGGCCAGTCTATGCCAAGGAAACGAGGTGCTTGCTCGCCCCTTGCTAGGAGCTCCTCCTAACGCATTGTGGACCGGGGCACACACGCCCCTAGACCAGAAGCCTGCAAGGCAGCTGCAGCTTCGCAATCCACAAAGGCATGCAGCACTTGGCAGAGAGCCTTCTGCTATGGATATCTTTCCCATCCAAAGCCTTGGAGGAGTTCATGGATGCTCGGCCCTGCAGCGTTTTCCATCGGAGAGCACTGGGTGCCCAAAGCCTCCCCTGTGGTTTCTGAGAACCTTCCAAAACACATGACCTTGGTACCCACTCTGTTGCCGGAGGGTAGTCCTAAGCAGAACTCTCGAAGCTTTTGGAGCCAGCGTGCCTCCTGCTTGGAAAGCTCCTCAGGAACTCATTTGGAGAGAGGCTTCTCCTCCCATGCTTGTCGGCCAACAGATGGTGCCAGCGCTCCACCAAAAAACTCTCTGCTTTGCCTTCAGCCATGGATAGCCTAGCTGAACTCTCTCTGCCTCAAGTAGATACTGCAGGGTTCTTCCAGCCTACAGAAAGCAGAGTGCTTTTGCCTGAGCACTGCTATGCCATGGCAGCTCCCTGAAGGCCTCCTACGGCCTTCTGTCCCCTAACACAGTTGTGCCATTCATCCCATGCGGGGAGCAAAGTTCACCCTTGGCAGGGCTCAGGGTGCAGCCTGTGTGTGGTTTCATGGCTGGGAAAGGGCAGATCCACAAGCTGGGTGCCCACTTGTGAATGGGACCTGGTGGGCAGAGCCGGCATTCCCTGGCTGGGATGCAGGAGATCTGGGGCCTTCAAGCTGCATGCACATCCCCTCTCTGGCTGCCCCTCTTGCTTCTTCTCTGCTGCCAAGCCTCTCACACCACACGTGCGTCTCATTGCACGGAGCATGCTGCTTGCCCTTCTTCACAAGGACCTCAACTCACAAGCCTCATTTCCTCGAAGGGGAGTGACAATTGACCCAGAGCCTCCAGAGGAGCTGAAGTCTCTCCAGCCACCAAGGGAAGCAGCCGAATTGATGACAGCCTGCTGCATGGAGGGCTTCGATGGGAGAGTGCCATGCAACCCTGGTGGCGACTCTCTCTCACAGTGCTTTCCATGGGGAAACCCTGTGTGTGCCAAGTGTCTCCTGTGTGCAGAAAATCTCTCCCCAGGGCCAGAGGTGCAGGGAACCGTCTTTGTACCCAGAGCAATGTTCTAGGCAGGCCTCCCATGCTGGGTGAGCCTCCACTTCCCCAACTGTCCAACTGCCTCAGGAACACACTTCTAGGGAGTGTGGGTCGCACAGGCAGGGCAGATCGAGTGAGGCTCATGGATTGCAGGCAAAAGCCACTGCGCTGACCATTCCCCCTGGAAGTCGCAGCTGAAGGCTCTCTGCACCAGGCCCTAGCTGGAATGAGCCTGCAGCCTGGCCTCCAGTCCCAGGCTTGCCCTGGGCCCTGCTAGGATGGGACCCATCCCAGCCTCAGCACGGCCTCCCTAGGGCCTGTGCAGGCCTAGGCCACTGCCAGCCAGCAGGACCTTGATGGATTACCATTCATTCGAGGAGGCCCCAGGGTGTTGCCTGTGTGTCTCTTGCCCTGCTGGGACGCTGCAGGTCCAGAGGCTGTGTGTGCACGTGGCCACTGGGGCCTGAGCACAAAACAGTCATGACCCCACTTGCAAGCAGGATGCCTGCTGGCCCTTAGCTGCCTGAAACCTCCGCTTGCTGTCTGCGCTGTCTTCACTGCTGACAGGCCTGGGTGTGCACAGGCAAGTCTAGGCCAAGGAAACTGGGTGCTTGCATGCCGCTTGCTAGGAGGTCCTGCTAATGCATTCTGGTCTGGGGCACACACGCCCCTGGACCAGAAGCCTGCAAGGCAGCTGCAGCTTCACCATCCACAAAGTCCTGCAGCACTTGGCAGGGAGCCTTCTGCTATGCACAGCTTTCCCACTCCAAAGCCTTGCAGGAGTTCATGGATGCTCGGGCCTGCAGTGTTTTCCATCGGAGAGCTCTGGGTGCCCAAAACCTCCCCTGTGGCTTCCGAGCACCCTCCAACCCACATGCCCTTGGCACCCAGTCTGTTGCCGCAGGGTAGTCCTAAGCAAGACTCTCTAAGCTTTTGGAGCCAGCGTGCTTCCTGCTTGGAAAGCTCCTCAGGAACTCATTTGGAGCAAGGCTTCTGCTCCCATGCTTGTCGGCCAGCAGATGGTGCCAGTGCTCCACCAAAAAACTCTCTGCTTTGCCTTCAGCCAGGGTTCGCCTAGCTGAGCTCTCCTTGCCTCAAGCAGAAACTCCAGTGTGCATCCAGCCTACAGAAAGCAGAGTGCCTTTGCCTGAGCACTGCTATGTTGTGGCAGGTCCCCGAAGGCCTCCTAGGGCCTTCTCTCCCCTGACACAGTCATGCCATTCAGCCCACCTGGCGAGCAATGGTCCACCTTGACAGGGCACACGGTGCAGCCTGGGTGTAGTTTCATGGTTGGGAAAGGGCAGATCTGGAAGCTGGGTGCCCACATGTGAATGGGGCCTGATGGGCCGAGCTGTCATTCCCTGCTTGCGAAGCAGGAGCTCTGGGGCCTGCAAGCTGTGTGCACATCTCCTCCCTGGCTGCCCTCTTGCTTCTCCTCTGCTGCCAAGCCTCTCTCCCCACACGTGTGTCTCATCGAAAGGAGCAGGATGCTTGCCATTCTTTGCAAGGAGCTCATCCCACAAGCCTCATTTCCTTGGAGGGGTCTGCGAAATGCTCCAGAGCCTCCAGAGGAGCTGCAGACTCTCCAAACAACAAGGGCAGCAGCCGAGTCTATGACAGCCTGCTGCATGGAGGGCTTCGATGGGAGAGTGCCATGCAACCCTGGCGGCGACTCTCTCTCACAGTGCTTTCCATGGGGAAACATTGTGTGTGCCAAGTGTCTCCTGTGTGCAGAAAATCTCTCCCCAGCACCAGAAGTGCAGGGAATCCTCTTTGGACACAGAGCAATGTTCGAGGAAGGCCTCCCATGGTGCGTGAGCCTCCACTTCCCCAACTGTCCAACTGCCTCAGGAACACATTTCTAGGGAGTGTGGGTCGCACAGGCAGGGCGGCTCGAGTGAGGAACGTGGATTGCAGGCAAAAGCCACTGCGCTGACCATTCCCCCTGGAAGTCGCAGCTGAAGGCTCTCTGCACCAGGCCCTAGCTGGAATGAGCCTGCAGCCTGGCCTCCAGTCCCAGGCTTGCCCTGGGCCCTGCTTGGTCAGGACCCATCCCAGCCTCAGCACGGCCACCCTAGGGCCCGTGCAGGCCTAGGCCACTGCCAGCCAGGAGGACCTCGTTGGAGCGCTGTTCATTTGAGAAGGACCCAGGGTGTTGCCTGTGTGTCTCTTGCACTGCTGGGACGCTGCAGGTCCAGAGGCTGTGTGTGCACGTGGCCACTGGGGCCTGAGCACAAAACAGTCATGGCCCCACTTTCAAGCAGGACGCCTGCCGGCCCATAGCCGCCTGCCACCCCCCCTTGCTGTCTGCGTTGTCTTCACTGCTGGCAGGCTTCTGTGTGCACAGGCCAGTCTATGCCAAGGAAACGAGGTGCTTGCTCGCCCCTTGCTAGGAGCTCCTCCTAACGCATTGTGGACCGGGGCACACACGCCCCTAGACCAGAAGCCTGCAAGGCAGCTGCAGCTTCGCAATCCACAAAGGCCTGCAGCACTTGGCAGAGAGCCTTCTGCTATGGATATCTTTCCCATCCAAAGCCTTGGAGGAGTTCATGGATGCTCGGCCCTGCAGCGTTTTCCATCGGAGAGCACTGGGTGCCCAAAGCCTCCCCTGTGGTTTCTGAGAACCTTCCAAAACACATGACCTTGGTACCCACTCTGTTGCCGGAGGGTAGTCCTAAGCAGAACTCTCGAAGCTTTTGGAGCCAGCGTGCCTCCTGCTTGGAAAACTCCTCAGGAACTCATTTGGAGAGAGGCTTCTCCTCCCATGCTTGTCGGCCAACAGATGGTGCCAGCGCTCCACCAAAAAACTCTCTGCTTTGCCTTCAGTCATGGATAGTCTAGCTGAACTCTCTCTGCCTCAAGTAGATACTGCAGGGTTCTTCCAGCCTACAGAAAGCAGAGTGTTTTTGCCTGAGCACTGCTATGCCATGGCAGCTCCCTGAAGGCCTCCTAGGGCCTTCTGTCCCCTAACACAGTCGTGCCATTCATCCCATGCGGGGAGCAAAGTTCACCCTTGGCAGGGCTCAGGGTGCAGCCTGTGTGTGGTTTCATGGCTGGGAAAGGGCAGATCCACAAGCTGGGGGCCCACTTGTGAATGGGACCTGGTGGGCAGAGCCGGCATTCCCTGGCTGGGATGCAGGAGATCTGGGGCCTTCAAGCTGCATGCACATCCCCTCTCTGGCTGCCCCTCTTGCTTCTTCTCTGCTGCCAAGCCTCTCACACCACACGTGCGTCTCATTGCACGGAGCATGCTGCTTGCCCTTCTTCACAAGGACCTCAACTCACAAGCCTCATTTCCTCGAAGGGGAGTGACAATTGACCCAGAGCCTCCAGAGGAGCTGAAGTCTCTCCAGCCACCAAGGGAAGCAGCCGAATTGATGACAGCCTGCTGCATGGAGGGCTTCGATGGGAGAGTGCCATGCATCCCTGGCGGCGACTCTCTCTCACAGTGCTTTCCATGGGGAAACCCTGTGTGTGCCAAGTGTCTCCTGTGTGCAGAAAATCTCTCCCCAGGGCCAGAGGTGCAGGGAACCGTCTTTGTACCCAGAGCAATGTTCTAGGCAGGCCTCCCATGCTGGGTGAGCCTCCACTTCCCCAACTGTCCAACTGCCTCAGGAACACACTTCTAGGGAGTGTGGGTCGCACAGGCAGGGCAGATCGAGTGAGGCTCATGGATTGCAGGCAAAAGCCACTGCGCTGACCATTCCCCCTGGAAGTCGCAGCTGAAGGCTCTCTGCACCAGGCCCTAGCTGGAATGAGCCTGCAGCCTGGCCTCCAGTCCCAGGCTTGCCCTGGGCCCTGCTAGGATGGGACCCATCCCAGCCTCAGCACGGCCTCCCTAGGGCCTGTGCAGGCCTAGGCCACTGCCAGCCAGCAGGACCTTGATGGATTACCATTCATTCGAGGAGGCCCCAGGGTGTTGCCTGTGTGTCTCTTGCCCTGCTGGGACGCTGCAGGTCCAGAGGCTGTGTGTGCACGTGGCCACTGGGGCCTGAGCACAAAACAGTCATGACCCCACTTGCAAGCAGGATGCCTGCTGGCCCTTAGCTGCCTGAAACCTCCCCTTGCTGTCTGCACTGTCTTCACTGCTGACAGGCCTGGGTGTGCACAGGCAAGTCTAGGCCAAGGAAACTGGGTGCTTGCATGCCGCTTGCTAGGAGGTCCTGCTAATGCATTCTGGTCTGGGGCACACACGCCCCTGGACCAGAAGCCTGCAAGGCAGCTGCAGCTTCACCATCCACAAAGTCCTGCAGCACTTGGCAGGGAGCCTTCTGCTATGCACAGCTTTCCCACTCCAAAGCCTTGCAGGAGTTCATGGATGCTCGGGCCTGCAGTGTTTTCCATCGGAGAGCTCTGGGTGCCCAAAACCTCCCCTGTGGCTTCCGAGCACCCTCCAACCCACATGCCCTTGGCACCCAGTCTGTTGCCGGAGGGTAGTCCTAAGCAAGACTCTCTAAGCTTTTGGAGCCAGCGTGCTTCCTGCTTGGAAAGCTCCTCAGGAACTCATTTGGAGCAAGGCTTCTGCTCCCATGCTTGTCGGCCAGCAGATGGTGCCAGTGCTCCACCAAAAAACTCTCTGCTTTGCCTTCAGCCAGGGTTCGCCTAGCTGAGCTCTCCTTGCCTCAAGCAGAAACTCCAGTGTGCATCCAGCCTACAGAAAGCAGAGTGCCTTTGCCTGAGCACTGCTATGTTGTGGCAGGTCCCCGAAGGCCTCCTAGGGCCTTCTCTCCCCTGACACAGTCATGCCATTCAGCCCACCTGGCGAGCAATGGTCCACCTTGACAGGGCACACGGTGCAGCCTGGGTGTAGTTTCATGGTTGGGAAAGGGCAGATCTGGAAGCTGGGTGCCCACATGTGAATGGGGCCTGATGGGCCGAGCTGTCATTCCCTGCTTGCAAAGCAGGAGCTCTGGGGCCTGCAAGCTGTGTGCACATCTCCTCCCTGGCTGCCCTCTTGCTTCTCCTCTGCTGCCAAGCCTCTCTCCCCACACGTGTGTCTCATCGAAAGGAGCAGGATGCTTGCCATTCTTTGCAAGGAGCTCATCCCACAAGCCTCATTTCCTTGGAGGGGTCTGCGAAATGCTCCAGAGCCTCCAGAGGAGCTGCAGACTCTCCAAACAACAAGGGCAGCAGCCAAGTCTATGACAGCCTGCTGCATGGAGGGCTTCGATGGGAGAGTGCCATGCAACCCTGGCGGCGACTCTCTCTCACAGTGCTTTCCATGGGGAAACATTGTGTGTGCCAAGTGTCTCCTGTGTGCAGAAAATCTCTCCCCAGCACCAGAAGTGCAGGGAATCCTCTTTGGACACAGAGCAATGTTCGAGGAAGGCCTCCCATGGTGCGTGAGCCTCCACTTCCCCAACTGTCCAACTGCCTCAGGAACACATTTCTAGGGAGTGTGGGTCGCACAGGCAGGGCGGCTCGAGTGAGGAACGTGGATTGCAGGCAAAAGCCACTGCGCTGACCATTCCCCCTGGAAGTCGCAGCTGAAGGCTCTCTGCACCAGGCCCTAGCTGGAATGAGCCTGCAGCCTGGCCTCCAGTCCCAGGCTTGCCCTGGGCCCTGCTTGGTCAGGACCCATCCCAGCCTCAGCACGGCCACCCTAGGGCCCGTGCAGGCCTAGGCCACTGCCAGCCAGGAGGACCTTGTTGGAGCGCTGTTCATTTGAGAAGGACCCAGGGTGTTGCCTGTGTGTCTCTTGCACTGCTGGGATGCTGCAGGTCCAGAGGCTGTGTGTGCACGTGGCCACTGGGGCCTGAGCACAAAACAGTCATGGCCCCACTTTCAAGCAGGACGCCTGCCGGCCCATAGCCGCCTGCCACCCCCCCTTGCTGTCTGCCTTGTCTTCACTGCTGGCAGGCTTCTGTGTGCACAGGCCAGTCTATGCCAAGGAAACGAGGTGCTTGCTCGCCCCTTGCTAGGAGCTCCTCCTAACGCATTGTGGACCGGGGCACACACGCCCCTAGACCAGAAGCCTGCAAGGCAGCTGCAGCTTCGCAATCCACAAAGGCCTGCAGCACTTGGCAGAGAGCCTTCTGCTATGGATATCTTTCCCATCCAAAGCCTTGGAGGAGTTCATGGATGCTCGGCCCTGCAGCGTTTTCCATCGGAGAGCACTGGGTGCCCAAAGCCTCCCCTGTGGTTTCTGAGAACCTTCCAAAACACATGACCTTGGTACCCACTCTGTTGCCGGAGGGTAGTCCTAAGCAGAACTCTCGAAGCTTTTGGAGCCAGCGTGCCTCCTGCTTGGAAAGCTCCTCAGGAACTCATTTGGAGAGAGGCTTCTCCTCCCATGCTTGTCGGCCAACAGATGGTGCCAGCGCTCCACCAAAAAACTCTCTGCTTTGCCTTCAGCCATGGATAGTCTAGCTGAACTCTCTCTGCCTCAAGTAGATACTGCAGGGTTCTTCCAGCCTACAGAAAGCAGAGTGCTTTTGCCTGAGCACTGCTATGCCATGGCAGCTCCCTGAAGGCCTCCTAGGGCCTTCTGTCCCCTAACACAGTCGTGCCATTCATCCCATGCGGGGAGCAAAGTTCACCCTTGGCAGGGCTCAGGGTGCAGCCTGTGTGTGGTTTCATGGCTGGGAAAGGGCAGATCCACAAGCTGGGGGCCCACTTGTGAATGGGACCTGGTGGGCAGAGCCGGCATTCCCTGGCTGGGATGCAGGAGATCTGGGGCCTTCAAGCTGCATGCACATCCCCTCTCTGGCTGCCCCTCTTGCTTCTTCTCTGCTGCCAAGCCTCTCACACCACACGTGCGTCTCATTGCACGGAGCATGCTGCTTGCCCTTCTTCACAAGGACCTCAACTCACAAGCCTCATTTCCTCGAAGGGGAGTGACAATTGACCCAGAGCCTCCAGAGGAGCTGAAGTCTCTCCAGCCACCAAGGGAAGCAGCCGAATTGATGACAGCCTGCTGCATGGAGGGCTTCGATGGGAGAGTGCCATGCATCCCTGGCGGCGACTCTCTCTCACAGTGCTTTCCATGGGGAAACCCTGTGTGTGCCAAGTGTCTCCTGTGTGCAGAAAATCTCTCCCCAGGGCCAGAGGTGCAGGGAACCGTCTTTGTACCCAGAGCAATGTTCTAGGCAGGCCTCCCATGCTGGGTGAGCCTCCACTTCCCCAACTGTCCAACTGCCTCAGGAACACACTTCTAGGGAGTGTGGGTCGCACAGGCAGGGCAGATCGAGTGAGGCTCATGGATTGCAGGCAAAAGCCACTGCGCTGACCATTCCCCCTGGAAGTCGCAGCTGAAGGCTCTCTGCACCAGGCCCTAGCTGGAATGAGCCTGCAGCCTGGCCTCCAGTCCCAGGCTTGCCCTGGGCCCTGCTAGGATGGGACCCATCCCAGCCTCAGCACGGCCTCCCTAGGGCCTGTGCAGGCCTAGGCCACTGCCAGCCAGCAGGACCTTGATGGATTACCATTCATTCGAGGAGGCCCCAGGGTGTTGCCTGTGTGTCTCTTGCCCTGCTGGGACGCTGCAGGTCCAGAGGCTGTGTGTGCACGTGGCCACTGGGGCCTGAGCACAAAACAGTCATGACCCCACTTGCAAGCAGGATGCCTGCTGGCCCTTAGCTGCCTGAAACCTCCCCTTGCTGTCTGCGCTGTCTTCACTGCTGACAGGCCTGGGTGTGCACAGGCAAGTCTAGGCCAAGGAAACTGGGTGCTTGCATGCCGCTTGCTAGGAGGTCCTGCTAATGCATTCTGGTCTGGGGCACACACGCCCCTGGACCAGAAGCCTGCAAGGCAGCTGCAGCTTCACCATCCACAAAGTCCTGCAGCACTTGGCAGGGAGCCTTCTGCTATGCACAGCTTTCCCACTCCAAAGCCTTGCAGGAGTTCATGGATGCTCGGGCCTGCAGTGTTTTCCATCGGAGAGCTCTGGGTGCCCAAAACCTCCCCTGTGGCTTCCGAGCACCCTCCAACCCACATGCCCTTGGCACCCAGTCTGTTGCCGGAGGGTAGTCCTAAGCAAGACTCTCTAAGCTTTTGGAGCCAGCGTGCTTCCTGCTTGGAAAGCTCCTCAGGAAGTCATTTGGAGCAAGGCTTCTGCTCCCATGCTTGTCGGCCAGCAGATGGTGCCAGTGCTCCACCAAAAAACTCTCTGCTTTGCCTTCAGCCAGGGTTCGCCTAGCTGAGCTCTCCTTGCCTCAAGCAGAAACTCCAGTGTGCATCCAGCCTACAGAAAGCAGAGTGCCTTTGCCTGAGCACTGCTATGTTGTGGCAGGTCCCCGAAGGCCTCCTAGGGCCTTCTCTCCCCTGACACAGTCATGCCATTCAGCCCACCTGGCGAGCAATGGTCCACCTTGACAGGGCACACGGTGCAGCCTGGGTGTAGTTTCATGGTTGGGAAAGGGCAGATCTGGAAGCTGGGTGCCCACATGTGAATGGGGCCTGATGGGCCGAGCTGTCATTCCCTGCTTGCAAAGCAGGAGCTCTGGGGCCTGCAAGCTGTGTGCACATCTCCTCCCTGGCTGCCCTCTTGCTTCTCCTCTGCTGCCAAGCCTCTCTCCCCACACGTGTGTCTCATCGAAAGGAGCAGGATGCTTGCCATTCTTTGCAAGGAGCTCATCCCACAAGCCTCATTTCCTTGGAGGGGTCTGCGAAATGCTCCAGAGCCTCCAGAGGAGCTGCAGACTCTCCAAACAACAAGGGCAGCAGCCGAGTCTATGACAGCCTGCTGCATGGAGGGCTTCGATGGGAGAGTGCCATGCAACCCTGGTGGCGACTCTCTCTCACAGTGCTTTCCATGGGGAAACATTGTGTGTGCCAAGTGTCTCCTGTGTGCAGAAAATCTCTCCCCAGCACCAGAAGTGCAGGGAATCCTCTTTGGACACAGAGCAATGTTCGAGGAAGGCCTCCCATGGTGCGTGAGCCTCCACTTCCCCAACTGTCCAACTGCCTCAGGAACACATTTCTAGGGAGTGTGGGTCGCACAGGCAGGGCGGCTCGAGTGAGGAACGTGGATTGCAGGCAAAAGCCACTGCGCTGACCATTCCCCCTGGAAGTCGCAGCTGAAGGCTCTCTGCACCAGGCCCTAGCTGGAATGAGCCTGCAGCCTGGCCTCCAGTCCCAGGCTTGCCCTGGGCCCTGCTTGGTCAGGACCCATCCCAGCCTCAGCACGGCCACCCTAGGGCCCGTGCAGGCCTAGGCCACTGCCAGCCAGGAGGACCTTGTTGGAGCGCTGTTCATTTGAGAAGGACCCAGGGTGTTGCCTGTGTGTCTCTTGCACTGCTGGGATGCTGCAGGTCCAGAGGCTGTGTGTGCACGTGGCCACTGGGGCCTGAGCACAAAACAGTCATGGCCCCACTTTCAAGCAGGACGCCTGCCGGCCCATAGCCGCCTGCCACCCCCCCTTGCTGTCTGCCTTGTCTTCACTGCTGGCAGGCTTCTGTGTGCACAGGCCAGTCTATGCCAAGGAAACGAGGTGCTTGCTCGCCCCTTGCTAGGAGCTCCTCCTAACGCATTGTGGACCGGGGCACACACGCCCCTAGACCAGAAGCCTGCAAGGCAGCTGCAGCTTCGCAATCCACAAAGGCCTGCAGCACTTGGCAGAGAGCCTTCTGCTATGGATATCTTTCCCATCCAAAGCCTTGGAGGAGTTCATGGATGCTCGGCCCTGCAGCGTTTTCCATCGGAGAGCACTGGGTGCCCAAAGCCTCCCCTGTGGTTTCTGAGAACCTTCCAAAACACATGACCTTGGTACCCACTCTGTTGCCGGAGGGTAGTCCTAAGCAGAACTCTCGAAGCTTTTGGAGCCAGCGTGCCTCCTGCTTGGAAAGCTCCTCAGGAACTCATTTGGAGAGAGGCTTCTCCTCCCATGCTTGTCGGCCAACAGATGGTGCCAGCGCTCCACCAAAAAACTCTCTGCTTTGCCTTCAGCCATGGATAGTCTAGCTGAACTCTCTCTGCCTCAAGTAGATACTGCAGGGTTCTTCCAGCCTACAGAAAGCAGAGTGCTTTTGCCTGAGCACTGCTATGCCATGGCAGCTCCCTGAAGGCCTCCTAGGGCCTTCTGTCCCCTAACACAGTCGTGCCATTCATCCCATGCGGGGAGCAAAGTTCACCCTTGGCAGGGCTCAGGGTGCAGCCTGTGTGTGGTTTCATGGCTGGGAAAGGGCAGATCCACAAGCTGGGGGCCCACTTGTGAATGGGACCTGGTGGGCAGAGCCGGCATTCCCTGGCTGGGATGCAGGAGATCTGGGGCCTTCAAGCTGCATGCACATCCCCTCTCTGGCTGCCCCTCTTGCTTCTTCTCTGCTGCCAAGCCTCTCACACCACACGTGCGTCTCATTGCACGGAGCATGCTGCTTGCCCTTCTTCACAAGGACCTCAACTCACAAGCCTCATTTCCTCGAAGGGGAGTGACAATTGACCCAGAGCCTCCAGAGGAGCTGAAGTCTCTCCAGCCACCAAGGGAAGCAGCCGAATTGATGACAGCCTGCTGCATGGAGGGCTTCGATGGGAGAGTGCCATGCATCCCTGGCGGCGACTCTCTCTCACAGTGCTTTCCATGGGGAAACCCTGTGTGTGCCAAGTGTCTCCTGTGTGCAGAAAATCTCTCCCCAGGGCCAGAGGTGCAGGGAACCGTCTTTGTACCCAGAGCAATGTTCTAGGCAGGCCTCCCATGCTGGGTGAGCCTCCACTTCCCCAACTGTCCAACTGCCTCAGGAACACACTTCTAGGGAGTGTGGGTCGCACAGGCAGGGCAGATCGAGTGAGGCTCATGGATTGCAGGCAAAAGCCACTGCGCTGACCATTCCCCCTGGAAGTCGCAGCTGAAGGCTCTCTGCACCAGGCCCTAGCTGGAATGAGCCTGCAGCCTGGCCTCCAGTCCCAGGCTTGCCCTGGGCCCTGCTAGGATGGGACCCATCCCAGCCTCAGCACGGCCTCCCTAGGGCCTGTGCAGGCCTAGGCCACTGCCAGCCAGCAGGACCTTGATGGATTACCATTCATTCGAGGAGGCCCCAGGGTGTTGCCTGTGTGTCTCTTGCCCTGCTGGGACGCTGCAGGTCCAGAGGCTGTGTGTGCACGTGGCCACTGGGGCCTGAGCACAAAACAGTCATGACCCCACTTGCAAGCAGGATGCCTGCTGGCCCTTAGCTGCCTGAAACCTCCCCTTGCTGTCTGCGCTGTCTTCACTGCTGACAGGCCTGGGTGTGCACAGGCAAGTCTAGGCCAAGGAAACTGGGTGCTTGCATGCCGCTTGCTAGGAGGTCCTGCTAATGCATTCTGGTCTGGGGCACACACGCCCCTGGACCAGAAGCCTGCAAGGCAGCTGCAGCTTCACCATCCACAAAGTCCTGCAGCACTTGGCAGGGAGCCTTCTGCTATGCACAGCTTTCCCACTCCAAAGCCTTGCAGGAGTTCATGGATGCTCGGGCCTGCAGTGTTTTCCATCGGAGAGCTCTGGGTGCCCAAAACCTCCCCTGTGGCTTCCGAGCACCCTCCAACCCACATGCCCTTGGCACCCAGTCTGTTGCCGGAGGGTAGTCCTAAGCAAGACTCTCTAAGCTTTTGGAGCCAGCGTGCTTCCTGCTTGGAAAGCTCCTCAGGAAGTCATTTGGAGCAAGGCTTCTGCTCCCATGCTTGTCGGCCAGCAGATGGTGCCAGTGCTCCACCAAAAAACTCTCTGCTTTGCCTTCAGCCAGGGTTCGCCTAGCTGAGCTCTCCTTGCCTCAAGCAGAAACTCCAGTGTGCATCCAGCCTACAGAAAGCAGAGTGCCTTTGCCTGAGCACTGCTATGTTGTGGCAGGTCCCCGAAGGCCTCCTAGGGCCTTCTCTCCCCTGACACAGTCATGCCATTCAGCCCACCTGGCGAGCAATGGTCCACCTTGACAGGGCACACGGTGCAGCCTGGGTGTAGTTTCATGGTTGGGAAAGGGCAGATCTGGAAGCTGGGTGCCCACATGTGAATGGGGCCTGATGGGCCGAGCTGTCATTCCCTGCTTGCAAAGCAGGAGCTCTGGGGCCTGCAAGCTGTGTGCACATCTCCTCCCTGGCTGCCCTCTTGCTTCTCCTCTGCTGCCAAGCCTCTCTCCCCACACGTGTGTCTCATCGAAAGGAGCAGGATGCTTGCCATTCTTTGCAAGGAGCTCATCCCACAAGCCTCATTTCCTTGGAGGGGTCTGCGAAATGCTCCAGAGCCTCCAGAGGAGCTGCAGACTCTCCAAACAACAAGGGCAGCAGCCGAGTCTATGACAGCCTGCTGCATGGAGGGCTTCGATGGGAGAGTGCCATGCAACCCTGGCGGCGACTCTCTCTCACAGTGCTTTCCATGGGGAAACATTGTGTGTGCCAAGTGTCTCCTGTGTGCAGAAAATCTCTCCCCAGCACCAGAAGTGCAGGGAATCCTCTTTGGACACAGAGCAATGTTCGAGGAAGGCCTCCCATGGTGCGTGAGCCTCCACTTCCCCAACTGTCCAACTGCCTCAGGAACACATTTCTAGGGAGTGTGGGTCACACAGGCAGGGCGGCTCGAGTGAGGAACGTGGATTGCAGGCAAAAGCCACTGCGCTGACCATTCCCCCTGGAAGTCGCAGCTGAAGGCTCTCTGCACCAGGCCCTAGCTGGAATGAGCCTGCAGCCTGGCCTCCAGTCCCAGGCTTGCCCTGCGCCCTGCTTGGTCAGGACCCATCCCAGCCTCAGCACGGCCACCCTAGGGCCCGTGCAGGCCTAGGCCACTGCCAGCCAGGAGGACCTTGTTGGAGCGCTGTTCATTTGAGAAGGACCCAGGGTGTTGCCTGTGTGTCTCTTGCACTGCTGGGATGCTGCAGGTCCAGAGGCTGTGTGTGCACGTGGCCACTGGGGCCTGAGCACAAAACAGTCATGGCCCCACTTTCAAGCAGGACGCCTGCCGGCCCATAGCCGCCTGCCACCCCCCCTTGCTGTCTGCGTTGTCTTCACTGCTGGCAGGCTTCTGTGTGCACAGGCCAGTCTATGCCAAGGAAACGAGGTGCTTGCTCGCCCCTTGCTAGGAGCTCCTCCTAACGCATTGTGGACCGGGGCACACACGCCCCTAGACCAGAAGCCTGCAAGGCAGCTGCAGCTTCGCAATCCACAAAGGCCTGCAGCACTTGGCAGAGAGCCTTCTGCTATGGATATCTTTCCCATCCAAAGCCTTGGAGGAGTTCATGGATGCTCGGCCCTGCAGCGTTTTCCATCGGAGAGCACTGGGTGCCCAAAGCCTCCCCTGTGGTTTCTGAGAACCTTCCAAAACACATGACCTTGGTACCCACTCTGTTGCCGGAGGGTAGTCCTAAGCAGAACTCTCGAAGCTTTTGGAGCCAGCGTGCCTCCTGCTTGGAAAGCTCCTCAGGAACTCATTTGGAGAGAGGCTTCTCCTCCCATGCTTGTCGGCCAACAGATGGTGCCAGCGCTCCACCAAAAAACTCTCTGCTTTGCCTTCAGCCATGGATAGTCTAGCTGAACTCTCTCTGCCTCAAGTAGATACTGCAGGGTTCTTCCAGCCTACAGAAAGCAGAGTGCTTTTGCCTGAGCACTGCTATGCCATGGCAGCTCCCTGAAGGCCTCCTAGGGCCTTCTGTCCCCTAACACAGTCGTGCCATTCATCCCATGCGGGGAGCAAAGTTCACCCTTGGCAGGGCTCAGGGTGCAGCCTGTGTGTGGTTTCATGGCTGGGAAAGGGCAGATCCACAAGCTGGGGGCCCACTTGTGAATGGGACCTGGTGGGCAGAGCCGGCATTCCCTGGCTGGGATGCAGGAGATCTGGGGCCTTCAAGCTGCATGCACATCCCCTCTCTGGCTGCCCCTCTTGCTTCTTCTCTGCTGCCAAGCCTCTCACACCACACGTGCGTCTCATTGCACGGAGCATGCTGCTTGCCCTTCTTCACAAGGACCTCAACTCACAAGCCTCATTTCCTCGAAGGGGAGTGACAATTGACCCAGAGCCTCCAGAGGAGCTGAAGTCTCTCCAGCCACCAAGGGAAGCAGCCGAATTGATGACAGCCTGCTGCATGGAGGGCTTCGATGGGAGAGTGCCATGCATCCCTGGCGGCGACTCTCTCTCACAGTGCTTTCCATGGGGAAACCCTGTGTGTGCCAAGTGTCTCCTGTGTGCAGAAAATCTCTCCCCAGGGCCAGAGGTGCAGGGAACCGTCTTTGTACCCAGAGCAATGTTCTAGGCAGGCCTCCCATGCTGGGTGAGCCTCCACTTCCCCAACTGTCCAACTGCCTCAGGAACACACTTCTAGGGAGTGTGGGTCGCACAGGCAGGGCAGATCGAGTGAGGCTCATGGATTGCAGGCAAAAGCCACTGCGCTGACCATTCCCCCTGGAAGTCGCAGCTGAAGGCTCTCTGCACCAGGCCCTAGCTGGAATGAGCCTGCAGCCTGGCCTCCAGTCCCAGGCTTGCCCTGGGCCGTGCTTGGTCAGGACCCATCCCAGCCTCAGCACGGCCTCCCTAGGGCCTGTGCAGGCCTAGGCCACTGCCAGCCAGCAGGACCTCGATGGATTACCATTCATTCGAGGAGGCCCCAGGGTGTTGCCTGTGTGTCTCTTGCCCTGCTGGGACGCTGCAGGTCCAGAGGCTGTGTGTGCACGTGGCCACTGGGGCCTGAGCACAAAACAGTCATGACCCCACTTGCAAGCAGGATGCCTGCTGGCCCTTAGCTGCCTGAAACCTCCGCTTGCTGTCTGCGCTGTCTTCACTGCTGACAGGCCTGGGTGTGCACAGGCAAGTCTAGGCCAAGGAAACTGGGTGCTTGCATGCCGCTTGCTAGGAGGTCCTCCTAATGCATTCTGGTCTGGGGCACACACGCCCCTGGACCAGAAGCCTGCAAGGCAGCTGCAGCTTCACCATCCACAAAGTCCTGCAGCACTTGGCAGGGAGCCTTCTGCTATGCACAGCTTTCCCACTCCAAAGCCTTGCAGGAGTTCATGGATGCTCGGGCCTGCAGTGTTTTCCATCGGAGAGCTCTGGGTGCCCAAAACCTCCCCTGTGGCTTCCGAGCACCCTCCAACCCACATGCCCTTGGCACCCAGTCTGTTGCCGGAGGGTAGTCCTAAGCAAGACTCTCTAAGCTTTTGGAGCCAGCGTGCCTCCTGCTTGGAAAGCTCCTCAGGAACTCATTTGGAGCGAGGCTTCTGCTCCCATGCTTGTCGGCCAGCAGATGGTGCCAGTGCTCCACCAAAAAACTCTCTGCTTTGCCTTCAGCCAGGGTTCGCCTAGCTGAGCTCTCCTTGCCTCAAGCAGAAACTCCAGTGTGCATCCAGCCTACAGAAAGCAGAGTGCCTTTGCCTGAGCACTGCTATGTTGTGGCAGGTCCCCGAAGGCCTCCTAGGGCCTTCTCTCCCCTGACACAGTCATGCCATTCAGCCCACCTGGCGAGCAATGGTCCACCTTGACAGGGCACACGGTGCAGCCTGGGTGTACTTTCATGGTTGGGAAAGGGCAGATCTGGAAGCTGGGTGCCCACATGTGAATGGGGCCTGATGGGCCGAGCTGTCATTCCCTGCTTGCGAAGCAGGAGCTCTGGGGCCTGCAAGCTGTGTGCACATCTCCTCCCTGGCTGCCCTCTTGCTTCTCCTCTGCTGCCAAGCCTCTCTCCCCACACGTGTGTCTCATCGAAAGGAGCAGGATCCTTGCCATTCTTTGCAAGGAGCTCATCCCACAAGCCTCATTTCCTTGGAGGGGTCTGCGAAATGCTCCAGAGCCTCCAGAGGAGCTGCAGACTCTCCAAACAACAAGGGCAGCAGCCGAGTCTATGACAGCCTGCTGCATGGAGGGCTTCGATGGGAGAGTGCCATGCAACCCTGGCGGCGACTCTCTCTCACAGTGCTTTCCATGGGGAAACATTGTGTGTGCCAAGTGTCTCCTGTGTGCAGAAAATCTCTCCCCAGCACCAGAAGTGCAGGGAATCTTCTTTGGACACAGAGCAATGTTCGAGGAAGGCCTCCCATGGTGCGTGAGCCTCCACTTCCCCAACTGTCCAACTGCCTCAGGAACACATTTCTAGGGAGTGTGGGTCGCACAGGCAGGGCGGCTCGAGTGAGGAACGTGGATTGCAGGCAAAAGCCACTGCGCTGACCATTCCCCCGGAAGTCGCAGCTGAAGGCTCTCTGCACCAGGCCCTAGCTGGAATGAGCCTGCAGCCTGGCCTCCAGTCCCAGGCTTGCCCTGGGCCCTGCTTGGTCAGGACCCATCCCAGCCTCAGCACGGCCACCCTAGGGCCCGTGCAGGCCTAGGCCACTGCCAGCCAGGAGGACCTCGTTGGAGCGCTGTTCATTTGAGAAGGACCCAGGGTGTTGCCTGTGTGTCTCTTGCACTGCTGGGATGCTGCAGGTCCAGAGGCTGTGTGTGCACGTGGCCACTGGGGCCTGAGCACAAAACAGTCATGGCCCCACTTTCAAGCAGGACGCCTGCCGGCCCATAGCCGCCTGCCACCCCCCCTTGCTGTCTGCATTGTCTTCACTGCTGGCAGGCTTCTGTGTGCACAGGCCAGTCTATGCCAAGGAAACGAGGTGCTTGCTCGCCCCTTGCTAGGAGCTCCTCCTAACGCATTGTGGACCGGGGCACACACGCCCCTAGACCAGAAGCCTGCAAGGCAGCTGCAGCTTCGCAATCCACAAAGGCCTGCAGCACTTGGCAGAGAGCCTTCTGCTATGGATATCTTTCCCATCCAAAGCCTTGGAGGAGTTCATGGATGCTCGGCCCTGCAGCGTTTTCCATCGGAGAGCACTGGGTGCCCAAAGCCTCCCCTGTGGTTTCTGAGAACCTTCCAAAACACATGACCTTGGTACCCACTCTGTTGCCGGAGGGTAGTCCTAAGCAGAACTCTCGAAGCTTTTGGAGCCAGCGTGCCTCCTGCTTGGAAAGCTCCTCAGGAACTCATTTGGAGAGAGGCTTCTCCTCCCATGCTTGTCGGCCAACAGATGGTGCCAGCGCTCCACCAAAAAACTCTCTGCTTTGCCTTCAGCCATGGATAGCCTAGCTGAACTCTCTCTGCCTCAAGTAGATACTGCAGGGTTCTTCCAGCCTACAGAAAGCAGAGTGCTTTTGCCTGAGCACTGCTATGCCATGGCAGCTCCCTGAAGGCCTCCTAGGGCCTTCTGTCCCCTAACACAGTCGTGCCATTCATCCCATGCGGGGAGCAAAGTTCACCCTTGGCAGGGCTCAGGGTGCAGCCTGTGTGTGGTTTCATGGCTGGGAAAGGGCAGATCCACAAGCTGGGGGCCCACTTGTGAATGGGACCTGGTGGGCAGAGCCGGCATTCCCTGGCTGGGATGCAGGAGATCTGGGGCCTTCAAGCTGCATGCACATCCCCTCTCTGGCTGCCCCTCTTGCTTCTTCTCTGCTGCCAAGCCTCTCACACCACACGTGCGTCTCATTGCACGGAGCATGCTGCTTGCCCTTCTTCACAAGGACCTCAACTCACAAGCCTCATTTCCTCGAAGGGGAGTGACAATTGACCCAGAGCCTCCAGAGGAGCTGAAGTCTCTCCAGCCACCAAGGGAAGCAGCCAAATTGATGACAGCCTGCTGCATGGAGGGCTTCGATGGGAGAGGGCCATGCATCCCTGGCGGCGACTCTCTCTCACAGTGCTTTCCATGGGGAAACACTGTGTGTGCCAAGTGTCTCCTGTGTGCAGAAAATCTCTCCCCAGGGCCAGAGGTGCAGGGAACCGTCTTTGTACCCAGAGC
The DNA here is from genome assembly GCF_030028045.1 of Hippopotamus amphibius kiboko. Lineage (NCBI taxonomy): Eukaryota > Metazoa > Chordata > Mammalia > Artiodactyla > Hippopotamidae > Hippopotamus > Hippopotamus amphibius. The sequence continues at coordinate 120,786,562 of NC_080187.1, read as the reverse complement.
AATGTTCTAGGCAGGCCTCCCATGCTGGGTGAGCCTCCACTTCCCCAACTGTCCAACTGCCTCAGGAACACACTTCTAGGGAGTGTGGGTCTGACAGGCAGGGCAGATCGAGTGAGGCTCATGGATTGCAGGCAAAAGCCACTGCGCTGACCATTCCCCCTGGAAGTCGCAGCTGAAGGCTCTCTGCACCAGGCCCTAGCTGGAATGAGCCTGCAGCCTGGCCTCCAGTCCCAGGCTTGCCCTGGGCCCTGCTAGGATGGGACCCATCCCAGCCTCAGCACGGCCTCCCTAGGGCCTGTGAAGGCCTAGGCCACTGCCAGCCAGCAGGACCTTGATGGATTACCATTCATTCGATGAGGCCCCAGGGTGTTGTCTGTGTGTCTCTTGCCCTGCTGGGACGCTGCAGGTCCAGAGGCTGTGTGTGCACGTGGCCACTGGGGCCTGAGCACAAAACAGTCATGACCCCACTTGCAAGCAGGATGCCTGCTGGCCCTTAGCTGCCTGAAACCTCCGCTTGCTGTCTGCGCTGTCTTCACTGCTGACAGGCCTGGGTGTGCACAGGCAAGTCTAGGCCAAGGAAACTGGGTGCTTGCATGCCGCTTGCTAGGAGGTCCTCCTAATGCATTCTGGTCTGTGGCACACACGCCCCTGGACCAGAAGCCTGCAAGGCAGCTGCAGCTTCACCATCCACAAAGTCCTGCAGCACTTGGCAGGGAGCCTTCTGCTATGCACAGCTTTCCCACTCCAAAGCCTTGCAGGAGTTCATGGATGCTCGGGCCTGCAGTGTTTTCCATCGGAGAGCTCTGGGTGCCCAAAACCTCCCCTGTGGCTTCCGAGCACCCTCCAACCCACATGCCCTTGGCACCCAGTCTGTTGCCGGAGGGTAGTCCTAAGCAAGACTCTCTAAGCTTTTGGAGCCAGCGTGCTTCCTGCTTGGAAAGCTCCTCAGGAAGTCATTTGGAGCAAGGCTTCTGCTCCCATGCTTGTCGGCCAGCAGATGGTGCCAGTGCTCCACCAAAAAACTCTCTGCTTTGCCTTCAGCCAGGGTTCGCCTAGCTGAGCTCTCCTTGCCTCAAGCAGAAACTCCAGTGTGCATCCAGCCTACAGAAAGCAGAGTGCCTTTGCCTGAGCACTGCTATGTTGTGGCAGGTCCCCGAAGGCCTCCTAGGGCCTTCTCTCCCCTGACACAGTCATGCCATTCAGCCCACCTGGCGAGCAATGGTCCACCTTGACAGGGCACACGGTGCAGCCTGGGTGTACTTTCATGGTTGGGAAAGGGCAGATCTGGAAGCTGGGTGCCCACATGTGAATGGGGCCTGATGGGCCGAGCTGTCATTCCCTGCTTGCAAAGCAGGAGCTCTGGGGCCTGCAAGCTGTGTGCACATCTCCTCCCTGGCTGCCCTCTTGCTTCTCCTCTGCTGCCAAGCCTCTCTCCCCACACGTGTGTCTCATCGAAAGGAGCATGATGCTTGCCATTCTTTGCAAGGAGCTCATCCCACAAGCCTCATTTCCTTGGAGGGGTCTGCGAAATGCTCCAGAGCCTCCAGAGGAGCTGCAGACTCTCCAAACAACAAGGGCAGCAGCCGAGTCTATGACAGCCTGCTGCATGGAGGGCTTCGATGGGAGAGTGCCATGCAACCCTGGCGGCGACTCTCTCTCACAGTGCTTTCCATGGGGAAACATTGTGTGTGCCAAGTGTCTCCTGTGTGCAGAAAATCTCTCCCCAGCACCAGAAGTGCAGGGAATCCTCTTTGGACACAGAGCAATGTTCGAGGAAGGCCTCCCATGGTGCGTGAGCCTCCACTTCCCCAACTGTCCAACTGCCTCAGGAACACATTTCTAGGGAGTGTGGGTCGCACAGGCAGGGCGGCTCGAGTGAGGAACGTGGATTGCAGGCAAAAGCCACTGCGCTGACCATTCCCCCTGGAAGTCGCAGCTGAAGGCTCTCTGCACCAGGCCCTAGCTGGAATGAGCCTGCAGCCTGGCCTCCAGTCCCAGGCTTGCCCTGGGCCCTGCTTGGTCAGGACCCATCCCAGCCTCAGCACGGCCACCCTAGGGCCCGTGCAGGCCTAGGCCACTGCCAGCCAGGAGGACCTTGTTGGAGCGCTGTTCATTTGAGAAGGACCCAGGGTGTTGCCTGTGTGTCTCTTGCACTGCTGGGACGCTGCAGGTCCAGAGGCTGTGTGTGCACGTGGCCACTGGGGCCTGAGCACAAAACAGTCATGGCCCCACTTTCAAGCAGGACGCCTGCCGGCCCATAGCCGCCTGCCACCCCCCCTTGCTGTCTGCGTTGTCTTCACTGCTGGCAGGCTTCTGTGTGCACAGGCCAGTCTATGCCAAGGAAACGAGGTGCTTGCTCGCCCCTTGCTAGGAGCTCCTCCTAACGCATTGTGGACCGGGGCACACACGCCCCTAGACCAGAAGCCTGCAAGGCAGCTGCAGCTTCGCAATCCACAAAGGCCTGCAGCACTTGGCAGAGAGCCTTCTGCTATGGATATCTTTCCCATCCAAAGCCTTGGAGGAGTTCATGGATGCTCGGCCCTGCAGCGTTTTCCATCGGAGAGCACTGGGTGCCCAAAGCCTCCCCTGTGGTTTCTGAGAACCTTCCAAAACACATGACCTTGGTACCCACTCTGTTGCCGGAGGGTAGTCCTAAGCAGAACTCTCGAAGCTTTTGGAGCCAGCGTGCCTCCTGCTTGGAAAGCTCCTCAGGAACTCATTTGGAGAGAGGCTTCTCCTCCCATGCTTGTCGGCCAACAGATGGTGCCAGCGCTCCACCAAAAAACTCTCTGCTTTGCCTTCAGCCATGGATAGTCTAGCTGAACTCTCTCTGCCTCAAGTAGATACTGCAGGGTTCTTCCAGCCTACAGAAAGCAGAGTGCTTTTGCCTGAGCACTGCTATGCCATGGCAGCTCCCTGAAGGCCTCCTAGGGCCTTCTGTCCCCTAACACAGTCGTGCCATTCATCCCATGCGGGGAGCAAAGTTCACCCTTGGCAGGGCTCAGGGTGCAGCCTGTGTGTGGTTTCATGGCTGGGAAAGGGCAGATCCACAAGCTGGGGGCCCACTTGTGAATGGGACCTGGTGGGCAGAGCCGGCATTCCCTGGCTGGGATGCAGGAGATCTGGGGCCTTCAAGCTGCATGCACATCCCCTCTCTGGCTGCCCCTCTTGCTTCTTCTCTGCTGCCAAGCCTCTCACACCACACGTGCGTCTCATTGCACGGAGCATGCTGCTTGCCCTTCTTCACAAGGACCTCAACTCACAAGCCTCATTTCCTCGAAGGGGAGTGACAATTGACCCAGAGCCTCCAGAGGAGCTGAAGTCTCTCCAGCCACCAAGGGAAGCAGCCGAATTGATGACAGCCTGCTGCATGGAGGGCTTCGATGGGAGAGTGCCATGCATCCCTGGCGGCGACTCTCTCTCACAGTGCTTTCCATGGGGAAACCCTGTGTGTGCCAAGTGTCTCCTGTGTGCAGAAAATCTCTCCCCAGGGCCAGAGGTGCAGGGAACCGTCTTTGTACCCAGAGCAATGTTCTAGGCAGGCCTCCCATGCTGGGTGAGCCTCCACTTCCCCAACTGTCCAACTGCCTCAGGAACACACTTCTAGGGAGTGTGGGTCGCACAGGCAGGGCAGATCGAGTGAGGCTCATGGATTGCAGGCAAAAGCCACTGCGCTGACCATTCCCCCTGGAAGTCGCAGCTGAAGGCTCTCTGCACCAGGCCCTAGCTGGAATGAGCCTGCAGCCTGGCCTCCAGTCCCAGGCTTGCCCTGGGCCGTGCTTGGTCAGGACCCATCCCAGCCTCAGCACGGCCTCCCTAGGGCCTGTGCAGGCCTAGGCCACTGCCAGCCAGCAGGACCTCGATGGATTACCATTCATTCGAGGAGGCCCCAGGGTGTTGCCTGTGTGTCTCTTGCCCTGCTGGGACGCTGCAGGTCCAGAGGCTGTGTGTGCACGTGGCCACTGGGGCCTGAGCACAAAACAGTCATGACCCCACTTGCAAGCAGGATGCCTGCTGGCCCTTAGCTGCCTGAAACCTCCGCTTGCTGTCTGCGCTGTCTTCACTGCTGACAGGCCTGGGTGTGCACAGGCAAGTCTAGGCCAAGGAAACTGGGTGCTTGCATGCCACTTGCTAGGAGGTCCTCCTAATGCATTCTGGTCTGGGGCACACACGCCCCTGGACCAGAAGCCTGCAAGGCAGCTGCAGCTTCACCATCCACAAAGTCCTGCAGCACTTGGCAGGGAGCCTTCTGCTATGCACAGCTTTCCCACTCCAAAGCCTTGCAGGAGTTCATGGATGCTCGGGTCTGCAGTGTTTTCCATCGGAGAGCTCTGGGTGCCCAAAACCTCCCCTGTGGCTTCCGAGCACCCTCCAACCCACATGCCCTTGGCACCCAGTCTGTTGCCGGAGGGTAGTCCTAAGCAAGACTCTCTAAGCTTTTGGAGCCAGCGTGCCTCCTGCTTGGAAAGCTCCTCAGGAACTCATTTGGAGCGAGGCTTCTGCTCCCATGCTTGTCGGCCAGCAGATGGTGCCAGTGCTCCACCAAAAAACTCTCTGCTTTGCCTTCAGCCAGGGTTCGCCTAGCTGAGCTCTCCTTGCCTCAAGCAGAAACTCCAGTGTGCATCCAGCCTACAGAAAGCAGAGTGCCTTTGCCTGAGCACTGCTATGTTGTGGCAGGTCCCCGAAGGCCTCCTAGGGCCTTCTCTCCCCTGACACAGTCATGCCATTCAGCCCACCTGGCGAGCAATGGTCCACCTTGACAGGGCACACGGTGCAGCCTGGGTGTACTTTCATGGTTGGGAAAGGGCAGATCTGGAAGCTGGGTGCCCACATGTGAATGGGGCCTGATGGGCCGAGCTGTCATTCCCTGCTTGCGAAGCAGGAGCTCTGGGGCCTGCAAGCTGTGTGCACATCTCCTCCCTGGCTGCCCTCTTGCTTCTCCTCTGCTGCCAAGCCTCTCTCCCCACACGTGTGTCTCATCGAAAGGAGCAGGATGCTTGCCATTCTTTGCAAGGAGCTCATCCCACAAGCCTCATTTCCTTGGAGGGGTCTGCGAAATGCTCCAGAGCCTCCAGAGGAGCTGCAGACTCTCCAAACAACAAGGGCAGCAGCCGAGTCTATGACAGCCTGCTGCATGGAGGGCTTCGATGGGAGAGTGCCATGCAACCCTGGCGGCGACTCTCTCTCACAGTGCTTTCCATGGGGAAACATTGTGTGTGCCAAGTGTCTCCTGTGTGCAGAAAATCTCTCCCCAGCACCAGAAGTGCAGGGAATCTTCTTTGGACACAGAGCAATGTTCGAGGAAGGCCTCCCATGGTGCGTGAGCCTCCACTTCCCCAACTGTCCAACTGCCTCAGGAACACATTTCTAGGGAGTGTGGGTCGCACAGGCAGGGCGGCTCGAGTGAGGAACGTGGATTGCAGGCAAAAGCCACTGCGCTGACCATTCCCCCGGAAGTCGCAGCTGAAGGCTCTCTGCACCAGGCCCTAGCTGGAATGAGCCTGCCGCCTGGCCTCCAGTCCCAGGCTTGCCCTGGGCCCTGCTTGGTCAGGACCCATCCCAGCCTCAGCACGGCCACCCTAGGGCCCGTGCAGGCCTAGGCCACTGCCAGCCAGGAGGACCTCGTTGGAGCGCTGTTCATTTGAGAAGGACCCAGGGTGTTGCCTGTGTGTCTCTTGCACTGCTGGGATGCTGCAGGTCCAGAGGCTGTGTGTGCACGTGGCCACTGGGGCCTGAGCACAAAACAGTCATGGCCCCACTTTCAAGCAGGACGCCTGCCGGCCCATAGCCGCCTGCCACCCCCCCTTGCTGTCTGCATTGTCTTCACTGCTGGCAGGCTTCTGTGTGCACAGGCCAGTCTATGCCAAGGAAACGAGGTGCTTGCTCGCCCCTTGCTAGGAGCTCCTCCTAACGCATTGTGGACCGGGGCACACACGCCCCTAGACCAGAAGCCTGCAAGGCAGCTGCAGCTTCGCAATCCACAAAGGCATGCAGCACTTGGCAGAGAGCCTTCTGCTATGGATATCTTTCCCATCCAAAGCCTTGGAGGAGTTCATGGATGCTCGGCCCTGCAGCGTTTTCCATCGGAGAGCACTGGGTGCCCAAAGCCTCCCCTGTGGTTTCTGAGAACCTTCCAAAACACATGACCTTGGTACCCACTCTGTTGCCGGAGGGTAGTCCTAAGCAGAACTCTCGAAGCTTTTGGAGCCAGCGTGCCTCCTGCTTGGAAAGCTCCTCAGGAACTCATTTGGAGAGAGGCTTCTCCTCCCATGCTTGTCGGCCAACAGATGGTGCCAGCGCTCCACCAAAAAACTCTCTGCTTTGCCTTCAGCCATGGATAGCCTAGCTGAACTCTCTCTGCCTCAAGTAGATACTGCAGGGTTCTTCCAGCCTACAGAAAGCAGAGTGCTTTTGCCTGAGCACTGCTATGCCATGGCAGCTCCCTGAAGGCCTCCTAGGGCCTTCTGTCCCCTAACACAGTCGTGCCATTCATCCCATGCGGGGAGCAAAGTTCACCCTTGGCAGGGCTCAGGGTGCAGCCTGTGTGTGGTTTCATGGCTGGGAAAGGGCAGATCCACAAGCTGGGGGCCCACTTGTGAATGGGACCTGGTGGGCAGAGCCGGCATTCCCTGGCTGGGATGCAGGAGATCTGGGGCCTTCAAGCTGTATGCACATCCCCTCTCTGGCTGCCCCTCTTGCTTCTTCTCTGCTGCCAAGCCTCTCACACCACACGTGCGTCTCATTGCACGGAGCATGCTGCTTGCCCTTCTTCACAAGGACCTCAATTCACAAGCCTCATTTCCTCGAAGGGGAGTGACAATTGACCCAGAGCCTCCAGAGGAGCTGAAGTCTCTCCAGCCACCAAGGGAAGCAGCCGAATTGATGACAGCCTGCTGCATGGAGGGCTTCGATGGGAGAGTGCCATGCATCCCTGGCGGCGACTCTCTCTCACAGTGCTTTCCATGGGGAAACACTGTGTGTGCCAAGTGTCTCCTGTGTGCAGAAAATCTCTCCCCAGGGCCAGAGGTGCAGGGAACCGTCTTTGTACCCAGAGCAATGTTCTAGGCAGGCCTCCCATGCTGGGTGAGCCTCCACTTCCCCAACTGTCCAACTGCCTCAGGAACACACTTCTAGGGAGTGTGGGTCTGACAGGCAGGGCAGATCGAGTGAGGCTCATGGATTGCAGGCAAAAGCCACTGCGCTGACCATTCCCCCTGGAAGTCGCAGCTGAAGGCTCTCTGCACCAGGCCCTAGCTGGAATGAGCCTGCAGCCTGGCCTCCAGTCCCAGGCTTGCCCTGGGCCCTGCTAGGATGGGACCCATCCCAGCCTCAGCACGGCCTCCCTAGGGCCTGTGCAGGCCTAGGCCACTGCCAGCCAGCAGGACCTCGATGGATTACCATTCATTCGATGAGGCCCCAGGGTGTTGTCTGTGTGTCTCTTGCCCTGCTGGGACGCTGCAGGTCCAGAGGCTGTGTGTGTACGTGGCCACTGGGGCCTGAGCACAAAACAGTCATGACCCCACTTGCAAGCAGGATGCCTGCTGGCCCTTAGCTGCCTGAAACCTCCGCTTGCTGTCTGCGCTGTCTTCACTGCTGACAGGCCTGGGTGTGCACAGGCAAGTCTAGGCCAAGGAAACTGGGTGCTTGCATGCCGCTTGCTAGGAGGTCCTCCTAATGCATTCTGGTCTGGGGCACACACGCCCCTGGACCAGAAGCCTGCAAGGCAGCTGCAGCTTCACCATCCACAAAGTCCTGCAGCACTTGGCAGGGAGCCTTCTGCTATGCACAGCTTTCCCACTCCAAAGCCTTGCAGGAGTTCATGGATGCTCGGGCCTGCAGTGTTTTCCATCGGAGAGCTCTGGGTGCCCAAAACCTCCCCTGTGGCTTCTGAGCACCCTCCAACCCACATGCCCTTGGCACCCAGTCTGTTGCCGGAGGGTAGTCCTAAGCAAGACTCTCTAAGCTTTTGGAGCCAGCGTGCCTCCTGCTTGGAAAGCTCCTCAGGAACTCATTTGGAGCGAGGCTTCTGCTCCCATGCTTGTCGGCCAGCAGATGGTGCCAGCGCTCCACCAAAAAACTCTCTGCTTTGCCTTCAGCCAGGGTTCGCCTAGCTGAGCTCTCCTTGCCTCAAGCAGAAACTCCAGTGTGCATCCAGCCTACAGAAAGCAGAGTGCCTTTGCCTGAGCACTGCTATGCTGTGGCAGGTCCCCGAAGGCCTCCTAGGGCCTTCTCTCCCCTGACACAGTCATGCCATTCAGCCCACCTGGCGAGCAATGGTCCACCTTGACAGGGCACACGGTGCAGCCTGGGTGTAGTTTCATGGTTGGGAAAGGGCAGATCCGGAAGCTGGGTGCCCACATGTGAATGGGGCCTGATGGGCCGAGCTGTCATTCCCTGCTTGCGAAGCAGGAGCTCTGGGGCCTGCAAGCTGCATGCACATCCCCTCCCTGGCTGCCCTCTTGCTTCTCCTCTGCTGCCAAGCCTCTCTCCCCACACGTGTGTCTCATCGAAAGGAGCAGGATGCTTGCCATTCTTTGCAAGGAGCTCATCCCACAAGCCTCATTTCCTTGGAGGGGTCTGCGAAATGCTCCAGAGCCTCCAGAGGAGCTGCAGACTCTCCAAACAACAAGGGCAGCAGCCGAGTCTATGACAGCCTGCTGCATGGAGGGCTTCGATGGGAGAGTGCCATGCAACCCTGGCGGCGACTCTCTCTCACAGTGCTTTCCATGGGGAAACATTGTGTGTGCCAAGTGTCTCCTGTGTGCAGAAAATCTCTCCCCAGCACCAGAAGTGCAGGGAATCCTCTTTGGACACAGAGCAATGTTCGAGGAAGGCCTCCCATGGTGCGTGAGCCTCCACTTCCCCAACTGTCCAACTGCCTCAGGAACACATTTCTAGGGAGTGTGGGTCGCACAGGCAGGGCGGCTCAAGTGAGGAACGTGGATTGCAGGCAAAAGCCACTCCGCTGACCATTCCCCCTGGAAGTCGCAGCTGAAGGCTCTCTGCACCAGGCCCTAGCTGGAATGAGCCTGCCGCCTGGCCTCCAGTCCCAGGCTTGCCCTGGGCCCTGCTTGGTCAGGACCCATCCCAGCCTCAGCACGGCCACCCTAGGGCCCGTGCAGGCCTAGGCCACTGCCAGCCAGGAGGACCTCGTTGGAGCGCTGTTCATTTGAGAAGGACCCAGGGTGTTGCCTGTGTGTCTCTTGCCCTGCTGGGATGCTGCAGGTCCAGAGGCTGTGTGTGCACGTGGCCACTGGGGCCTGAGCACAAAACAGTCATGGCCCCACTTTCAAGCAGGACGCCTGCCGGCCCATAGCCGCCTGCCACCCCCCCTTGCTGTCTGCGTTGTCTTCACTGCTGGCAGGCTTCTGTGTGCACAGGCCAGTCTATGCCAAGGAAACGAGGTGCTTGCTCGCCCCTTGCTAGGAGCTCCTCCTAACGCATTGTGGACCGGGGCACACACGCCCCTAGACCAGAAGCCTGCAAGGCAGCTGCAGCTTCGCAATCCACAAAGGCCTGCAGCACTTGGCAGAGAGCCTTCTGCTATGGATATCTTTCCCATCCAAAGCCTTGGAGGAGTTCATGGATGCTCGGCTCTGCAGCATTTTCCATCGGAGAGTACTGGGTGCCCAAAGCCTCCCCTGTGGTTTCTGAGAACCTTCCAAAACACATGACCTCGGTACCCACTCTGTTGCCGGAGGGTAGTCCTAAGCAGAACTCTCGAAGCTTTTGGAGCCAGCGTGCCTCCTGCTTGGAAAGCTCCTCAGGAACTCATTTGGAGAGAGGCTTCTCCTCCCATGCTTGTCGGCCAACAGATGGTGCCAGCGCTCCACCAAAAACTCTCTGCTTTGCCTTCAGCCATGGATAGCCTAGCTGAACTCTCTCTGCCTCAAGTAGATACTGCAGGGTTCTTCCAGCCTACAGAAAGCAGAGTGCTTTTGCCTGAGCACTGCTATGCCATGGCAGCTCCCTGAAGGCCTCCTAGGGCCTTCTGTCCCCTAACACAGTCGTGCCATTCATCCCATGCGGGGAGCAAAGTTCACCCTTGGCAGGGCTCAGGGTGCAGCCTGTGTGTGGTTTCATGGCTGGGAAAGGGCAGATCCACAAGCTGGGTGCCCACTTGTGAATGGGACCTGGTGGGCAGAGCCGGCATTCCCTGGCTGGGATGCAGGAGATCTGGGGCCTTCAAGCTGCATGCACATCCCCTCTCTGGCTGCCCCTCTTGCTTCTTCTCTGCTGCCAAGCCTCTCACACCACACGTGCGTCTCATTGCACGGAGCATGCTGCTTGCCCTTCTTCACAAGGACCTCAACTCACAAGCCTCATTTCCTCGAAGGGGAGTGACAATTGACCCAGAGCCTCCAGAGGAGCTGAAGTCTCTCCAGCCACCAAGGGAAGCAGCCGAATTGATGACAGCCTGCTGCATGGAGGGCTTCGATGGGAGAGTGCCATGCATCCCTGGCGGCGACTCTCTCTCACAGTGCTTTCCATGGGGAAACACTGTGTGTGCCAAGTGTCTCCTGTGTGCAGAAAATCTCTCCCCAGGGCCAGAGGTGCAGGGAACCGTCTTTGTACCCAGAGCAATGTTCTAGGCAGGCCTCCCATGCTGGGTGAGCCTCCACTTCCCCAACTGTCCAACTGCCTCAGGAACACACTTCTAGGGAGTGTGGGTCTGACAGGCAGGGCAGATCGAGTGAGGCTCATGGATTGCAGGCAAAAGCCACTGCGCTGACCATTCCCCCTGGAAGTCGCAGCTGAAGGCTCTCTGCACCAGGCCCTAGCTGGAATGAGCCTGCAGCCTGGCCTCCAGTCCCAGGCTTGCCCTGGGCCGTGCTTGGTCAGGACCCATCTCAGCCTCAGCACGGCCTCCCTAGGGCCTGTGCAGGCCTAGGCCACTGCCAGCCAGCAGGACCTCGATGGATTACCATTCATTCGAGGAGGCCCCAGGGTGTTGCCTGTGTGTCTCTTGCCCTGCTGGGACGCTGCAGGTCCAGAGGCTGTGTGTGCACGTGGCCACTGGGGCCTGAGCACAAAACAGTCATGACCCCACTTGCAAGCAGGATGCCTGCTGGCCCTTAGCTGCCTGAAACCTCCGCTTGCTGTCTGCGCTGTCTTCACTGCTGACAGGCCTGGGTGTGCACAGGCAAGTCTAGGCCAAGGAAACTGGGTGCTTGCATGCCACTTGCTAGGAGGTCCTCCTAATGCATTCTGGTCTGGGGCACACACGCCCCTGGACCAGAAGCCTGCAAGGCAGCTGCAGCTTCACCATCCACAAAGTCCTGCAGCACTTGGCAGGGAGCCTTCTGCTATGCACAGCTTTCCCACTCCAAAGCCTTGCAGGAGTTCATGGATGCTCGGGTCTGCAGTGTTTTCCATCGGAGAGCTCTGGGTGCCCAAAACCTCCCCTGTGGCTTCCGAGCACCCTCCAACCCACATGCCCTTGGCACCCAGTCTGTTGCCGGAGGGTAGTCCTAAGCAAGACTCTCTAAGCTTTTGGAGCCAGCGTGCCTCCTGCTTGGAAAGCTCCTCAGGAACTCATTTGGAGCGAGGCTTCTGCTCCCATGCTTGTCGGCCAGCAGATGGTGCCAGTGCTCCACCAAAAAACTCTCTGCTTTGCCTTCAGCCAGGGTTCGCCTAGCTGAGCTCTCCTTGCCTCAAGCAGAAACTCCAGTGTGCATCCAGCCTACAGAAAGCAGAGTGCCTTTGCCTGAGCACTGCTATGTTGTGGCAGGTCCCCGAAGGCCTCCTAGGGCCTTCTCTCCCCTGACACAGTCATGCCATTCAGCCCACCTGGCGAGCAATGGTCCACCTTGACAGGGCACACGGTGCAGCCTGGGTGTAGTTTCATGGTTGGGAAAGGGCAGATCTGGAAGCTGGGTGCCCACATGTGAATGGGGCCTGATGGGCCGAGCTGTCATTCCCTGCTTGCGAAGCAGGAGCTCTGGGGCCTGCAAGCTGTGTGCACATCTCCTCCCTGGCTGCCCTCTTGCTTCTCCTCTGCTGCCAAGCCTCTCTCCCCACACGTGTGTCTCATCGAAAGGAGCAGGATGCTTGCCATTCTTTGCAAGGAGCTCATCCCACAAGCCTCATTTCCTTGGAGGGGTCTGCGAAATGCTCCAGAGCCTCCAGAGGAGCTGCAGACTCTCCAAACAACAAGGGCAGCAGCCGAGTCTATGACAGCCTGCTGCATGGAGGGCTTCGATGGGAGAGTGCCATGCAACCCTGGCGGCGACTCTCTCTCACAGTGCTTTCCATGGGGAAACATTGTGTGTGCCAAGTGTCTCCTGTGTGCAGAAAATCTCTCCCCAGCACCAGAAGTGCAGGGAATCTTCTTTGGACACAGAGCAATGTTCGAGGAAGGCCTCCCATGGTGCGTGAGCCTCCACTTCCCCAACTGTCCAACTGCCTCAGGAACACATTTCTAGGGAGTGTGGGTCGCACAGGCAGGGCGGCTCGAGTGAGGAACGTGGATTGCAGGCAAAAGCCACTGCGCTGACCATTCCCCCTGGAAGTCGCAGCTGAAGGCTCTCTGCACCAGGCCCTAGCTGGAATGAGCCTGCAGCCTGGCCTCCAGTCCCAGGCTTGCCCTGGGCCCTGCTTGGTCAGGACCCATCCCAGCCTCAGCACGGCCACCCTAGGGCCCGTGCAGGCCTAGGCCACTGCCAGCCAGGAGGACCTCGTTGGAGCGCTGTTCATTTGAGAAGGACCCAGGGTGTTGCCTGTGTGTCTCTTGCACTGCTGGGATGCTGCAGGTCCAGAGGCTGTGTGTGCACGTGGCCACTGGGGCCTGAGCACAAAACAGTCATGGCCCCACTTTCAAGCAGGACGCCTGCCGGCCCATAGCCGCCTGCCACCCCCCCTTGCTGTCTGCATTGTCTTCACTGCTGGCAGGCTTCTGTGTGCACAGGCCAGTCTATGCCAAGGAAACGAGGTGCTTGCTCGCCCCTTGCTAGGAGCTCCTCCTAACGCATTGTGGACTGGGGCACACACGCCCCTAGACCAGAAGCCTGCAAGGCAGCTGCAGCTTCGCAATCCACAAAGGCCTGCAGCACTTGGCAGAGAGCCTTCTGCTATGGATATCTTTCCCATCCAAAGCCTTGGAGGAGTTCATGGATGCTCGGCCCTGCAGCGTTTTCCATCGGAGAGCACTGGGTGCCCAAAGCCTCCCCTGTGGTTTCTGAGAACCTTCCAAAACACATGACCTTGGTACCCACTCTGTTGCCGGAGGGTAGTCCTAAGCAGAACTCTCGAAGCTTTTGGAGCCAGCGTGCCTCCTGCTTGGAAAGCTCCTCAGGAACTCATTTGGAGAGAGGCTTCTCCTCCCATGCTTGTCGGCCAACAGATGGTGCCAGCGCTCCACCAAAAAACTCTCTGCTTTGCCTTCAGCCATGGATAGCCTAGCTGAACTCTCTCTGCCTCAAGTAGATACTGCAGGGTTCTTCCAGCCTACAGAAAGCAGAGTGCTTTTGCCTGAGCACTGCTATGCTATGGCAGCTCCCTGAAGGCCTCCTAGGGCCTTCTGTCCCCTAACACAGTCGTGCCATTCATCCCATGCGGGGAGCAAAGTTCACCCTTGGCAGGGCTCAGGGTGCAGCCTGTGTGTGGTTTCATGGCTGGGAAAGGGCAGATCCACAAGCTGGGTGCCCACTTGTGAATGGGACCTGGTGGGCAGAGCCGGCATTCCCTGGCTGGGATGCAGGAGATCTGGGGCCTTCAAGCTGCATGCACATCCCCTCTCTGGCTGCCCCTCTTGCTTCTTCTCTGCTGCCAAGCCTCTCACACCACACGTGCGTCTCATTGCACGGAGCATGCTGCTTGCCCTTCTTCACAAGGACCTCAACTCACAAGCCTCATTTCCTCGAAGGGGAGTGACAATTGACCCAGAGCCTCCAGAGGAGCTGAAGTCTCTCCAGCCACCAAGGGAAGCAGCCGAATTGATGACAGCCTGCTGCATGGAGGGCTTCGATGGGAGAGTGCCATGCATCCCTGGCGGCGACTCTCTCTCACAGTGCTTTCCATGGGGAAACCCTGTGTGTGCCAAGTGTCTCCTGTGTGCAGAAAATCTCTCCCCAGGGCCAGAGGTGCAGGGAACCGTCTTTGTACCCAGAGCAATGTTCTAGGCAGGCCTCCCATGCTGGGTGAGCCTCCACTTCCCCAACTGTCCAACTGCCTCAGGAACACACTTCTAGGGAGTGTGGGTCGCACAGGCAGGGCAGATCGAGTGAGGCTCATGGATTGCAGGCAAAAGCCACTGCGCTGACCATTCCCCCTGGAAGTCGCAGCTGAAGGCTCTCTGCACCAGGCCCTAGCTGGAATGAGCCTGCAGCCTGGCCTCCAGTCCCAGGCTTGCCCTGGGCCCTGCTAGGATGGGACCCATCCCAGCCTCAGCACGGCCTCCCTAGGGCCTGTGAAGGCCTAGGCCACTGCCAGCCAGCAGGACCTCGATGGATTACCATTCATTCGATGAGGCCCCAGGGTGTTGTCTGTGTGTCTCTTGCCCTGCTGGGACGCTGCAGGTCCAGAGGCTGTGTGTGCACGTGGCCACTGGGGCCTGAGCACAAAACAGTCATGACCCCACTTGCAAGCAGGATGCCTGCTGGCCCTTAGCTGCCTGAAACCTCCGCTTGCTGTCTGCGCTGTCTTCACTGCTGACAGGCCTGGGTGTGCACAGGCAAGTCTAGGCCAAGGAAACTGGGTGCTTGCATGCCGCTTGCTAGGAGGTCCTCCTAATGCATTCTGGTCTGGGGCACACACGCCCCTGGACCAGAAGCCTGCAAGGCAGCTGCAGCTTCACCATCCACAAAGTCCTGCAGCACTTGGCAGGGAGCCTTCTGCTATGCACAGCTTTCCCACTCCAAAGCCTTGCAGGAGTTCATGGATGCTCGGGCCTGCAGTGTTTTCCATCGGAGAGCTCTGGGTGCCCAAAAACTCCCCTGTGGCTTCTGAGCACCCTCCAACCCACATGCCCTTGGCACCCAGTCTGTTGCCGGAGGGTAGTCCTAAGCAAGACTCTCTAAGCTTTTGGAGCCAGCGTGCCTCCTGCTTGGAAAGCTCCTCAGGAACTCATTTGGAGCGAGGCTTCTGCTCCCATGCTTGTCGGCCAGCAGATGGTGCCAGCGCTCCACCAAAAAACTCTCTGCTTTGCCTTCAGCCAGGGTTCGCCTAGCTGAGCTCTCCTTGCCTCAAGCAGAAACTCCAGTGTGCATCCAGCCTACAGAAAGCAGAGTGCCTTTGCCTGAGCACTGCTATGCTGTGGCAGGTCCCCGAAGGCCTCCTAGGGCCTTCTCTCCCCTGACACAGTCATGCCATTCAGCCCACCTGGCAAGCAATGGTCCACCTTGACAGGGCACACGGTGCAGCCTGGGTGTAGTTTCATGGTTGGGAAAGGGCAGATCCGGAAGCTGGGTGCCCACATGTGAATGGGGCCTGATGGGCTGAGCTGTCATTCCCTGCTTGCGAAGCAGGAGCTCTGGGGCCTGCAAGCTGCATGCACATCCCCTCCCTGGCTGCCCTCTTGCTTCTCCTCTGCTGCCAAGCCTCTCTCCCCACACGTGTGTCTCATCGAAAGGAGCAGGATGCTTGCCATTCTTTGCAAGGAGCTCATCCCACAAGCCTCATTTCCTTGGAGGGGTCTGCGAAATGCTCCAGAGCCTCCAGAGGAGCTGCAGACTCTCCAAACAACAAGGGCAGCAGCCGAGTCTATGACAGCCTGCTGCATGGAGGGCTTCGATGGGAGAGTGCCATGCAACCCTGGTGGCGACTCTCTCTCACAGTGCTTTCCATGGGGAAACATTGTGTGTGCCAAGTGTCTCCTGTGTGCAGAAAATCTCTCCCCAGCACCAGAAGTGCAGGGAATCCTCTTTGGACACAGAGCAATGTTCTAGGAAGGCCTCCCATGGTGCGTGAGCCTCCACTTCCCCAACTGTCCAACTGCCTCAGGAACACATTTCTAGGGAGTGTGGGTCGCACAGGCAGGGCGGCTCGAGTGAGGAACGTGGATTGCAGGCAAAAGCCACTGCGCTGACCATTCCCCCTGGAAGTCGCAGCTGAAGGCTCTCTGCACCAGGCCCTAGCTGGAATGAGCCTGCCGCCTGGCCTCCAGTCCCAGCCTTGCCCTGCGCCCTGCTTGGTCAGGACCCATCCCAGCCTCAGCACGGCCACCCTAGGGCCCGTGCAGGCCTAGGCCACTGCCAGCCAGGAGGACCTCGTTGGAGCGCTGTTCATTTGAGAAGGACCCAGGGTGTTGCCTGTGTGTCTCTTGCACTGCTGGGATGCTGCAGGTCCAGAGGCTGTGTGTGCACGTGGCCACTGGGGCCTGAGCACAAAACAGTCATGGCCCCACTTTCAAGCAGGACGCCTGCCGGCCCATAGCCGCCTGCCACCCCCCCTTGCTGTCTGCCTTGTCTTCACTGCTGGCAGGCTTCTGTGTGCACAGGCCAGTCTATGCCAAGGAAACGAGGTGCTTGCTCGCCCCTTGCTAGGAGCTCCTCCTAACGCATTGTGGACCGGGGCACACACGCCCCTAGACCAGAAGCCTGCAAGGCAGCTGCAGCTTCGCAATCCACAAAGGCCTGCAGCACTTGGCAGAGAGCCTTCTGCTATGGATATCTTTCCCATCCAAAGCCTTGGAGGAGTTCATGGATGCTCGGCTCTGCAGCATTTTCCATCGGAGAGCACTGGGTGCCCAAAGCCTCCCCTGTGGTTTCTGAGAACCTTCCAAAACACATGACCTTGGTACCCACTCTGTTGCCGGAGGGTAGTCCTAAGCAGAACTCTCGAAGCTTTTGGAGCCAGCGTGCCTCCTGCTTGGAAAGCTCCTCAGGAACTCATTTGGAGAGAGGCTTCTCCTCCCATGCTTGTCGGCCAACAGATGGTGCCAGCGCTCCACCAAAAACTCTCTGCTTTGCCTTCAGCCATGGATAGCCTAGCTGAACTCTCTCTGCCTCAAGTAGATACTGCAGGGTTCTTCCAGCCTACAGAAAGCAGAGTGCTTTTGCCTGAGCACTGCTATGCCATGGCAGCTCCCTGAAGGCCTCCTAGGGCCTTCTGTCCCCTAACACAGTCGTGCCATTCATCCCATGCGGGGAGCAAAGTTCACCCTTGGCAGGGCTCAGGGTGCAGCCTGTGTGTGGTTTCATGGCTGGGAAAGGGCAGATCCACAAGCTGGGTGCCCACTTGTGAATGGGACCTGGTGGGCAGAGCCGGCATTCCCTGGCTGGGATGCAGGAGATCTGGGGCCTTCAAGCTGCATGCACATCCCCTCTCTGGCTGCCCCTCTTGCTTCTTCTCTGCTGCCAAGCCTCTCACACCACACGTGCGTCTCATTGCACGGAGCATGCTGCTTGCCCTTCTTCACAAGGACCTCAACTCACAAGCCTCATTTCCTCGAAGGGGAGTGACAATTGACCCAGAGCCTCCAGAGGAGCTGAAGTCTCTCCAGCCACCAAGGGAAGCAGCCGAATTGATGACAGCCTGCTGCATGGAGGGCTTCGATGGGAGAGTGCCATGCATCCCTGGCGGCGACTCTCTCTCACAGTGCTTTCCATGGGGAAACCCTGTGTGTGCCAAGTGTCTCCTGTGTGCAGAAAATCTCTCCCCAGGGCCAGAGGTGCAGGGAACCGTCTTTGTACCCAGAGCAATGTTCTAGGCAGGCCTCCCATGCTGGGTGAGCCTCCACTTCCCCAACTGTCCAACTGCCTCAGGAACACACTTCTAGGGAGTGTGGGTCTGACAGGCAGGGCAGATCGAGTGAGGCTCATGGATTGCAGGCAAAAGCCACTGCGCTGACCATTCCCCCTGGAAGTCGCAGCTGAAGGCTCTCTGCACCAGGCCCTAGCTGGAATGAGCCTGCAGCCTGGCCTCCAGTCCCAGGCTTGCCCTGGGCCCTGCTAGGATGGGACCCATCCCAGCCTCAGCACGGCCTCCCTAGGGCCTGTGAAGGCCTAGGCCACTGCCAGCCAGCAGGACCTCGATGGATTACCATTCATTCGATGAGGCCCCAGGGTGTTGTCTGTGTGTCTCTTGCCCTGCTGGGACGCTGCAGGTCCAGAGGCTGTGTGTGCACGTGGCCACTGGGGCCTGAGCACAAAACAGTCATGACCCCACTTGCAAGCAGGATGCCTGCTGGCCCTTAGCTGCCTGAAACCTCCGCTTGCTGTCTGCGCTGTCTTCACTGCTGACAGGCCTGGGTGTGCACAGGCAAGTCTAGGCCAAGGAAACTGGGTGCTTGCATGCCGCTTGCTAGGAGGTCCTCCTAATGCATTCTGGTCTGGGGCACACACGCCCCTGGACCAGAAGCCTGCAAGGCAGCTGCAGCTTCACCATCCACAAAGTCCTGCAGCACTTGGCAGGGAGCCTTCTGCTATGCACAGCTTTCCCACTCCAAAGCCTTGCAGGAGTTCATGGATGCTCGGGCCTGCAGTGTTTTCCATCGGAGAGCTCTGGGTGCCCAAAACCTCCCCTGTGGCTTCTGAGCACCCTCCAACCCACATGCCCTTGGCACCCAGTCTGTTGCCGGAGGGTAGTCCTAAGCAAGACTCTCTAAGCTTTTGGAGCCAGCGTGCCTCCTGCTTGGAAAGCTCCTCAGGAACTCATTTGGAGCGAGGCTTCTGCTCCCATGCTTGTCGGCCAGCAGATGGTGCCAGCGCTCCACCAAAAAACTCTCTGCTTTGCCTTCAGCCAGGGTTCGCCTAGCTGAGCTCTCCTTGCCTCAAGCAGAAACTCCAGTGTGCATCCAGCCTACAGAAAGCAGAGTGCCTTTGCCTGAGCACTGCTATGTTGTGGCAGGTCCCCGAAAGCCTCCTAGGGCCTTCTCTCCCCTGACACAGTCGTGCCATTCAGCCCACCTGGCGAGCAATGGTCCACCTTGACAGGGCACACGGTGCAGCCTGGGTGTAGTTTCATGGTTGGGAAAGGGCAGATCTGGAAGCTGGGTGCCCACATGTGAATGGGGCCTGATGGGCCGAGCTGTCATTCCCTGCTTGCAAAGCAGGAGCTCTGGGGCCTGCAAGCTGCGTGCACATCCCCTCCCTGGCTGCCCTCTTGCTTCTCCTCTGCTGCCAAGCCTCTCTCCCCACACGTGGGTCTCATCGAAAGGAGCAGGATGCTTGCCATTCTTTGCAAGGAGCTCATCCCACAAGCCTCATTTCCTTGGAGGGGTCTGCGAAATGCTCCAAAGCCTCCAGAGGAGCTGCAGACTCTCCAAACAACAAGGGCAGCAGCCGAGTCTATGACAGCCTGCTGCATGGAGGGCTTCGATGGGAGAGTGCCATGCAACCCTGGCGGCGACTCTCTCTCACAGTGCTTTCCATGGGGAAACATTGTGTGTGCCAAGTGTCTCCTGTGTGCAGAAAATCTCTCCCCAGCACCAGAAGTGCAGGGAATCCTCTTTGGACACAGAGCAATGTTCGAGGAAGGCCTCCCATGGTGCGTGAGCCTCCACTTCCCCAACTGTCCAACTGCCTCAGGAACACATTTCTAGGGAGTGTGGGTCGCACAGGCAGGGCGGCTCGAGTGAGGAACGTGGATTGCAGGCAAAAGCCACTGCGCTGACCATTCCCCCGGAAGTCGCAGCTGAAGGCTCTCTGCACCAGGCCCTAGCTGGAATGAGCCTGCAGCCTGGCCTCCAGTCCCAGGCTTGCCCTGGGCCCTGCTTGGTCAGGACCCATCCCAGCCTCAGCACGGCCACCCTAGGGCCCGTGCAGGCCTAGGCCACTGCCAGCCAGGAGGACCTCGTTGGAGCGCTGTTCATTCGAGAAGGACCCAGGGTGTTGCCTGTGTGTCTCTTGCACTGCTGGGATGCTGCAGGTCCAGAGGCTGTGTGTGCACGTGGCCACTGGGGCCTGAGCACAAAACAGTCATGGCCCCAATTTCAAGCAGGACGCCTGCCGGGCCATAGCCGCCTGCCACCCCCCCTTGCTGTCTGCGTTGTCTTCACTGCTGGCAGGCTTCTGTGTGCACAGGCCAGTCTATGCCAAGGAAACGAGGTGCTTGCTCGCCCCTTGCTAGGAGCTCCTCCTAACGCATTGTGGACCGGGGCACACACGCCCCTAGACCAGAAGCCTGCAAGGCAGCTGCAGCTTCGCAATCCACAAAGGCCTGCAGCACTTGGCAGAGAGCCTTCTGCTATGGATATCTTTCCCATCCAAAGCCTTGGAGGAGTTCATGGATGCTCGGCCCTGCAGCGTTTTCCATCGGAGAGCACTGGGTGCCCAAAGCCTCCCCTGTGGTTTCTGAGAACCTTCCAAAACACATGACCTTGGTACCCACTCTGTTGCCGGAGGGTAGTCCTAAGCAGAACTCTCGAAGCTTTTGGAGCCAGCGTGCCTCCTGCTTGGAAAGCTCCTCAGGAACTCATTTGGAGAGAGGCTTCTCCTCCCATGCTTGTCGGCCAACAGATGGTGCCAGCGCTCCACCAAAAAACTCTCTGCTTTGCCTTCAGCCATGGATAGCCTAGCTGAACTCTCTCTGCCTCAAGTAGATACTGCAGGGTTCTTCCAGCCTACAGAAAGCAGAGTGCTTTTGCCTGAGCACTGCTATGCCATGGCAGCTCCCTGAAGGCCTCCTAGGGCCTTCTGTCCCCTAACACAGTCGTGCCATTCATCCCATGCGGGGAGCAAAGTTCACCCTTGGCAGGGCTCAGGGTGCAGCCTGTGTGTGGTTTCATGGCTGGGAAAGGGCAGATCCAGAAGCTGGGTGCCCACTTGTGAATGGGACCTGGTGGGCAGAGCCGGCATTCCCTGGCTGGGATGCAGGAGATCTGGGGCCTTCAAGCTGCGTGCACATCCCCTCTCTGGCTGCCCCTCTTGCTTCTTCTCTGCTGCCAAGCCTCTCACACCACACGTGCGTCTCATTGCACGGAGCATGCTGCTTGCCCATCTTCACAAGGACCTCAACTCACAAGCCTCATTTCCTCGAAGGGGAGTGACAATTGACCCAGAGCCTCCAGAGGAGCTGAATTCTCTCCAGCCACCAAGGGAAGCAGCCGAATTGATGACAGCCTGCTGCATGGAGGGCTTCGATGGGAGAGTGCCATGCATCCCTGGCGGTGACTCTCTCTCACAGTGCTTTCCATGGGGAAACACTGTGTGTGCCAAGTGTCTCCTGTGTGCAGAAAATCTCTCCCCAGGGCCAGAGGTGCAGGGAATCCTCTTTGGACACAGAGCAATGTTCTAGGCAGGCCTCCCATGCTGGGTGAGCCTCCACTTCCCCAACTGTCCAACTGCCTCAGGAACACACTTCTAGGGAGTGTGGGTCTGACAGGCAGGGCAGATCGAGTGAGGCTCATGGATTGCAGGCAAAAGCCACTGCGCTGACCATTCCCCCTGGAAGTCGCAGCTGAAGGCTCTCTGCACCAGGCCCTAGCTGGAATGAGCCTGCAGCCTGGCCTCCAGTCCCAGGCTTGCCCTGGGCCCTGCTAGGATGGGACCCATCCCAGCCTCAGCACGGCCTCCCTAGGGCCTGTGCAGGCCTAGGCCACTGCCAGCCAGCAGGACCTCGATGGATTACCATTCATTCGAGGAGGCCCCAGGGTGTTGCCTGTGTGTCTCTTGCCCTGCTGGGACGCTGCAGGTCCAGAGGCTGTGTGTGCACGTGGCCACTGGGGCCTGAGCACAAAACAGTCATGACCCCACTTGCAAGCAGGATGCCTGCTGGCCCTTAGCTGCCTGAAACCTCCGCTTGCTGTCTGCGCTGTCTTCACTGCTGACAGGCCTGGGTGTGCACAGGCAAGTCTAGGCCAAGGAAACTGGGTGCTTGCATGCCGCTTGCTAGGAGGTCCTCCTAATGCATTCTGGTCTGGGGCACACACGCCCCTGGACCAGAAGCCTGCAAGGCAGCTGCAGCTTCACCATCCACAAAGTCCTGCAGCACTTGGCAGGGAGCCTTCTGCTATGCACAGCTTTCCCACTCCAAAGCCTTGCAGGAGTTCATGGATGCTCGGGCCTGCAGTGTTTTCCATCGGAGAGCTCTGGGTGCCCAAAACCTCCCCTGTGGCTTCCGAGCACCCTCCAACCCACATGCCCTTGGCACCCAGTCTGTTGCCGGAGTGTAGTCCTAAGCAAGACTCTCTAAGCTTTTGGAGCCAGCGTGCCTCCTGCTTGGAAAGCTCCTCAGGAACTCATTTGGAGCGAGGCTTCTCTCCCATGCTTGTCGGCCAGCAGATGGTGCCAGTGCTCCACCAAAAAACTCTCTGCTTTGCCTTCAGCCAGGGTTCGCCTAGCTGAGCTCTCCTTGCCTCAAGCAGAAACTCCAGTGTGCATCCAGCCTACAGAAAGCAGAGTGCCTTTGCCTGAGCACTGCTATGTTGTGGCAGGTCCCCGAAAGCCTCCTAGGGCCTTCTCTCCCCTGACACAGTCGTGCCATTCAGCCCACCTGGCGAGCAATGGTCCACCTTGACAGGGCACACGGTGCAGCCTGGGTGTAGTTTCATGGTTGGGAAACGGCAGATCCGGAAGCTGGGTGCCCACATGTGAATGGGGCCTGATGGGCCGAGCTGTCATTCCCTGCTTGCAAAGCAGGAGCTCTGGGGCCAGCAAGCTGCGTGCACATCCCCTCCCTGGCTGCCCTCTTGCTTCTCCTCTGCTGCCAAGCCTCTCTCCCCACACGTGTGTCTCATCGAAAGGAGCAGGATGCTTGCCATTCTTTGCAAGGAGCTCATCCCACAAGCCTCATTTCCTTGGAGGGGTCTGCGAAATGCTCCAGAGCCTCCAGAGGAGCTGCAGACTCTCCAAACAACAAGGGCAGCAGCCGAGTCTATGACAGCCTGCTGCATGGAGGGCTTCGATGGGAGAGTGCCATGCAACCCTGGCGGCGACTCTCTCTCACAGTGCTTTCCATGGGGAAACATTGTGTGTGCCAAGTGTCTCCTGTGTGCAGAAAATCTCTCCCCAGCACCAGAAGTGCAGGGAATCCTCTTTGGACACAGAGCAATGTTCGAGGAAGGCCTCCCATGGTCCGTGAGCCTCCACTTCCCCAACTGTCCAACTGCCTCAGGAACACATTTCCAGGGAGTGTGGGTCGCACAGGCAGGGCGGCTCGAGTGAGGAACGTGGATTGCAGGCAAAAGCCACTCCGCTGACCATTCCCCCGGAAGTCGCAGCTGAAGGCTCTCTGCACCAGGCCCTAGCTGGAATGAGCCTGCAGCCTGGCCTCCAGTCCCAGGCTTGCCCTGGGCCCTGCTTGGTCAGGACCCATCCCAGCCTCAGCACGGCCACCCTAGGGCCCGTGCAGGCCTAGGCCACTGCCAGCCAGGAGGACCTCGTTGGAGCGCTGTTCATTCGAGAAGGACCCAGGGTGTTGCCTGTGTGTCTCTTGCACTGCTGGGATGCTGCAGGTCCAGAGGCTGTGTGTGCACGTGGCCACTGGGGCCTGAGCACAAAACAGTCATGGCCCCACTTTCAAGCAGGACGCCTGCCGGCCCATAGCCGCCTGCCACCCCCCCTTGCTGTCTGCGTTGTCTTCACTGCTGGCAGGCTTCTGTGTGCACAGGCCAGTCTATGCCAAGGAAACGAGGTGCTTGCTCGCCCCTTGCTAGGAGCTCCTCCTAACGCATTGTGGACCGGGGCACACACGCCCCTAGACCAGAAGCCTGCAAGGCAGCTGCAGCTTCGCAATCCACAAAGGCCTGCAGCACTTGGCAGAGAGCCTTCTGCTATGGATATCTTTCCCATCCAAAGCCTTGGAGGAGTTCATGGATGCTCGGCCCTGCAGCGTTTTCCATCGGAGAGCACTGGGTGCCCAAAGCCTCCCCTGTGGTTTCTGAGAACCTTCCAAATCACATGACCTTGGTACCCACTCTGTTGCCGGAGGGTAGTCCTAAGCAGAACTCTCGAAGCTTTTGGAGCCAGCGTGCCTCCTGCTTGGAAAGCTCCTCAGGAACTCATTTGGAGAGAGGCTTCTCCTCCCATGCTTGTCGGCCAACAGATGGTGCCAGCGCTCCACCAAAAAACTCTCTGCTTTGCCTTCAGCCATGGATAGCCTAGCTGAACTCTCTCTGCCTCAAGTAGATACTGCAGGGTTCTTCCTGCCTACAGAAAGCAGAGTGCTTTTGCCTGAGCACTGCTATGCCATGGCAGCTCCCTGAAGGCCTCCTAGGGCCTTCTGTCCCCTAACACAGTCGTGCCATTCATCCCATGCGGGGAGCAAAGTTCACCCTTGGCAGGGCTCAGGGTGCAGCCTGTGTGTGGTTTCATGGCTGGGAAAGGGCAGATCCAGAAGCTGGGTGCCCACTTGTGAATGGGACCTGGTGGGCAGAGCCGGCATTCCCTGGCTGGGATGCAGGAGATCTGGGGCCTTCAAGCTGCATGCACATCCCCTCTCTGGCTGCCCCTCTTGCTTCTTCTCTGCTGCCAAGCCTCTCACACCACACGTGCGTCTCATTGCACGGAGCATGCTGCTTGCCCATCTTCACAAGGACCTCAACTCACAAGCCTCATTTCCTCGAAGGGGAGTGACAATTGACCCAGAGCCTCCAGAGGAGCTGAAGTCTCTCCAGCCACCAAGGGAAGCAGCCGAATTGATGACAGCCTGCTGCATGGAGGGCTTCGATGGGAGAGTGCCATGCATCCCTGGCGGTGACTCTCTCTCACAGTGCTTTCCATGGGGAAACACTGTGTGTGCCAAGTGTCTCCTGTGTGCAGAAAATCTCTCCCCAGGGCCAGAGGTGCAGGGAATCCTCTTTGGACACAGAGCAATGTTCTAGGCAGGCCTCCCATGCTGGGTGAGCCTCCACTTCCCCAACTGTCCAACTGCCTCAGGAACACACTTCTAGGGAGTGTGGGTCTGACAGGCAGGGCAGATCGAGTGAGGCTCATGGATTGCAGGCAAAAGCCACTGCGCTGACCATTCCCCCTGGAAGTCGCAGCTGAAGGCTCTCTGCACCAGGCCCTAGCTGGAATGAGCCTGCAGCCTGGCCTCCAGTCCCAGGCTTGCCCTGGGCCCTGCTAGGATGGGACCCATCCCAGCCTCAGCACGGCCTCCCTAGGGCCTGTGCAGGCCTAGGCCACTGCCAGCCAGCAGGACCTCGATGGATTACCATTCATTCGAGGAGGCCCCAGGGTGTTGCCTGTGTGTCTCTTGCCCTGCTGGGACGCTGCAGGTCCAGAGGCTGTGTGTGCACGTGGCCACTGGGGCCTGAGCACAAAACAGTCATGACCCCACTTGCAAGCAGGATGCCTGCTGGCCCTTAGCTGCCTGAAACCTCCGCTTGCTGTCTGCGCTGTCTTCACTGCTGACAGGCCTGGGTGTGCACAGGCAAGTCTAGGCCAAGGAAACTGGGTGCTTGCATGCCGCTTGCTAGGAGGTCCTCCTAATGCATTCTGGTCTGGGGCACACACGCCCCTGGACCAGAAGCCTGCAAGGCAGCTGCAGCTTCACCATCCACAAAGTCCTGCAGCACTTGGCAGGGAGCCTTCTGCTATGCACAGCTTTCCCACTCCAAAGCCTTGCAGGAGTTCATGGATGCTCGGGTCTGCAGTGTTTTCCATTGGAGAGCTCTGGGTGCCCAAAACCTCCCCTGTGGCTTCCGAGCACCCTCCAACCCACATGCCCTTGGCACCCAGTCTGTTGCCGGAGGGTAGTCCTAAGCAAGACTCTCTAAGCTTTTGGAGCCAGCGTGCTTCCTGCTTGGAAAGCTCCTCAGGAACTCATTTGGAGCGAGGCTTCTGCTCCCATGCTTGTCGGCCAGCAGATGGTGCCAGTGCTCCACCAAAAAACTCTCTGCTTTGCCTTCAGCCAGGGTTCGCCTAGCTGAGCTCTCCTTGCCTCAAGCAGAAACTCCAGTGTGCATCCAGCCTACAGAAAGCAGAGTGCCTTTGCCTGAGCACTGCTATGTTGTGGCAGGTCCCCGAAGGCCTCCTAGGGCCTTCTCTCCCCTGACACAGTCATGCCATTCAGCCCACCTGGCGAGCAATGGTCCACCTTGACAGGGCACACGGTGCAGCCTGGGTGTAGTTTCATGGTTGGGAAAGGGCAGATCCGGAAGCTGGGTGCCCACATGTGAAAGGGGCCTGATGGGCCGAGCTGTCATTCCCTGCTTGCGAAGCAGGAGCTCTGGGACCTGCAAGCTGCATGCACATCCCCTCCCTGGCTGCCCTCTTGCTTCTCCTCTGCTGCCAAGCCTCTCTCCCCACACGTGAGTCTCATCGAAAGGAGCAGGATGCTTGCCATTCTTTGCAAGGAGCTCATCCCACAAGCCTCATTTCCTTGGAGGGGTCTGCGAAATGCTCCAGAGCCTCCAGAGGAGCTGCAGACTCTCCAAACAACAAGGGCAGCAGCCGAGTCTATGACAGCCTGCTGCATGGAGGGCTTCGATGGGAGAGTGCCATGCAACCCTGGTGGCGACTCTCTCTCACAGTGCTTTCCATGGGGAAACATTCTGTGTGCCAAGTGTCTCCTGTGTGCAGAAAATCTCTCCCCAGCACCAGAAGTGCAGGGAATCCTCTTTGGACACAGAGCAATGTTCTAGGAAGGCCTCCCATGGTGCGTGAGCCTCCACTTCCCCAACTGTCCAACTGCCTCAGGAACACATTTCTAGGGAGTGTGGGTCGCACAGGCAGGGCGGCTCGAGTGAGGAACGTGGATTGCAGGCAAAAGCCACTGCGCTGACCATTCCCCCTGGAAGTCGCAGCTTAAGGCTCTCTGCACCAGGCCCTAGCTGGAATGAGCCTGCCTCCTGGCCTCCAGTCCCAGCCTTGCCCTGGGCCCTGCTTGGTCAGGACCCATCCCAGCCTCAGCACGGCCACCCTAGGGCCCGTGCAGGCCTAGGCCACTGCCAGCCAGGAGGACCTCGTTGGAGCGCTGTTCATTTGAGAAGGACCCAGGGTGTTGCCTGTGTGTCTCTTGCACTGCTGGGATGCTGCAGGTCCAGAGGCTGTGTGTGCACGTGGCCACTGGGGCCTGAGCACAAAACAGTCATGGCCCCACTTTCAAGCAGGACGCCTGCTGACACATAGCCGCCTGCCACCCCCCCTTGCTGTCTGCATTGTCTTCACTGCTGGCAGGCTTCTGTGTGCACAGGCCAGTCTATGCCAAGGAAACGAGGTGCTTGCTCGCCCCTTGCTAGGAGCTCCTCCTAACGCATTGTGGACCGGGGCACACACGCCCCTAGACCAGAAGCCTGCAAGGCAGCTGCAGCTTCGCAATCCACAAAGGCCTGCAGCACTTGGCAGAGAGCCTTCTGCTATGGATATCTTTCCCATCCAAAGCCTTGGAGGAGTTCATGGATGCTCGGCCCTGCAGCGTTTTCCATCGGAGAGCACTGGGTGCCCAAAGCCTCCCCTGTGGTTTCTGAGAACCTTCCAAAACACATGACCTTGGTACCCACTCTGTTGCCGGAGGGTAGTCCTAAGCAGAACTCTCGAAGCTTTTGGAGCCAGTGTGCCTCCTGCCTGGAAAGCTCCTCAGGAACTCATTTGGAGAGAGGCTTCTCCTCCCATGCTTGTCGGCCAACAGATGGTGCCAGCGCTCCACCAAAAAACTCTCTGCTTTGCCTTCAGCCATGGATAGCCTAGCTGAACTCTCTCTGCCTCAAGTAGATACTGCAGGGTTCTTCCAGCCTACAGAAAGCAGAGTGCTTTTTCCTGAGCACTGCTATGCCATGGCAGCTCCCTGAAGGCCTCCTAGGGCCTTCTGTCCCCTAACACAGTCGTGCCATTCATCCCATGCGGGGAGCAAAGTTCACCCTTGGCAGGGCTCAGGGTGCAGCCTGTGTGTGGTTTCATGGCTGGGAAAGGGCAGATCCACAAGCTGGGTGCCCACTTGTGAATGGGACCTGGTGGGCAGAGCCGGCATTCCCTGGCTGGGATGCAGGAGATCTGGGGCCTTCAAGCTGCATGCACATCCCCTCTCTGGCTGCCCCTCTTGCTTCTTCTCTGCTGCCAAGCCTCTCACACCACACGTGCGTCTCATTGCACGGAGCATGCTGCTTGCCCTTCTTCACAAGGACCTCAACTCACAAGCCTCATTTCCTCGAAGGGGAGTGACAATTGACCCAGAGCCTCCAGAGGAGCTGAAGTCTCTCCAGCCACCAAGGGAAGCAGCCGAATTGATGACAGCCTGCTGCATGGAGGGCTTCGATGGGAGAGTGCCATGCATCCCTGGCGGCGACTCTCTCTCACAGTGCTTTCCATGGGGAAACACTGTGTGTGCCAAGTGTCTCCTGTGTGCAGAAAATCTCTCCCCAGGGCCAGAGGTGCAGGGAACCGTCTTTGTACCCAGAGCAATGTTCTAGGCAGGCCTCCCATGCTGGGTGAGCCTCCACTTCCCCAACTGTCCAACTGCCTCAGGAACACACTTCTAGGGAGTGTGGGCCTGACAGGCAGGGCAGATCGAGTGAGGCTCATGGATTGCAGGCAAAAGCCACTGCGCTGACCATTCCCCCTGGAAGTCGCAGCTGAAGGCTCTCTACACCAGGCCCTAGCTGGAATGAGCCTGCAGCCTGGCCTCCAGTCCCAGGCTTGCCCTGGGCCCTGCTAGGATGGGACCCATCCCAGCCTCAGCATGGCCTCCCTAGGGCCTGTGCAAGCCTAGGCCACTGCCAGCCAGCAGGACCTCGATGGATTACCATTCATTCGAGGAGGCCCCAGCGTGTTGCCTGTGTGTCTCTTGCCCTGCTGGGACGCTGCAGGTCCAGAGGTTGTGTGTGCATGTGGCCACTGGGGCTGGAGCACAAAACAGGCATGACCCCACTTGCAAGCAGGATGCCTGCTGGCCCTTAGCTGCCTGAAACCTCCGCTTGCTGTCTGCGCTGTCTTCACTGCTGACAGGCCTGGGTGTGCACAGGCAAGTCTAGGCCAAGGAAACTGGGTGCTTGCATGCCGCTTGCTAGGAGGTCCTCCTAATGCATTCTGGTCTGGGGCACACACGCCCCTGGACCAGAAGCCTGCAAGGCAGCTGCAGCTTCACCATCCACAAAGTCCTGCAGCACTTGGCAGGGAGCCTTCTGCTATGCACAGCTTTCCCACTCCAAAGCCTTGCAGGAGTTCATGGATGCTCGGGCCTGCAGTGTTTTCCATCGGAGAGCTCTGGGTGCCCAAAACCTCCCCTGTGGCTTCCGAGCACCCTCCAACCCACATGCCCTTGGCACCCAGTCTGTTGCCGGAGGGTAGTCCTAAGCAAGACTCTCTAAGCTTTTGGAGCCAGCGTGCCTCCTGCTTGGAAAGCTCCTCAGGAACTCATTTGGAGTGAGGCTTCCGCTCCCATGCTTGTCGGCCAGCAGATGGTGCCAGCGCTCCACCAAAAAACTCTCTGCTTTGCCTTCAGCCAGGGTTCGCCTAGCTGAGCTCTCCTTGCCTCAAGCAGAAACTCCAGTGTGCATCCAGCCTACAGAAAGCAGAGTGCCTTTGCCTGAGCACTGCTATGTTGTGGCAGGTCCCCGAAGGCCTCCTAGGGCCTTCTCTCCCCTGACACAGTCATGCCATTCAGCCCACCTGGCGAGCAATGGTCCACCTTGACAGGGCACACGGTGCAGCCTGGGTGTAGTTTCATGGTTGGGAAAGGGCAGATCTGGAAGCTGGGTGCCCACATGTGAATGGGGCCTGATGGGCCGAGCTGTCATTCCCTGCTTGCGAAGCAGGAGCTCTGGGGCCTGCAAGCTGCATGCACATCCCCTCCCTGGCTGCCCTCTTGCTTCTCCTCTGCTGCCAAGCCTCTCTCCCCACACGTGGGTCTCATCGAAAGGAGCAGGATGCTTGCCATTCTTTGCAAGGAGCTCATCCCACAAGCCTCATTTCCTTGGAGGGGTCTGCGAAATGCTCCAGAGCCTCCAGAGGAGCTGCAGACTCTCCAAACAACAAGGGCAGCAGCCGAGTCTATGACAGCCTGCTGCATGGAGGGCTTCGATGGGAGAGTGCCATGCAACCCTGGCGGCGACTCTCTCTCACAGTGCTTTCCATGGGGAAACATTGTGTGTGCCAAGTGTCTCCTGTGTGCAGAAAATCTCTCCCCAGCACCAGAAGTGCAGGGAATCCTCTTTGGACACAGAGCAATGTTCGAGGAAGGCCTCCCATGGTGCGTGAGCCTCCACTTCCCCAACTGTCCAACTGCCTCAGGAACACATTTCCAGGGAGTGTGGGTCGCACAGGCAGGGCGGCTCGAGTGAGGAACGTGGATTGCAGGCAAAAGCCACTCCGCTGACCATTCCCCCGGAAGTCGCAGCTGAAGGCTCTCTGCACCAGGCCCTAGCTGGAATGAGCCTGCAGCCTGGCCTCCAGTCCCAGGCTTGCCCTGGGCCCTGCTTGGTCAGGACCCATCCCAGCCTCAGCAAGGCCACCCTAGGGCCCGTGCAGGCCTAGGCCACTGCCAGCCAGGAGGACCTCGTTGGAGCGCTGTTCATTCGAGAAGGACCCAGGGTGTTGCCTGTGTGTCTCTTGCACTGCTGGGATGCTGCAGGTCCAGAGGCTGTGTGTGCACGTGGCCACTGGGGCCTGAGCACAAAACAGTCATGGCCCCACTTTCAAGCAGGACGCCTGCCGGCCCATAGCCGCCTGCCACCCCCCCTTGCTGTCTGCGTTGTCTTCACTGCTGGCAGGCTTCTGTGTGCACAGGCCAGTCTATGCCAAGGAAACGAGGTGCTTGCTCGCCCCTTGCTAGGAGCTCCTCCTAACGCATTGTGGACCGGGGCACACACGCCCCTAGACCAGAAGCCTGCAAGGCAGCTGCAGCTTCGCAATCCACAAAGGCCTGCAGCACTTGGCAGAGAGCCTTCTGCTATGGATATCTTTCCCATCCAAAGCCTTGGAGGAGTTCATGGATGCTCGGCCCTGCAGCGTTTTCCATCGGAGAGCACTGGGTGCCCAAAGCCTCCCCTGTGGTTTCTGAGAACCTTCCAAAACACATGACCTTGGTACCCACTCTGTTGCCGGAGGGTAGTCCTAAGCAGAACTCTCGAAGCTTTTGGAGCCAGCGTGCCTCCTGCTTGGAAAGCTCCTCAGGAACTCATTTGGAGAGAGGCTTCTCCTCCCATGCTTGTCGGCCAACAGATGGTGCCAGCGCTCCACCAAAAAACTCTCTGCTTTGCCTTCAGCCATGGATAGCCTAGCTGAACTCTCTCTGCCTCAAGTAGATACTGCAGGGTTCTTCCAGCCTACAGAAAGCAGAGTGCTTTTGCCTGAGCACTGCTATGCCATGGCAGCTCCCTGAAGGCCTCCTAGGGCCTTCTGTCCCCTAACACAGTCGTGCCATTCATCCCATGCGGGGAGCAAAGTTCACCCTTGGCAGGGCTCAGGGTGCAGCCTGTGTGTGGTTTCATGGCTGGGAAAGGGCAGATCCACAAGCTGGGTGCCCACTTGTGAATGGGACCTGGTGGGCAGAGCCGGCATTCCCTGGCTGGGATGCAGGAGATCTGGGGCCTTCAAGCTGCATGCACATCCCCTCTCTGGCTGCCCCTCTTGCTTCTTCTCTGCTGCCAAGCCTCTCACACCACACGTGCGTCTCATTGCACGGAGCATGCTGCTTGCCCTTCTTCACAAGGACCTCAACTCACAAGCCTCATTTCCTCGAAGGGGAGTGACAATTGACCCAGAGCCTCCAGAGGAGCTGAAGTCTCTCCAGCCACCAAGGGAAGCAGCCGAATTGATGACAGCCTGCTGCATGGAGGGCTTCGATGGGAGAGTGCCATGCATCCCTGGCGGCGACTCTCTCTCACAGTGCTTTCCATGGGGAAACCCTGTGTGTGCCAAGTGTCTCCTGTGTGCAGAAAATCTCTCCCCAGGGCCAGAGGTGCAGGGAACCGTCTTTGTACCCAGAGCAATGTTCTAGGCAGGCCTCCCATGCTGGGTGAGCCTCCACTTCCCCAACTGTCCAACTGCCTCAGGAACACACTTCTAGGGAGTGTGGGTCGCACAGGCAGGGCAGATCGAGTGAGGCTCATGGATTGCAGGCAAAAGCCACTGCGCTGACCATTCCCCCTGGAAGTCGCAGCTGAAGGCTCTCTGCACCAGGCCCTAGCTGGAATGAGCCTGCAGCCTGGCCTCCAGTCCCAGGCTTGCCCTGGGCCCTGCTAGGATGGGACCCATCCCAGCCTCAGCACGGCCTCCCTAGGCCTGTGCAGGCCTAGGACACTGCCAGCCAGCAGGACCTCGATGGATTACCGTTCTTTCGAGGAGGCCCCAGGGTGTTGCCTGTGTGTCTCTTGCCCTGCTGGGACGCTGCAGGTCCAGAGGCTGTGTGTGCACGTGGCCACTGGGGCCTGAGCACAAAACAGTCATGACCCCACTTGCAAGCAGGATGCCTGCTGGCCCTTAGCTGCCTGAAACCTCCGCTTGCTGTCTGCGCTGTCTTCACTGCTGACAGGTCTGGGTGTGCACAGGCAAGTCTAGGCCAAGGAAACTGGGTGCTTGCATGCCGCTTGCTAGGAGGTCCTCCTAATGCATTCTGGTCTGGGGCACACACGGCCCTGGACCAGAAGCCTGCAAGGCAGCTGCAGCTTCACCATCCACAAAGTCCTGTAGCACTTGGCAGGGAGCCTTCTGCTATGCACAGCTTTCCCACTCCAAAGCCTTGCAGGAGTTCATGGATGCTCGGGCCTGCAGTGTTTTCCATCGCAGAGCTCTGGGTGCCCAAAAACTCCCCTGTGGCTTCCGAGCACCCTCCAACCCACATGCCCTTGGCACCCAGTCTGTTGCCGGAGGGTAGTCCTAAGCAAGACTCTCTAAGCTTTTGGAGCCAGCGTGCCTCCTGCTTGGAAAGCTCTTCAGGAGCTCATTTGGAGCGAGGCTTCTGCTCCCATGCTTGTCGGCCAGCAGATGGTGCCAGTGCTCCACCAAAAAACTCTCTGCTTTGCCTTCAGCCAGGGTTCGCCTAGCTGAGCTCTCCTTGCCTCAAGCAGAAACTCCAGTGTGCATCCAGCCTACAGAAAGCAGAGTGCCTTTGCCTGAGCACTGCTATGTTGTGGCAGGTCCCCGAAGGCCTCCTAGGGCCTTCTCTCCCCTGACACAGTCATGCCATTCAGCCCACCTGGCGAGCAATGGTCCACCTTGACAGGGCACACGGTGCAGCCTGGGTGTAGTTTCATGGTTGGGAAAGGGCAGATCCGGAAGCTGGGTGCCCACATGTGAATGGGGCCTGATGGGCCGAGCTGTCATTCCCTGCTTGCGAAGCAGGAGCTCTTGGGCCTGCAAGTTGCATGCACATCCCCTCCCTGGCTGCCCTCTTGCTTCTCCTCTGCTGCCAAGCCTCTCTCCCCACACGTGGGTCTCATCGAAAGGAGCAGGATGCTTGCCATTCTTTGCAAGGAGCTCATCCCACAAGCCTCATTTCCTTGGAGGGGTCTGCGAAATGCTCCAGAGCCTCCAGAGGAGCTGCAGACCCACCAAACAACAAGGGCAGCAGCCGAGTCTATGACAGCCTGCTGCATGGAGGGCTTCGATGGGAGAGTGCCATGCAACCCTGGCGGCGACTCTCTCTCACAGTGCTTTCCATGGGGAAACATTGTGTGTGCCAAGTGTCTCCTGTGTGCAGAAAATCTCTCCCCAGCACCAGAAGTGCAGGGAATCCTCTTTGGACACAGAGCAATGTTCTAGGAAGGCCTCCCATGGTGCGTGGGCCTCCACTTCCCCAACTGTCCAACTGCCTCAGGAACACATTTCTAGGGAGTGTGGGTCGCACAGGCAGGGCGGCTCGAGTGAGGAACGTGGATTGCAGGCAAAAGCCACTGTGCTGACCATTCCCCCTGGAAGTCGCAGCTGAAGGCTCTCTGCACCAGGCCCTAGCTGGAATGAGCCTGCAGCCTGGCCTCCAGTCCCAGGCTTGCCCTGGGCCCTGCTTGGTCAGGACCCATCCCAGCCTCAGCAAGGCCACCCTAGGGCCTGTGCAGGCCTAGGCCACTGCCAGCCAGCAGGACCTCGTTGGAGCGCTGTTCATTCGAGAAAGACCCAGGGTGTTGCCTGTGTGTCTCTTGCCCTGCTGGGACGCTGCAGGTCCAGAGGCTGTGTGTGCACGTGGCCACTGGGGCCTGAGCACAAAACAGTCATGGCCCCACTTTCAAGCAGGACGCCTGCCGGCCCATAGCCGCCTGCCACCCCCCCTTGCTGTCTGCCTTGTCTTCACTGCTGGCAGGCTTCTGTGTGCACAGGCCAGTCTATGCCAAGGAAACGAGGTGCTTGCTCGCCCCTAGCTAGGAGCTCCTCCTAACGCATTGTGGACCGGGGCACACACGCCCCTAGACCAGAAGCCTGCAAGGCAGCTGCAGCTTCGCAATCCACAAAGGCCTGCAGCACATGGCCGAGAGCCTTCTGCTATGGATATCTTTCCCATCCAAAGCCTTGGAGGAGTTCATGGATGCTCGGCCCTGCAGCGTTTTCCATCGGAGAGCACTGGGTGCCCAAAGCCTCCCCTGTGGTTTCTGAGAACCTTCCAAAACACATGACCTTGGTACCCACTCTGTTGCCGGAGGGTAGTCCTAAGCAGAACTCTCGAAGCTTTTGGAGCCAGCGTGCCTCCTGCTTGGAAAGCTCCTCAGGAACTCATTTGGAGAGAGGCTTCTCCTCCCATGCTTGTCGGCCAACAGATGATGCCAGCGCTCCACCAAAAAACTCTCTGCTTTGCCTTCAGCCATGGATAGCCTAGCTGAACTCTCTCTGCCTCAAGTAGATACTGCAGGGTTCTTCCAGCCTACAGAAAGCAGAGTGCTTTTGCCTGAGCACTGCTATGCCATGGCAGCTCCCTGAAGGCCTCCTAGGGCCTTCTGTCCCCTAACACAGTCGTGCCATTCATCCCATGCGGGGAGCAAAGTTCACCCTTGGCAGGGCTCAGGGTGCAGCCTGTGTGTGGTTTCATGGCTGGGAAAGGGCAGATCCACAAGCTGGGTGCCCACTTGTGAATGGGACCTGTTGGGCAGAGCCGGCATTCCCTGGCTGGGATGCAGGAGATCTGGGGCCTTCAAGCTGCATGCACATCCCCTCTCTGGCTGCCCCTCTTGCTTCTTCTCTGCTGCCAAGCCTCTCACACCACACGTGCGTCTCATTGCACGGAGCATGCTGCTTGCCCTTCTTCACAAGGACCTCAACTCACAAGCCTCATTTCCTCGAAGGGGAGTGACAATTGACCCAGAGCCTCCAGAGGAGCTGAAGTCTCTCCAGCCACCAAGGGAAGCAGCCGAATTGATGACAGCCTGCTGCATGGAGGGCTTCGATGGGAGAGTGCCATGCATCCCTGGCGGCGACTCTCTCTCACAGTGCTTTCCATGGGGAAACACTGTGTGTGCCAAGTGTCTCCTGTGTGCAGAAAATCTCTCCCCAGGGCCAGAGGTGCAGGGAACCGTCTTTGTACCCAGAGCAATGTTCTAGGCAGGCCTCCCATGCTGGGTGAGCCTCCACTTCCCCAACTGTCCAACTGCCTCAGGAACACACTTCTAGGGAGTGTGGGCCTGACAGGCAGGGCAGATCGAGTGAGGCTCATGGATTGCAGGCAAAAGCCACTGCGCTGACCATTCCCCCTGGAAGTCGCAGCTGAAGGCTCTCTACACCAGGCCCTAGCTGGAATGAGCCTGCAGCCTGGCCTCCAGTCCCAGGCTTGCCCTGGGCCCTGCTAGAATGGGACCCATCCCAGCCTCAGCATGGCCTCCCTAGGGCCTGTGCAGGCCTAGGCCACTGCCAGCCAGCAGGACCTCGATGGATTACCATTCATTCGAGGAGGCCCCAGCGTGTTGCCTGTGTGTCTCTTGCCCTGCTGGGACGCTGCAGGTCCAGAGGTTGTGTGTGCATGTGGCCACTGGGGCTGGAGCACAAAACAGGCATGACCCCACTTGCAAGCAGGATGCCTGCTGGCCCTTAGCTGCCTGAAACCTCCGCTTGCTGTCTGCGCTGTCTTCACTGCTGACAGGCCTGGGTGTGCACAGGCAAGTCTAGGCCAAGGAAACTGGGTGCTTGCATGCCGCTTGCTAGGAGGTCCTCCTAATGCATTCTGGTCTGGGGCACACACGCCCCTGGACCAGAAGCCTGCAAGGCAGCTGCAGCTTCACCATCCACAAAGTCCTGCAGCACTTGGCAGGGAGCCTTCTGCTATGCACAGCTTTCCCACTCCAAAGCCTTGCAGGAGTTCATGGATGCTCGGGCCTGCAGTGTTTTCCATCGGAGAGCTCTGGGTGCCCAAAACCTCCCCTGTGGCTTCCGAGCACCCTCCAACCCACATGCCCTTGGCACCCAGTCTGTTGCCGGAGGGTAGTCCTAAGCAAGACTCTCTAAGCTTTTGGAGCCAGCGTGCCTCCTGCTTGGAAAGCTCCTCAGGAACTCATTTGGAGTGAGGCTTCCGCTCCCATGCTTGTCGGCCAGCAGATGGTGCCAGTGCTCCACCAAAAAACTCTCTGCTTTGCCTTCAGCCAGGGTTCGCCTAGCTGAGCTCTCCTTGCCTCAAGCAGAAACTCCAGTGTGCATCCAGCCTACAGAAAGCAGAGTGCCTTTGCCTGAGCACTGCTATGTTGTGGCAGGTCCCCGAAGGCCTCCTAGGGCCTTCTCTCCCCTGACACAGTCATGCCATTCAGCCCACCTGGCGAGCAATGGTCCACCTTGACAGGGCACACGGTGCAGCCTGGGTGTAGTTTCATGGTTGGGAAAGGGCAGATCTGGAAGCTGGGTGCCCACATGTGAATGGGGCCTGATGGGCCGAGCTGTCATTCCCTGCTTGCGAAGCAGGAGCTCTGGGGCCTGCAAGCTGCATGCACATCCCCTCCCTGGCTGCCCTCTTGCTTCTCCTCTGCTGCCAAGCCTCTCTCCCCACACGTGGGTCTCATCGAAAGGAGCAGGATGCTTGCCATTCTTTGCAAGGAGCTCATCCCACAAGCCTCATTTCCTTGGAGGGGTCTGCGAAATGCTCCAGAGCCTCCAGAGGAGCTGCAGACTCTCCAAACAACAAGGGCAGCAGCCGAGTCTATGACAGCCTGCTGCATGGAGGGCTTCGATGGGAGAGTGCCATGCAACCCTGGCGGCGACTCTCTCTCACAGTGCTTTCCATGGGGAAACATTGTGTGTGCCAAGTGTCTCCTGTGTGCAGAAAATCTCTCCCCAGCACCAGAAGTGCAGGGAATCCTCTTTGGACACAGAGCAATGTTCTAGGAAGGCCTCCCATGGTGCGTGAGCCTCCACTTCCCCAACTGTCCAACTGCCTCAGGAACACATTTCTAGGGAGTGTGGGTCGCACAGGCAGGGCGGCTCGA
Organism: Hippopotamus amphibius kiboko; assembly: GCF_030028045.1. Taxonomy (NCBI): domain Eukaryota; kingdom Metazoa; phylum Chordata; class Mammalia; order Artiodactyla; family Hippopotamidae; genus Hippopotamus; species Hippopotamus amphibius. The sequence goes on along the minus strand of NC_080187.1, from coordinate 120,749,415 downwards.
GTGAGGAACGTGGATTGCAGGCAAAAGCCACTGCGCTGACCATTGCCCCTGGAAGTCGCAGCTGAAGGCTCTCTGCACCATGCCCTAGCTGGAATGAGCCTGCAGCCTGGCCTCCAGTCCCAGGCTTGCCCTGGGCCCTGCTTGGTCAGGACCCATCCCAGCCTCAGCACGGCCACCCTAGGGCCTGTGCAGGCCTAGGCCACTGCCAGCCAGGAGGACCTCGTTGGAGCGCTGTTCATTCGAGAAGGACCCAGGGTGTTGCCTGTGTGTCTCTTGCCCTGCTGGGACGCTGCAGGTCCAGAGGCTGTGTGTGCACGTGGCCACTGGGGCCTGAGCACAAAACAGTCATGGCCCCACTTTCAAGCAGGACGCCTGCCGGCCCATAGCCGCCTGCCACCCCCCCCTTGCTGTCTGCGTTGTTTTCACCGCTGGCAGGTTTCTGTGTGCACAGGCCAGTCTATGCCAAGGAAACGAGGTGCTTGCTCGCCCCTAGCTAGGAGCTCCTCCTAACGCATTGTGGACCGGGGCACACACACCCCTAGACCAGAAGCCTGCAAGGCAGCTGCAGCTTCGCAATCCACAAAGGCCTGCAGCACATGGCCGAGAGCCTTCTGCTATGGATATCTTTCCCATCCAAAGCCTTGGAGGAGTTCATGGATGCTCGGCCCTGCAGCGTTTTCCATCGGAGAGCACTGGGTGCCCAAAGCCTCCCCTGTGGTTTCTGAGAACCTTCCAAAACACATGACCTTGGTACCCACTCTGTTGCCGGAGGGTAGTCCTAAGCAGAACTCTCGAAGCTTTTGGAGCCAGCGTGCCTCCTGCTTGGAAAGCTCCTCAGGAACTCATTTGGAGAGAGGCTTCTCCTCCCATGCTTGCCGGCCAATAGATGGTGCCAGCGCTCCACCAAAAAACTCTCTGCTTTGCCTTCAGCCACGGAGAGCCTAGCTGAACTCTCTCTGCCTCAAGTAGATACTGCAGGGTTCTTCCAGCCTACAGAAAGCAGAGTGCTTTTGCCTGAGCACTGCTATGCCATGGCAGCTCCCTGAAGGCCTCCTAGGGCCTTCTGTCCCCTAACACAGTCGTGCCATTCATCCCATGCGGGGAGCAAAGTTCACCCTTGGCAGGGCTCAGGGTGCAGCCTGTGTGTGGTTTCATGGCTGGGAAAGGGCAGATCCACAAGCTGGGTGCCCACTTGTGAATGGGACCTGGTGGGCAGAGCCGGCATTCCCTGGCTGGGATGCAGGAGATCTGGGGCCTTCAAGCTGCATGCACATCCCCTCTCTGGCTGCCCCTCTTGCTTCTTCTCTGCTGCCAAGCCTCTCACACCACACGTGCGTCTCATTGCACGGAGCATGCTGCTTGCCCTTCTTCACAAGGACCTCAACTCACAAGCCTCATTTCCTCGAAGGGGAGTGACAATTGACCCAGAGCCTCCAGAGGAGCTGAAGTCTCTCCAGCCACCAAGGGAAGCAGCCGAATTGATGACAGCCTGCTGCATGGAGGGCTTCGATGGGAGAGTGCCATGCAACCCTGGCGGTGACTCTCTCTCACAGTGCTTTCCATGGGGAAACCCTGTGTGTGCCAAGTGTCTCCTGTGTGCAGAAAATCTCTCCCCAGGGCCAGAGGTGCAGGGAACCGTCTTTGTACCCAGAGCAATGTTCTAGGCAGGCCTCCCATGGTGCGTGAGCCTCCACTTCCCCAACTGTCCAACTGCCTCAGGAACACACTTCTAGGGAGTGTGGGTCTGACAGGCAGGGCAGATCGAGTGAGGCTCATGGATTGCAGGCAAAAGCCACTGCGCTGACCATTCCCCCTGGAAGTCGCAGCTGAAGGCTCTCTGCACCAGGCCCTAGCTGGAATGAGCCTGCAGCCTGGCCTCCAGTCCCAGGCTTGCCCTGGGCCCTGCTAGGATGGGACCCATCCCAGCCTCAGCACGGCCTCCCTAGGGCCTGTGCAGGCCTAGGCCGCTGCCAGCCAGCGGGACCTCGATGGATTACCATTCATTCGAGGAGGCCCCAGCGTGTTGCCTGTGTGTCTCTTGCCCTGCTGGGACGCTGCAGGTCCAGAGGCTGTGTGTGCATGTGGCCACTGGGGCTGGAGCACAAAACAGGCATGACCCCACTTGCAAGCAGGATGCCTGCTGGCCCTTAGCTGCCTGAAACCTCCGCTTGCTGTCTGCGCTGTCTTCACTGCTGACAGGCCTGGGTGTGCACAGGCAAGTCTAGGCCAAGGAAACTGGGTGCTTGCATGCCGCTTGCTAGGAGGTCCTCCTAATGCATTCTGGTCTGGGGCACACACGCCCCTGGACCAGAAGCCTGCAAGGCAGCTGCAGCTTCACCATCCACAAAGTCCTGCAGCACTTGGCAGGGAGCCTTCTGCTATGCACAGCTTTCCCACTCCAAAGCCTTGCAGGAGTTCATGGATGCTCGGGCCTGCAGTGTTTTCCATCGGAGAGCTCTGGGTGCCCAAAACCTCCCCTGTGGCTTCCGAGCACCCTCCAACCCACATGCCCTTGGCACCCAGTCTGTTGCCGGAGGGTAGTCCTAAGCAAGACTCTCTAAGCTTTTGGAGCCAGCGTGCCTCCTGCTTGGAAAGCGCCTCAGGAGCTCATTTGGAGCGAGGCTTCTGCTCCCATGCTTGGCGGCCAGCAGATGGTGCCAGTGCTCCACCAAAAAACTCTCTGCTTTGCCTTCAGCCAGGGTTCGCCTAGCTGAGCTCTCCTTGCCTCAAGCAGAAACTCCAGTGTGCATCCAGCCTACAGAAAGCAGAGTGCCTTTGCCTGAGCACTGCTATGTTGTGGCAGGTCCCCGAAGGCCTCCTAGGGCCTTCTCTCCCCTGACACAGTCATGCCATTCAGCCCACCTGGCGAGCAATGGTCCACCTTGACAGGGCACACGGTGCAGCCTGGGTGTAGTTTCATGGTTGGGAAAGGGCAGATCCGGAAGCTGGGTGCCCACATGTGAATGGGGCCTGATGGGCCGAGCTGTCATTCCCTGCTTGCGAAGCAGGAGCTCTGGGGCCTGCAAGCTGCGTGCACATCCCCTCCCTGGCTGCCCTCTTGCTTCTCCTCTGCTGCCAAGCCTCTCTCCCCACACGTCTGTCTCATCGAAAGGAGCAGGATGCTTGCCATTTTGCAAGGAGCTCATCCCACAAGCCTCATTTCCTTGGAGGGGTCTGCGAAATGCTCCAGAGCCTCCAGAGGAGCTGCAAACTCTCCAAACAACAAGGGCAGCAGCCGAGTCTATGACAGCCTGCTGCATGGAGGGCTTCGATGGGAGAGTGCCATGCAACCCTGGTGGCGACTCTCTCTCACAGTGCTTTCCTTGGGGAAACATTGTGTGTGCCAAATGTCTCCTGTGTGCAGAAAATCTCTTCCCAGCACTAGAAGTGCAGGGAATCCTCTTTGGACACAGAGCAATCTTCTAGGAAGGCCTCCCATGGTGCGTGAGCCTCCACTTCCCCAACTGTCCAACTGCCTCAGGAACACATTTCTAGGGAGTGTGGGTCGCACAGGCAGGGCAGATCGAGTGAGGAACGTGGATTGCAGGCAAATCCACTGCGCTGACCATTCCGCCTGGAAGTCGCAGCTGAAGGCTCTCTGCAGCAGGCCCTAGCTGGAATGAGCCTGCAGCCTGGCCTCCAGTCCCAGGCTTGCCCTGGGCCCTGCTAGGATGGGACCCATCCCAGCCTCAGCACGGCCTCCCTAAGGCCTGTGCAGGCCTAGGCCACTGCCAGTCAGGAGGACCTCGTTGGAGCGCTGTTCATTCGAGAAGGACCCAGGGTGTGGCCTGTGTGTCTCTTGCACTGCTGGGACGCTGCAGGTGCAGAGGCTGCGTGTGCACATGGAGCGCTGTTCATTCAAGAAGGACCCAGGGTGTGGCCTGTGTGTCTCTTGCAATGCTGGGATGCTGCAGGTCCAGAGGCTGTGTGTGCACATGGCCACTGGGGCATGAACACAAAACAGTCATGGCCCCACTTTCAAGCAGGACGCCTGCCGGCCCATAGCCGCCTGTCACACCCCCTTGCTGTCTGCGTTGTCTTCACTGCTGGCAGGCTACTGTGTGCACAGGCCAGTCTATGCCAAGGAAACGAGGTCCTTGCTCGCCCCTTGCTAGGAGCTCCTCCTAACGCATTGTGGACCGGGGCACACACGCCCCTAGACCAGAAGCCTGCAAGGCAGCTGCAGCTTCGCAATCCACAAAGGCCTGCAGCACTTGGCAGAGAGCCTTCTGCTATGGATATCTTTCCCATCCAAAGCCTTGGAGGAGTTCATGGATGCTCGGCCCTGCAGCGTTTTCCATCGGAGGGCACTGGGTGCCCAAAGCCTCCCCTGTTGTTTCTGAGAACCTTCCAAAACACATGACCTTGGTACCCACTCTGTTGCCGGAGGGTAGTCCTAAGCAGAACTCTCGAAGCTTTTGGAGCCAGCGTGCCTCCTGCTTGGAAATCTCCTCAGGAACTCATTTGGAGAGAGGCTTCTCCTCCCATGCTTGTCGGCCAACAGATGCTGCCAGCGCTCCACCAAAAAACTCTCTGCTTTGCCTTCAGCCATGGATAGCCTAGCTGAACTCTCTCTGCCTCAAGTAGATACTGCAGGGTTCTTCCAGCCTACAGAAAGCAGAGTGCTTTTGCCTGAGCACTGCTATGCCATGGCAGCTCCCTGAAGGCCTCCTAGGGCCTTCTGTCCCCTAACACAGTCATGCCATTCATCCCATGCGGGGAGCAAAGTTCACCCTTGGCAGGGCTCAGGGTGCAGCCTGTGTGTGGTTTCATGGCTGGGAAAGGGCAGATCCAGAAGATGGGTCCCCACTTGTGAATGGGACCTGTTGGGCAGAGCCGGCATTCCCTGGCTGGGATGCAGGAGATCTGGGGCCTTCAAGCTGCATGCACATCCCCTCTCTGGCTGCCCCTCTTGCTTCTTCTCTGCTGCCAAGCCTCTCACACCACACGTGCGTCTCATTGCACGGAGCATGCTGCTTGCCCTTCTTCACAAGGACCTCAACTCACAAGCCTCATTTCCTCGAAGGGGAGTGACAATTGACCCAGAGCCTCCAGAGGAGCTGAAGTCTCTCCAGCCACCAAGGGAAGCAGCCGAATTGATGACAGCCTGCTGCATGGAGGGCTTCGATGGGAGAGTGCCATGCAACCCTGGCGGTGACTCTCTCTCACAGTGCTTTCCATGGGGAAACCCTGTGTGTGCCAAGTGTCTCCTGTGTGCAGAAAATCTCTCCCCAGGGCCAGAGGTGCAGGGAACCGTCTTTGTACCCAGAGCAATGTTCTAGGCAGGCCTCCCATGGTGCGTGAGCCTCCACTTCCCCAACTGTCCAACTGCCTCAGGAACACACTTCTAGGGAGTGTGGGTCTGACAGGCAGGGCAGATCGAGTGAGGCTCATGGATTGCAGGCAAAAGCCACTGCGCTGACCATTCCCCCTGGAAGTCGCAGCTGAAGGCTCTCTGCACCAGGCCCTAGCTGGAATGAGCCTGCAGCCTGGCCTCCAGTCCCAGGCTTGCCCTGGGCCCTGCTAGGATGGGACCCATCCCAGCCTCAGCACGGCCTCCCTAGGGCCTGTGCAGGCCTAGGCCGCTGCCAGCCAGCGGGACCTCGATGGATTACCATTCATTCGAGGAGGCCCCAGCGTGTTGCCTGTGTGTCTCTTGCCCTGCTGGGACGCTGCAGGTCCAGAGGCTGTGTGTGCATGTGGCCACTGGGGCTGGAGCACAAAACAGGCATGACCCCACTTGCAAGCAGGATGCCTGCTGGCCCTTAGCTGCCTGAAACCTCCGCTTGCTGTCTGCGCTGTCTTCACTGCTGAGAGGCCTGGGTGTGCACAGGCAAGTCTAGGCCAAGGAAACTGGGTGCTTGCATGCCGCTTGCTAGGAGGTCCTCCTAATGCATTCTGGTCTGGGGCACACACGCCCCTGGACCAGAAGCCTGCAAGGCAGCTGCAGCTTCACCATCCACAAAGTCCTGCAGCACTTGGCAGGGAGCCTTCTGCTATGCACAGCTTTCCCACTCCAAAGCCTTGCAGGAGTTCATGGATGCTCGGGCCTGCAGTGTTTTCCATCGGAGAGCTCTGGGTGCCCAAAACCTCCCCTGTGGCTTCCGAGCACCCTCCAACCCACATGCCCTTGGCACCCAGTCTGTTGCCGGAGGGTAGTCCTAAGCAAGACTCTCTAAGCTTTTGGAGCCAGCGTGCCTCCTGCTTGGAAAGCGCCTCAGGAGCTCATTTGGAGCGAGGCTTCTGCTCCCATGCTTGGCGGCCAGCAGATGGTGCCAGTGCTCCACCAAAAAACTCTCTGCTTTGCCTTCAGCCAGGGTTCGCCTAGCTGAGCTCTCCTTGCCTCAAGCAGAAACTCCAGTGTGCATCCAGCCTACAGAAAGCAGAGTGCCTTTGCCTGAGCACTGCTATGTTGTGGCAGGTCCCCGAAGGCCTCCTAGGGCCTTCTCTCCCCTGACACAGTCATGCCATTCAGCCCACCTGGCGAGCAATGGTCCACCTTGACAGGGCACACGGTGCAGCCTGGGTGTAGTTTCATGGTTGGGAAAGGGCAGATCCGGAAGCTGGGTGCCCACATGTGAATGGGGCCTGATGGGCCGAGCTGTCATTCCCTGCTTGCGAAGCAGGAGCTCTGGGGCCTGCAAGCTGCGTGCACATCCCCTCCCTGGCTGCCCTCTTGCTTCTCCTCTGCTGCCAAGCCTCTCTCCCCACACGTCTGTCTCATCGAAAGGAGCAGGATGCTTGCCATTTTGCAAGGAGCTCATCCCACAAGCCTCATTTCCTTGGAGGGGTCTGCGAAATGCTCCAGAGCCTCCAGAGGAGCTGCAAACTCTCCAAACAACAAGGGCAGCAGCCGAGTCTATGACAGCCTGCTGCATGGAGGGCTTCGATGGGAGAGTGCCATGCAACCCTGGTGGCGACTCTCTCTCACAGTGCTTTCCTTGGGGAAACATTGTGTGTGCCAAATGTCTCCTGTGTGCAGAAAATCTCTTCCCAGCACTAGAAGTGCAGGGAATCCTCTTTGGACACAGAGCAATCTTCTAGGAAGGCCTCCCATGGTGCGTGAGCCTCCACTTCCCCAACTGTCCAACTGCCTCAGGAACACATTTCTAGGGAGTGTGGGTCGCACAGGCAGGGCAGATCGAGTGAGGAACGTGGATTGCAGGCAAATCCACTGCGCTGACCATTCCGCCTGGAAGTCGCAGCTGAAGGCTCTCTGCAGCAGGCCCTAGCTGGAATGAGCCTGCAGCCTGGCCTCCAGTCCCAGGCTTGCCCTGGGCCCTGCTAGGATGGGACCCATCCCAGCCTCAGCACGGCCTCCCTAAGGCCTGTGCAGGCCTAGGCCACTGCCAGTCAGGAGGACCTCGTTGGAGCGCTGTTCATTCGAGAAGGACCCAGGGTGTGGCCTGTGTGTCTCTTGCACTGCTGGGACGCTGCAGGTGCAGAGGCTGCGTGTGCACATGGAGCGCTGTTCATTCAAGAAGGACCCAGGGTGTGGCCTGTGTGTCTCTTGCAATGCTGGGATGCTGCAGGTCCAGAGGCTGTGTGTGCACATGGCCACTGGGGCATGAACACAAAACAGTCATGGCCCCACTTTCAAGCAGGACGCCTGCCGGCCCATAGCCGCCTGTCACACCCCCTTGCTGTCTGCGTTGTCTTCACTGCTGGCAGGCTACTGTGTGCACAGGCCAGTCTATGCCAAGGAAACGAGGTCCTTGCTCGCCCCTTGCTAGGAGCTCCTCCTAACGCATTGTGGACCGGGGCACACACGCCCCTAGACCAGAAGCCTGCAAGGCAGCTGCAGCTTCGCAATCCACAAAGGCCTGCAGCACTTGGCAGAGAGCCTTCTGCTATGGATATCTTTCCCATCCAAAGCCTTGGAGGAGTTCATGGATGCTCGGCCCTGCAGCGTTTTCCATCGGAGGGCACTGGGTGCCCAAAGCCTCCCCTGTTGTTTCTGAGAACCTTCCAAAACACATGACCTTGGTACCCACTCTGTTGCCGGAGGGTAGTCCTAAGCAGAACTCTCGAAGCTTTTGGAGCCAGCGTGCCTCCTGCTTGGAAAGCTCCTCAGGAACTCATTTGGAGAGAGGCTTCTCCTCCCATGCTTGTCGGCCAACAGATGCTGCCAGCGCTCCACCAAAAAACTCTCTGCTTTGCCTTCAGCCATGGATAGCCTAGCTGAACTCTCTCTGCCTCAAGTAGATACTGCAGGGTTCTTCCAGCCTACAGAAAGCAGAGTGCTTTTGCCTGAGCACTGCTATGCCATGGCAGCTCCCTGAAGGCCTCCTACGGCCTTCTGTCCCCTAACACAGTCATGCCATTCATCCCATGCGGGGAGCAAAGTTCACCCTTGGCAGGGCTCAGGGTGCAGCCTGTGTGTGGTTTCATGGCTGGGAAAGGGCAGATCCAGAAGATGGGTCCCCACTTGTGAATGGGACCTGTTGGGCAGAGCCGGCATTCCCTGGCTGGGATGCAGGAGATCTGGGGCCTTCAAGCTGCATGCACATCCCCTCTCTGGCTGCCCCTCTTGCTTCTTCTCTGCTGCCAAGCCTCTCACACCACACGTGCGTCTCATTGCACGGAGCATGCTGCTTGCCCTTCTTCACAAGGACCTCAACTCACAAGCCTCATTTCCTCGAAGGGGAGTGACAATTGACCCAGAGCCTCCAGAGGAGCTGAAGTCTCTCCAGCCACCAAGGGAAGCAGCCGAATTGATGACAGCCTGCTGCATGGAGGGCTTCGATGGGAGAGTGCCATGCATCCCTGGCGGCGACTCTCTCTCACAGTGCTTTCCATGGGGAAACCCTGTGTGTGCCAAGTGTCTCCTGTGTGCAGAAAATCTCTCCCCAGGGCCAGAGGTGCAGGGAACCGTCTTTGTACCCAGAGCAATGTTCTAGGCAGGCCTCCCATGCTGGGTGAGCCTCCACTTCCCCAACTGTCCAACTGCCTCAGGAACACACTTCTAGGGAGTGTGGGCCTGACAGGCAGGGCAGATCGAGTGAGGCTCATGGATTGCAGGCAAAAGCCACTGCGCTGACCATTCCCCCTGGAAGTCGCAGCTGAAGGCTCTCTACACCAGGCCCTAGCTGGAATGAGCCTGCAGCCTGGCCTCCAGTCCCAGGCTTGCCCTGGGCCCTGCTAGGATGGGACCCATCCCAGCCTCAGCATGGCCTCCCTAGGGCCTGTGCAGGCCTAGGCCACTGCCAGCCAGCAGGACCTCGATGGATTACCATTCATTCGAGGAGGCCCCAGCGTGTTGCCTGTGTGTCTCTTGCCCTGCTGGGACGCTGCAGGTCCAGAGGTTGTGTGTGCATGTGGCCACTGGGGCTGGAGCACAAAACAGGCATGACCCCACTTGCAAGCAGGATGCCTGCTGGCCCTTAGCTGCCTGAAACCTCCGCTTGCTGTCTGCGCTGTCTTCACTGCTGAGAGGCCTGGGTGTGCACAGGCAAGTCTAGGCCAAGGAAACTGGGTGCTTGCATGCCGCTTGCTAGGAGGTCCTCCTAATGCATTCTGGTCTGGGGCACACACGCCCCTGGACCAGAAGCCTGCAAGGCAGCTGCAGCTTCACCATCCACAAAGTCCTGCAGCACTTGGCAGGGAGCCTTCTGCTATGCACAGCTTTCCCACTCCAAAGCCTTGCAGGAGTTCATGGATGCTCGGGCCTGCAGTGTTTTCCATCGGAGAGCTCTGGGTGCCCAAAACCTCCCCTGTGGCTTCCGAGCACCCTCCAACCCACATGCCCTTGGCACCCAGTCTGTTGCCGGAGGGTAGTCCTAAGCAAGACTCTCTAAGCTTTTGGAGCCAGCGTGCCTCCTGCTTGGAAAGCTCCTCAGGAACTCATTTGGAGTGAGGCTTCCGCTCCCATGCTTGTCGGCCAGCAGATGGTGCCAGTGCTCCACCAAAAAACTCTCTGCTTTGCCTTCAGCCAGGGTTCGCCTAGCTGAGCTCTCCTTGCCTCAAGCAGAAACTCCAGTGTGCATCCAGCCTACAGAAAGCAGAGTGCCTTTGCCTGAGCACTGCTATGTTGTGGCAGGTCCCCGAAGGCCTCCTAGGGCCTTCTCTCCCCTGACACAGTCATGCCATTCAGCCCACCTGGCGAGCAATGGTCCACCTTGACAGGGCACACGGTGCAGCCTGGGTGTAGTTTCATGGTTGGGAAAGGGCAGATCTGGAAGCTGGGTGCCCACATGTGAATGGGGCCTGATGGGCCGAGCTGTCATTCCCTGCTTGCGAAGCAGGAGCTCTGGGGCCTGCAAGCTGCATGCACATCCCCTCCCTGGCTGCCCTCTTGCTTCTCCTCTGCTGCCAAGCCTCTCTCCCCACACGTGGGTCTCATCGAAAGGAGCAGGATGCTTGCCATTCTTTGCAAGGAGCTCATCCCACAAGCCTCATTTCCTTGGAGGGGTCTGCGAAATGCTCCAGAGCCTCCAGAGGAGCTGCAGACTCTCCAAACAACAAGGGCAGCAGCCGAGTCTATGACAGCCTGCTGCATGGAGGGCTTCGATGGGAGAGTGCCATGCAACCCTGGCGGCGACTCTCTCTCACAGTGCTTTCCATGGGGAAACATTGTGTGTGCCAAGTGTCTCCTGTGTGCAGAAAATCTCTCCCCAGCACCAGAAGTGCAGGGAATCCTCTTTGGACACAGAGCAATGTTCTAGGAAGGCCTCCCATGGTGCGTGAGCCTCCACTTCCCCAACTGTCCAACTGCCTCAGGAACACATTTCTAGGGAGTGTGGGTCGCACAGGCAGGGCGGCTCAAGTGAGGAACGTGGATTGCAGGCAAAAGCCACTGCGCTGACCATTGCCCCTGGAAGTCGCAGCTGAAGGCTCTCTGCACCATGCCCTAGCTGGAATGAGCCTGCAGCCTGGCCTCCAGTCCCAGGCTTGCCCTGGGCCCTGCTTGGTCAGGACCCATCCCAGCCTCAGCACGGCCACCCTAGGGCCTGTGCAGGCCTAGGCCACTGCCAGCCAGGAGGACCTCGTTGGAGCGCTGTTCATTCGAGAAGGACCCAGGGTGTTGCCTGTGTGTCTCTTGCCCTGCTGGGACGCTGCAGGTCCAGAGGCTGTGTGTGCACGTGGCCACTGGGGCCTGAGCACAAAACAGTCATGGCCCCACTTTCAAGCAGGACGCCTGCCGGCCCATAGCCGCCTGCCACCCCCCCCCCCGCTGTCTGCGTTGTTTTCACCGCTGGCAGGTTTCTGTGTGCACAGGCCAGTCTATGCCAAGGAAACGAGGTGCTTGCTCGCCCCTAGCTAGGAGCTCCTCCTAACGCATTGTGGACCGGGGCACACACACCCCTAGACCAGAAGCCTGCAAGGCAGCTGCAGCTTCGCAATCCACAAAGGCCTGCAGCACATGGCCGAGAGCCTTCTGCTATGGATATCTTTCCCATCCAAAGCCTTGGAGGAGTTCATGGATGCTCGGCCCTGCAGCATTTTCCATCGGAGAGCACTGGGTGCCCAAAGCCTCCCCTGTGGTTTCTGAGAACCTTCCAAAACACATGACCTTGGTACCCACTCTGTTGCCGGAGGGTAGTCCTAAGCAGAACTCTCGAAGCTTTTGGAGCCAGCGTGCCTCCTGCTTGGAAAGCTCCTCAGGAACTCATTTGGAGAGAGGCTTCTCCTCCCATGCTTGCCGGCCAATAGATGGTGCCAGCGCTCCACCAAAAAACTCTCTGCTTTGCCTTCAGCCACGGAGAGCCTAGCTGAACTCTCTCTGCCTCAAGTAGATACTGCAGGGTTCTTCCAGCCTACAGAAAGCAGAGTGCTTTTGCCTGAGCACTGCTATGCCATGGCAGCTCCCTGAAGGCCTCCTAGGGCCTTCTGTCCCCTAACACAGTCGTGCCATTCATCCCATGCGGGGAGCAAAGTTCACCCTTGGCAGGGCTCAGGGTGCAGCCTGTGTGTGGTTTCATGGCTGGGAAAGGGCAGATCCACAAGCTGGGGGCCCACTTGTGAATGGGACCTGGTGGGCAGAGCCGGCATTCCCTGGCTGGGATGCAGGAGATCTGGGGCCTTCAAGCTGCATGCACATCCCCTCTCTGGCTGCCCCTCTTGCTTCTTCTCTGCTGCCAAGCCTCTCACACCACACGTGCGTCTCATTGCACGGAGCATGCTGCTTGCCCTTCTTCACAAGGACCTCAACTCACAAGCCTCATTTCCTCGAAGGGGAGTGACAATTGACCCAGAGCCTCCAGAGGAGCTGAAGTCTCTCCAGCCACCAAGGGAAGCAGCCGAATTGATGACAGCCTGCTGCATGGAGGGCTTCGATGGGAGAGTGCCATGCAACCCTGGCGGTGACTCTCTCTCACAGTGCTTTCCATGGGGAAACCCTGTGTGTGCCAAGTGTCTCCTGTGTGCAGAAAATCTCTCCCCAGGGCCAGAGGTGCAGGGAACCGTCTTTGTACCCAGAGCAATGTTCTAGGCAGGCCTCCCATGGTGCGTGAGCCTCCACTTCCCCAACTGTCCAACTGCCTCAGGAACACACTTCTAGGGAGTGTGGGTCTGACAGGCAGGGCAGATCGAGTGAGGCTCATGGATTGCAGGCAAAAGCCACTGCGCTGACCATTCCCCCTGGAAGTCGCAGCTGAAGGCTCTCTGCACCAGGCCCTAGCTGGAATGAGCCTGCAGCCTGGCCTCCAGTCCCAGGCTTGCCCTGGGCCCTGCTAGGATGGGACCCATCCCAGCCTCAGCACGGCCTCCCTAGGGCCTGTGCAGGCCTAGGCCGCTGCCAGCCAGCGGGACCTCGATGGATTACCATTCATTCGAGGAGGCCCCAGCGTGTTGCCTGTGTGTCTCTTGCCCTGCTGGGACGCTGCAGGTCCAGAGGCTGTGTGTGCATGTGGCCACTGGGGCTGGAGCACAAAACAGGCATGACCCCACTTGCAAGCAGGATGCCTGCTGGCCCTTAGCTGCCTGAAACCTCCGCTTGCTGTCTGCGCTGTCTTCACTGCTGAGAGGCCTGGGTGTGCACAGGCAAGTCTAGGCCAAGGAAACTGGGTGCTTGCATGCCGCTTGCTAGGAGGTCCTCCTAATGCATTCTGGTCTGGGGCACACACGCCCCTGGACCAGAAGCCTGCAAGGCAGCTGCAGCTTCACCATCCACAAAGTCCTGCAGCACTTGGCAGGGAGCCTTCTGCTATGCACAGCTTTCCCACTCCAAAGCCTTGCAGGAGTTCATGGATGCTCGGGCCTGCAGTGTTTTCCATCGGAGAGCTCTGGGTGCCCAAAACCTCCCCTGTGGCTTCCGAGCACCCTCCAACCCACATGCCCTTGGCACCCAGTCTGTTGCCGGAGGGTAGTCCTAAGCAAGACTCTCTAAGCTTTTGGAGCCAGCGTGCCTCCTGCTTGGAAAGCGCCTCAGGAGCTCATTTGGAGCGAGGCTTCTGCTCCCATGCTTGGCGGCCAGCAGATGGTGCCAGTGCTCCACCAAAAAACTCTCTGCTTTGCCTTCAGCCAGGGTTCGCCTAGCTGAGCTCTCCTTGCCTCAAGCAGAAACTCCAGTGTGCATCCAGCCTACAGAAAGCAGAGTGCCTTTGCCTGAGCACTGCTATGTTGTGGCAGGTCCCCGAAGGCCTCCTAGGGCCTTCTCTCCCCTGACACAGTCATGCCATTCAGCCCACCTGGCGAGCAATGGTCCACCTTGACAGGGCACACGGTGCAGCCTGGGTGTAGTTTCATGGTTGGGAAAGGGCAGATCCGGAAGCTGGGTGCCCACATGTGAATGGGGCCTGATGGGCCGAGCTGTCATTCCCTGCTTGCGAAGCAGGAGCTCTGGGGCCTGCAAGCTGCGTGCACATCCCCTCCCTGGCTGCCCTCTTGCTTCTCCTCTGCTGCCAAGCCTCTCTCCCCACACGTCTGTCTCATCGAAAGGAGCAGGATGCTTGCCATTTTGCAAGGAGCTCATCCCACAAGCCTCATTTCCTTGGAGGGGTCTGCGAAATGCTCCAGAGCCTCCAGAGGAGCTGCAAACTCTCCAAACAACAAGGGCAGCAGCCGAGTCTATGACAGCCTGCTGCATGGAGGGCTTCGATGGGAGAGTGCCATGCAACCCTGGTGGCGACTCTCTCTCACAGTGCTTTCCTTGGGGAAACATTGTGTGTGCCAAATGTCTCCTGTGTGCAGAAAATCTCTTCCCAGCACTAGAAGTGCAGGGAATCCTCTTTGGACACAGAGCAATCTTCTAGGAAGGCCTCCCATGGTGCGTGAGCCTCCACTTCCCCAACTGTCCAACTGCCTCAGGAACACATTTCTAGGGAGTGTGGGTCGCACAGGCAGGGCAGATCGAGTGAGGAACGTGGATTGCAGGCAAATCCACTGCGCTGACCATTCCGCCTGGAAGTCGCAGCTGAAGGCTCTCTGCAGCAGGCCCTAGCTGGAATGAGCCTGCAGCCTGGCCTCCAGTCCCAGGCTTGCCCTGGGCCCTGCTAGGATGGGACCCATCCCAGCCTCAGCACGGCCTCCCTAAGGCCTGTGCAGGCCTAGGCCACTGCCAGTCAGGAGGACCTCGTTGGAGCGCTGTTCATTCGAGAAGGACCCAGGGTGTGGCCTGTGTGTCTCTTGCACTGCTGGGACGCTGCAGGTGCAGAGGCTGCGTGTGCACATGGAGCGCTGTTCATTCAAGAAGGACCCAGGGTGTGGCCTGTGTGTCTCTTGCAATGCTGGGATGCTGCAGGTCCAGAGGCTGTGTGTGCACATGGCCACTGGGGCATGAACACAAAACAGTCATGGCCCCACTTTCAAGCAGGACGCCTGCCGGCCCATAGCCGCCTGTCACACCCCCTTGCTGTCTGCGTTGTCTTCACTGCTGGCAGGCTACTGTGTGCACAGGCCAGTCTATGCCAAGGAAACGAGGTGCTTGCTCGCCCCTTGCTAGGAGCTCCTCCTAACGCATTGTGGACCGGGGCACACACGCCCCTAGACCAGAAGCCTGCAAGGCAGCTGCAGCTTCGCAATCCACAAAGGCCTGCAGCACTTGGCAGAGAGCCTTCTGCTATGGATATCTTTCCCATCCAAAGCCTTGGAGGAGTTCATGGATGCTCGGCCCTGCAGCGTTTTCCATCGGAGGGCACTGGGTGCCCAAAGCCTCCCCTGTTGTTTCTGAGAACCTTCCAAAACACATGACCTTGGTACCCACTCTGTTGCCGGAGGGTAGTCCTAAGCAGAACTCTCGAAGCTTTTGGAGCCAGCGTGCCTCCTGCTTGGAAAGCTCCTCAGGAACTCATTTGGAGAGAGGCTTCTCCTCCCATGCTTGTCGGCCAACAGATGGTGCCAGCGCTCCACCAAAAAACTCTCTGCTTTGCCTTCAGCCATGGATAGCCTAGCTGAACTCTCTCTGCCTCAAGTAGATACTGCAGGGTTCTTCCAGCCTACAGAAAGCAGAGTGCTTTTGCCTGAGCACTGCTATGCCATGGCAGCTCCCTGAAGGCCTCCTAGGGCCTTCTGTCCCCTAACACAGTCATGCCATTCATCCCATGCGGGGAGCAAAGTTCACCCTTGGCAGGGCTCAGGGTGCAGCCTGTGTGTGGTTTCATGGCTGGGAAAGGGCAGATCCAGAAGATGGGTCCCCACTTGTGAATGGGACCTGGTGGGCAGAGCCGGCATTCCCTGGCTGGGATGCAGGAGATCTGGGGCCTTCAAGCTGCATGCACATCCCCTCTCTGGCTGCCCCTCTTGCTTCTTCTCTGCTGCCAAGCCTCTCACACCACACGTGCGTCTCATTGCACGGAGCATGCTGCTTGCCCTTCTTCACAAGGACCTCAACTCACAAGCCTCATTTCCTCGAAGGGGAGTGACAATTGACCCAGAGCCTCCAGAGGAGCTGAAGTCTCTCCAGCCACCAAGGGAAGCAGCCGAATTGATGACAGCCTGCTGCATGGAGGGCTTCGATGGGAGAGTGCCATGCATCCCTGGCAGCGACTCTCTCTCACAGTGCTTTCCATGGGGAAACACTGTGTGTGCCAAGTGTCTCCTGTGTGCAGAAAATCTCTCCCCAGGGCCAGAGGTGCAGGGAACCGTCTTTGTACCCAGAGCAATGTTCTAGGCAGGCCTCCCATGCTGGGTGAGCCTCCACTTCCCCAACTGTCCAACTGCCTCAGGAACACACTTCTAGGGAGTGTGGGTCTGACAGGCAGGGCAGATCGAGTGAGGCTCATGGATTGCAGGCAAAAGCCACTGCGCTGACCATTCCCCCTGGAAGTCGCAGCTGAAGGCTCTCTGCACCAGGCCCTAGCTGGAATGAGCCTGCAGCCTGGCCTCCAGTCCCAGGCTTGCCCTGGGCCCTGCTAGGATGGGACCCATCCCAGCCTCAGCACGGCCTCCCTAGGGCCTGTGCAGGCCTAGGCCACTGCCAGCCAGCAGGACCTCGATGGATTACCATTCATTCGAGGAGGCCCCAGGGTGTTGCCTCTGTGTCTCTTGCCCTGCTGGGACGCTGCAGGTCCAGAGGCTGTGTGTGCACGTGGCCACTGGGGCCTGAGCACAAAACAGTCATGACCCCACTTGCAAGCAGGATGCCTGCTGGCCCTTAGCTGCCTGAAACCTCCCCTTGCTGTCTGCGCTGTCTTCACTGCTGAGAGGCCTGGGTGTGCACAGGCAAGTCTAGGCCAAGGAAACTGGGTGCTTGCATGCCGCTTGCTAGGAGGTCCTCCTAATGCATTCTGGTCTGGGGCACACACGCCCCTGGACCAGAAGCCTGCAAGGCAGCTGCAGCTTCACCATCCACAAAGTCCTGCAGCACTTGGCACGGAGTCTTCTGCTATGCACAGCTTTCCCACTCCAAAGCCTTGCAGGAGTTCATGGATGCTCGGGCCTGCAGTGTTTTCCATCGGAGAGCTCTGGGTGCCCAAAACCTCCCCTGTGGCTTCCGAGCACCCTCCAACCCACATGCCCTTGGCACCCAGTCTGTTGCCGGAGGGTAGTCCTAAGCAAGACTCTCTAAGCTTTTGGAGCCAGCGTGCCTCCTGCTTGGAAAGCTCCTCAGGAACTCATTTGGAGCGAGGCTTCTGCTCCCATGCTTGTCGGCCAGCAGATGGTGCCAGCGCTCCACCAAAAAGCTCTCTGCTTTGCCTTCAGCCAGGGTTCGCCTAGCTGAGCTCTCCTTGCCTCAAGCAGAAACTCCAGTGTGCATCCAGCCTACAGAAAGCAGAGTGCCTTTGCCTGAGCACTGCTATGTTGTGGCAGGTCCCCGAAGGCCTCCTAGGGCCTTCTCTCCCCTGACACAGTCATGCCATTCAGCCCACCTGGCGAGCAATGGTCCACCTTGACAGGGCACACGGTGCAGCCTGGGTGTAGTTTCATGGTTGGGAAAGGGCAGATCCGGAAGCTGGGTGCCCACATGTGAAAGGGGCCTGATGGGCCGAGCTGTCATTCCCTGCTTGCGAAGCAGGAGCTCTGGGACCTGCAAGCTGCGTGCACATCCCCTCCCTGGCTGCCCTCTTGCTTCTCCTCTGCTGCCAAGCCTCTCTCCCCACACGTGTGTCTCATCGAAAGGAGCAGGATGCTTGCCATTCTTTGCAAGGAGCTCATCCTACCAGCTTCGTTTCCTTGGAGGGGTGTGCCAATTGCCCCAGAGCCTCCAGAGGAGCTGCAGACTCTCCAAAAAACAAGGGCAGCAGCCGAGTCCATGACAGCCTGCTGCATGGAGGGCTTCGATGGGAGAGTGCCATGCAACCCTGGTGGCGACTCTCTCTCACAGTGCTTTCCTTGGGGAAACATTGTGTGTGCCAAGTGTCTCCTGTGTGCAGAAAATCTCTTCCCAGCACTAGAAGTGCAGGGAATCCTCTTTGGACACAGAGCAATGTTCTAGGCAGGCCGCCCATGGTGCGTGAGCCTCCACTTCCCCAACTGTCCAACTGCCTCAGGAACACATTTCTAGGGAGTGTGGGTCACACAGGCAGGGCGGCTCGAGTGAGGCACATGGATTGCAGGCAAATCCACTCCGCTGACCATTCCCCCTGGAAGTCGCAGCTGAAGGCTCTCTGCACCAGGCCCTAGCTGGAATGAGCCTGCAGCCTGGCCTCCAGTCCCAGGCTTGCCCTGGGCCCTGCTTGGTCAGGACCCATCCCAGCCTCAGCACGGCCACCCTAGGGCCTGTGCAGGCCTAGGCCACTGCCAGCCAGGAGGACCTCGTTGGAGCGCTGTTCATTCGAGAAGGACCCAGGGTGTTGCCTGTGTGTCTCTTGCACTGCTGGGACACTGCAGGTCCAGAGGCTGTGTGTGCACATGGCCACTGGGGCATGAGCACAAAACAGTCATGGCCCCACTTTCAAGCAGGACGCCTGCCGGCCCATAGCCGCCTGCCGCCCCCCCTTGCTGTCTGCGTTGTCTTCACTGCTGGCAGGCTTCTGTGTGCACAGGCCAGTCTATGCCAAGGAAACGAGGTGCTTGCTCGCCGCTTGCTAGGAGCTCCTCCTAACGCATTGTGGACCGGGGCACACACGCCCCTAGACCAGAAGCCTGCAAGGCAGCTGCAGCTTCGCAATCCACAAAGGCCTGCAGCACTTGGCAGAGAGCCTTCTGCTATGGATATCTTTCCCATCCAAAGCCTTGGAGGAGTTCATGGATGCTCGGCCCTGCAGCATTTTCCATCGGAGAGCACTGGGTGCCCAAAGCCTCCCCTGTGGTTTCCTAGCACCCTCCAAAACACATGACCTTGGTACCCACTCTGTTGCCGGAGGGTAGTCCTATGCAGAACTCTCGAAGCTTTTGGAGCCAGCGTGCCTCCTGCTTGGAAAGCTCCTCAGGAACTCATTTGGAGAGAGGCTTCTCCTCCCATGCTTGTCGGCCAACAGATGGTGCCAGCGCTCCACCAAAAAACTCTCTGCTTTGCCTTCAGCCATGGATAGCCTAGCTGAACTCTCTCTGCCTGAAGTAGATACTCCAGGGTTCTTCCAGCCTACAGAAAGCAGAGTGCTTTTGCCTGAGCACTGCTATGCCATGGCAGCTCCCTGAAGGCCTCCTAGGGCCTTCTGTCCCCTAACACAGTCGTGCCATTCATCCCATGCGGGGAGCAAAGTTCACCCTTGGCAGGGCTCAGGGTGCAGCCTGTGTGTGGTTTCATGGCTGGGAAAGGGCAGATCCAGAAGCTGGGTGCCCACTTGTGAATGGGGCCTGCTGGGCAGAGCTGGCATTCCCTGGCTGGGATGCAGGAGATCTGGGGCCTTCAAGCTGCATGCACATCCCCTCTCTGGCTGCCCCTCTTGCTTCTTCTCTGCTGCCAAGCCTCTCACACCACACGTGCGTCTCATTGCACGGAGCATGCTGCTTGCCCTTCTTCACAAGGACCTCAACTCACAAGCCTCATTTCCTCGAAGGGGAGTGACAATTGACCCAGAGCCTCCAGAGGAGCTGAAGTCTCTCCAGCCACCAAGGGAAGCAGCCGAATTGATGACAGCCTGCTGCATGGAGGGCTTCGATGGGAGAGTGCCATGCATCCCTGGCAGCGACTCTCTCTCACAGTGCTTTCCATGGGGAAACACTGTGTGTGCCAAGTGTCTCCTGTGTGCAGAAATTCTCTCCCCAGGGCCAGACGTGCAGGCAATCCTCTTTGGACACAGAGCAATGTTCTAGGCAGGCCTCTCATGCTGGGAGAGCCTCCACTTCCCCAACTGTCCGACTGCCTCAGGAACACACTTCTAGGGAGTGTGTGTCTGACAGGCAGAGCGGCCCGAGTGAGGAACATGGATTGCAGGCAAAAGCCACTGCTCTGAACATTCCCCATGCAAGTCCTAGCTGAAGGCTCTGTGCACCAGACCCAAGCTGGAATGAGCCTGCAGCCTGGCCTCCAGT
Source organism: Hippopotamus amphibius kiboko (assembly GCF_030028045.1). Classification (NCBI taxonomy): domain Eukaryota; kingdom Metazoa; phylum Chordata; class Mammalia; order Artiodactyla; family Hippopotamidae; genus Hippopotamus; species Hippopotamus amphibius. The sequence continues at coordinate 120,729,621 of NC_080187.1, read as the reverse complement.
CCCAGGCTTGACCTGGGCCCTGCTAGGTCGGGACACATTCGAGGCTCAGCCAGGTCTCCCTAGGGCCTGTGCTGGCCTAGGCCTCTGCCAGTCAGCCGGGCCTCGATGGAGCACAGTTCATTTGAGAGGCCCCAAGGGGTAGCCTGTGTGTCTCTTGCACTGCTGGGAAGCTGCAGTTCCACAGGCTGTGTGTGCACGTGCCCACTGGGGCCTGAGCACAAAACAGTCATGACCCCACTTGCAAGCAGGATGCCTGCCACCACTTCACTGCCTGCCACAACCCCTTGCTGCCTGCACTGTCTTCACTGCTGGCAGGCCTCTGTGTGCACAGGCCGGTCTACGCCAAGGAAACAAGGGGCTTGCTCTCCCCTTGCTAGGAGCTCCTCCTACAGCACTCTGGACCAGGGCACACATGCTGCTGGACCAGCAGCCTGCAAGGCAGCTGCAGCTTCACCATCCACAAAGTCCTGCAGCACTTGGCAGGGAGCCTTCTGCTATGCACAGCTTTCCCACTCCAAAGCCTTGCAGGAGTTCATGGATGCTTGAGCCTGCAGTGTTTTCCATCCAAGAGCACTGGTTGCCCAAAGCCTCCCCTGTGGCTTCCGAGCACCCTCCAACCCACATGCCCTTGGCACCCAGTCTGTTGCCAGAGGGTAGTCCTAAGCAAGACTCTCTAAGCTTTTGGAGCCAGCGTGCCTCCTGCTTGGAAAGTTCCTCAGGAACTCATTTGGAGCGAGGCTTCTCCTTCCATACCTGTCGGTCAGCAGATGGTGCCAGTGCTCCACCGATAAACTCTCTGCTTTGCCTTCAGCCAGGGATCTCCTAGGTGAGCTCTCCTTGCCTCAAGCAGAAACTCCAGGGTACATCCTGCCTACCGAAAGGATAGTGACTTTTCCTGAGCACTTCTATATCATGGCAGTTCCCTGAAAGCCTCCGAGGCCCTTCTTTCCCCTAACACCGTCATGCCATTCAGCCCTCCTGGCTAGAAACGGTCCCTCTTGGCAGGGCTTAACTTGCATCCTGGGTGTGGTCTCATGGCTGTGATAGGGCCGATCCTGAAGCTGGGTTCCCTCTTGGGAATGGGGCCTGATGGGCATTAGTGCTTTGGCTTCCCTTTGCATTCAGTGTGAGAAAGGAAAGAAAATGTCTCCTTTGCACACTGTGAGGCTTGCCACCTCGAAGCGGCCCTGCAAACACTGTTTCTCCCCACCTTGTCTTTACTGCTCTCAAGCTTCTGGCATGAACAGGGAGTTTCCTCCTAGAAACAAAGTGCTTGCAATTCTAGGTATGAACTCATCCCTCAAGCCCCCTCCCTAAATGGGAAATGAAACCTGACCTCAATCTTGCAGGTAAGGTTCCATTTCTGCCTCCAACAAGGCATGCCTCCAGTGCCTGGTCATTATTCTCCCTGTATTGCTTTCATGATTCTTTGCTCCCTCTGAGGTTGTGTCAGCTCCCGTGTGTACCATATTGTATGCAGGAACACTATGTGCCAAATCCGTTTTCTGGGAATTCTGAGCCACAGGTCTGCAGTCACGGGGGCCTCTGGAGCAGCTTGTTTGTGTGCTGAGGGAAAGCCTCTGCCCTGCTCTCCTTGTTAAAGAGGTTGATGTCCCTGGCTTAACAACAGCCTTGGGAACACACACCTGGGCCCTCCTTTCCACTTCCCCGGGCCTCCTGCTCAAAGTGAGAACAGCTGAGCTGCTCTGCATAAGCACTGTGCTGAGCCCTCAGCCTGGAGCTTCTATGAGAGGGCTCCCTACCTCTAACTGATGCTGCACCTGATCACCTCCCTGGGGAAGTGCAACAAATATTCCCTCTACACTGCTAGGCCTCGGCATGCCAAACGATCCCCCAGGCCTTCCAAGGGCCTTCACTTTCTATGACCTCTCAGCCTGCAGTCTCTCTGCTGAGGAAAGTGTCTTCATACACAGACTGTAGGTGCAGCCCCTGTGCCTTGTCACAGCTCAGAAACTGCAGGGATGGTTGCTGTGTGTTAACCCGGACATTGATGCCTGCCAGAGAACGCAGTCAACTTCTCTTTCGAGGCTACAGGTATTCCAGCCTCACAGGTGCCCTCCGAACACCTTTGCTTCCTGACTAGTCTTCCCAGCTGTAAAGCCCCTGGGGGGAAAACACTGATTTCACAAATGAAACAGTAGTTTTGCAGTTCCTTTGAAGGTACTCATCCTTCAAACTTTTTTCATAGGTCTGGACATGCAACCTGACCACCAGCCTCCAGACTATATTCCCTTTTCCCTTCCTGTAAGACAGGAAGAACTTGCTCTCTATCAGATGGGATGGTGGACTTTCTCACTTCTGTGCCTTCAGTAGGCTATGCAAGCTCCTGTGTGCACCTTTCTTCTCTGAGTACCACTGTCTTCCATATGCTTCATGTGGGTCTTTTGAGAAACAAGGCTTCAGCCATGGGGGCCTCTGGATCAGCTTGTTTCAGTGCTGAGGGAAAGGCTTCCTCTGCTCTTCTTGTTAGAGACGTTGAGGACCCAAGCATTCCAACAGCCTCAGGAACACACACCTAGGCCCTTCCTCACATTTCAATCAGGCCTCCTGCTTTCAGTGAGAACACCTGAGCAATGGTGCATAAGCTCTGTACTGAGCCCTCTGCCTGGGAGCTCCTACTGGAGAGCTCCCTTCATTGAAGAGAAGCTGGATTGGGTCACCTACCTGAAGAAATGCAACACTGCTAGGCCTCAGCAAATACCATGTTCCCCAGTCTTCCCAAGTTCCTTAACTTTGTTATGGTTTCTTGGCGTCCAATCTCTCTGCCTAGGGAGCCTCAAGAGACCATTGAGCTCTATCCCTTTCTAGATGGAGAATTCGCAGCTCACCTAGAGTCTATCAGTCATTTTTCTTTCCTCTGAATTTACAGCTTGCTGTGGGATGCCATCCAGGCCCAGAAGGGCATGCACCCTGTGTTTTTGAGTAGACTCAAGTGTTCTCTGGAACAACTTGCCAGCAGTGAAGAGGAGAGAGTTAGCAATTGTGACTTCTGTGAAGCTTGGAGGCCACAGCTATCTCCATTACCAATGAGGAAATGACTTCTTATCCCATCAGGGCCCACTTTGAAAGTGGACAGTCAGCCTTTGTTTATGCAGCATCCTAGCTACCAACAGACACACTTGCCACACACTGGGCACTGCCATGAATGAATTTTGCTTCCCAGAGTCTCTGAAGGCCATGTATGTCCTTAGTGAGAGAACGCCCTCTTAGGCCTAAAAGATTTGGGGTCTTGCCATGGAGGAGCATTGCTCAAGACAATTCTGCCCTTTCTCTTCACTCTGGACACAAATTTGAATATCAACATGAGGTAGAGCAAGGTCAGGAAAGCTATCCATGGGGAAGCCAAATCACATAGTGCTTTCTGTATAGCTCCCCCTCCTGAAAATGGGTTTACAAGCATGGAATGAGAAGCCTGGCTAGAACTTGCTTCCTGAGGTAGTTTCAAAGCAGGTGGATTTTGGCTATACTTCTAGCAAAATAGCGAGCTCTGTTTATGCCATAAGTCTTGTAACACAGTCGATCCAATATGCCTGTTGATTGCAGTTTTCACTGAAACTGCAGGAGAGACTTTTGGCACACTGTGTTCTCCCATGGAAAATGTTGTGGACACTAGCATCCATTTTTTTCCTGCAAGGCTTTTGAGCATCATCTGTACATGATTGCATGTGTCATGGAATGTGCTGCTCTTCTTTGTGGATGGGAAAGCTGAAACTTCCTTGGAGGCCATTGGTCAAATTTCCCTTGTCTTTAATTCAAGAGTGTTGTAGGGTGAACTCCTTGCAAGGGATGGTAAGCAGCTTGTTTCCATGAAATAGACTCCCCTTTCCACAAAGTGCCTTGCCAGCAGTGAAGAAAAGTCAAGCAGCAAGTATGTTGGGCATGCAGCTTATAGTCTGCTGGAATCCCACTTGTAAATGGGGTCATGACTCTTTTGTCATCAGGCCCCAATGTAAACGTGGTCACAGAGTCTCTGTACCTCAGCTTCCAAGCAGTGAAAGAGACACACATGTCACCCACTGAGACCTTCTGTAATGAACTTTCTCTGTAGAGGCTCTGCATACTGTGTATGGCCTAAGTAGAACATGCCCTAGGGAGGCCTAAGTGACATGGGCACTTCCCAGGGACTAGCAGTGGTCAGAGAAATCCTGTCAGTGTATTTTGCTCTGGAGGCCCATTGAAGGTTCTGCCTGAGCCAGAGAGATGTCATGTAGGAATCCCAGGGGGAGTGTTCAGCACACTGTTTTTCTCATTGCAGCTTCATTTCCCTCACTTGGGCTGCCCAGCCTAGCAGTTAGAGACTCCGTAGAACTGTGTTGCTTAGGCAGTGTGAAAGTTGGGGAATTCTAGCTCTGCAAGCACTGAAGGCATGCAATTAACATCGCTTTGCATATAAAGGTGATTACTTGGGCCGTGAGCTCTAGAGAGAGTTTCTGCAAGCAGGCGAGACTTTCCACACACAGTTTTCCAAACTCTAATCAGTGCCAAACTGAGCCCCCATTTGCTATGGATGGCACTCTCCCATCCCTGAACCACTACATGAACCAAGGTTTCATAGAACCTGATGCAGGCCATTCTGGATGGAGACACTGCAGCTCATTTGGAGGCTCTCGGTCAATTTCCATTCACCTTTGAGTTCAAGGTGGTTGTGGGATGAGGTCCTAGCAAGGAATGGCAAGCACCCTGTTTCTTTTGCTTAGACTGACATGTTCTCAGTGTCAATTGCTGGCAGAGAAGGAAAGACAGGCAGCTAGTGTGATTTGCATGCAGCTTGGAGACCATAACTCCTGCTTCCCAAGGGGGAAATGATGGCTTTTCTCATCAGGCCCTAATTTCAAAATGGACAGACAGCATCTGTTTTTGCAGCTTCCAATCCGTGAAAACACACACATGCTCACACTGGGCCTTTCCATGAATGAGTTTTGCTCCCCAGAAAGTCTGAATGCCACAAATGGCCTATGCAAGAGAAGGCCCTAGAAGGACAAGGAGACCCAGGGACTTGCCATGATCTAGCAGTGCTCAGGAAAAAGCTGCCCTTTTCCTTCAGGCTGGATGCAATTTCAAGTTTCTGCTTGACATGGAGAGAGGTCAGGATGGAGATCCACCGGGGAAAGATATCTCAGAGAGTTTTCCCTATAGCTCTGTGTCCCTCAGTAGGAATGACAAGCATGGATAGAAAAGCCTTGCTAGAACTGGGTACTGAGTAAGTTTCAAAGGAGATGGAACTCTGGTTATGCAGGCTAGAGAGTCCTTCTTAGGCCTTCACTCTGACTACACAGCCGATCTTAAGTGTGTTTGAGGTAGGAGATAGATGGGCCCTTGGCTAGGCAGTCACAACAGGCCTTTTCACACCTCTGGGGTGAGAAGAAGATGAGCTACAGGCTGGACCTCCATTACCAGATCCCTGTTTACATTTCCTAAGGCAAGAGACAACTGGGCTCTGGATTATGTATTTATGGCCAGACTCCTGTCAATATTTTGAGGTTTGCACCTTGATATAAGAAACAGCAACAGAAATAGGGTAAATATCTGGACTTTTGGACACTTTTTTGGCAGGGACAGAGAGGGGCTAGCCCTGTTAAGAGATCTAGAGGCCATATACTCTCCATCTTTGGGACAAGGGAGACACTACACATAGGCAAAACCCTACATGGGGTCAAAAAGCCAGGGGATACCAGACCATAGTAAGTCTTGCTAAGGTCCATCTTAATTGAGGGGTGCCTGGGTACCCAGTGGAGATTCCAAAGGCAAATGAACCCTGGGGGCAAAGCAATATGATTGGCCAAGAAAGAGACAAAGACCCAGAAGACCACCCCTTTATAAAGAATTTAAACTCCCCAAAAGCGTAATTCTGGGAACTCTCCCTGAGCTCGCCCTTACATCATTCCACATGTACTTTGCTTTTCCAATAAACATTTTTCCTTTTCTCTTTACTTTCTGCCTCCTTGCCTGAATTCATTATTGATAAGGCAGGCAAGAAGTAGGGACCCAGGCCCTAACCACTGGCCCCTTAGTTCCAGTCTGGGAACGAAGAAATAAGATCTTGCTTCCAGCTACTTCTTGCTGCTGCCTTCTACAAGCTGCAGCTTACTGCTGCTGCATCAGAAATCAACTTGGTGCTGAAACCCAGGAAGTGAAGGTAAACTGCAGGTCTTGCCCAAACTGTTGGCTGCAGATCCTATGGCATCTTTTGCTCTACCCTCCATTTCTAGCCAAGCCAGCTAGAAGTCCTCGAAATGCTCTCTCTCTCTCCCCGTTTCTCTCACTTGCAAAAAGCACTAATTCTCACTTGCTTTGTTCTCTCTCTCATTTTCCCTCTCTGCCTGACTTTCCTTTTCAAAACCACAAAGGCATAAACTCTGTCAGCTCACAGCATTATGGCTCCCCCCAAGAAAAATTGAGGGTGGCAGGGGAAATCCCCCAGGTCGTGCAGATTCAAAGAATGCTTGGGTGACAGCTGATGCGGTCCTTTGGGACATGGTGGAAATATGATTTCTAACTTCACAGGAGCCCAAGTGGTCTTTCTTGCATTCGCTCTCCCTCTGTCGAGTGCACTCCCTCTCTCCCTCACTCCCTCTCTTGCTGTCCCTCTCTTTCACTGGCTCTTTTGCTCACTGGCTCTCTTGCACTCTCTGTTCCATATTAAACCCTCCAGTATGCCTTTTTCTTCCACTTTGCTTGCACAACAAGGTTCTTTTCCACTTCATATCTCCAAGCCCTTTTCGGAAAGGGCTTCCTAGATATCATTCATAAATTACATCCCTGCTCCTGCCAAACTCAGTGCTGCCTGTTTCAGACAAAATCATCAGGCAATTCCCAATTCTATCTTAGCTGCAACACCAATAGGGCCAAGGATTTTGGATGTTTCTGCTGTCTAGTCTGTCACATTACTCAATGCCAAGAAATTTACTATGAGGTTTTCTCCACCTCCTGGCCTTTGAGCCCTGAACCCTGTGACATCTCCCATAGTGCCCAACTCCAATGTTTCCAAGGGTTCATCTTTACCTCTATCACAATGCCTTCATGCCAGGCCTTGGCAGCCTACACACTGCTACAGACAGCCTATCAGGCTGGCCATTATCCATGGGCCCAAATTACAAGTTGTATAGATGCTCAGTCTCGAGGAATACACCCCAGCATGGGAAAACTGATCATAGGGCATAGACTCTATAGATCCCTCCCTCCTAAGAAAAGTCCTAAGAAGAGTCCTGGTGACTGGTCTACACTGCCTCAAAAGCCCTTCTCTGGCCATGCTGGGTTACATGTCTTGCTCAAGGCTTCCATGGGGACCACAGACGTTTGGTCAGGATTTGGTGGGGACACAGCTAGAAAGCCCCACCAGGTTTGAAGGGTAGTAGGGGGATGCCCCAAATCCCACTGAGGGATTCAAGCCTCCTAGTAAGTGTTTTTGGCACCCTGGATTCCCCTCTGGGAGTCTCTTGTTCTCAGTTGCAGGTTACTCGACATGGGAGAATCCCCTTCCAAGCCAGAAGAAACATCTCTGGAGTGTATCCTTAAGAATTGGAAACATTTTAAGACAGAAGTGCTAAGAAAGAAAAAACTGAAGTTTTGCTGTAGCAGTGCCTGACCTTTATATAAGTTGGGAAAGGGTGAAAAATGACCTGAAAATGGGTCTCTAAATTATGATACTATCTCACAATTGGATCTTTACTGTTGCAAAAGAGGAAGATGGACTGAGTTTCCCTATATTCAAGCTTTCATATTTCTTTACCAAAATCCCTTCCTGGGTGGCCTTCATGATTGAAAGCCTGGGCAATCAGAAAACTCTCCTGAAATTTTAGATGATCCTTTCAGCATTTTCATCTCTCAGGAGGGAAACCTAGCTCTTCTTACTCCCAGCAGTATCCTCACTTCTGCATAGACACTCACTTCTCCCGATCCCTCTGACCAATTCCAAACTCTGCCTCCCTACATCCCTCTATACTCTCCAACACTCCAGATTGGAGCAACTAGTCCTGCAGGGGTGACCCGAAGTGGGGCTTCTTATCTCCCAGGAGCAGAATATTATGCCCTCTTAGGGAAGTGGCAAATGGTGAAGGGACAATCAAAGTACAAGTGCCCTTCTCTTCAACGGACTTGGCCCAATGCAAACAAACTGAACTGATTTTCTGAAAACCCTAATAGGTGTGTAGAAGGGTTTCAGGCCCTAACTCTGGTTTATGACTTAACTTAGAAGGATATTCAAGTGAATTTATGCACCTGTTGTACCCTTGAGGAAAAACAGAGAATCTGGGTGACAGCCCAGGGGCACGCTGACAAGCTTGCCAAAGACCAACACGAGCATTATGCTATGGGTGGAGATGCAGTCCCAAATCAGGAACCTCCTTGAAATTCTAAATTCCAGGCAGGAACAGAAGCCAGGAGACATATGATCCAATGTGTATTAGGGGGGATGAGAAAGTGCATCCAAAAACCAGCCAATTCTGAAAACGTTAAAGAGGTAACCCAAGATGAAAAGAAAAGTCAGCCCTCTTTCATGGGTCACTTGTGGAGGCATTTAGTAGATTAACCTAGATACCTCTCCTTCCAAAGGTTGGTCCCTGCTGGGACAACACTTTATCAGCCATTCTGCCTCTGATATTACGTGAAACCTCCAATAATTACAATTTGGCCCACAAACACCCATGCCCCAAAAAACACCCATACCCCCTTGAGGTAGCTTTTGGGGTATTTAACAATTGAGATCAGGCTGAGGAGGAACCAAAAGACCCAATGTGAGAAAAGACAGGTCAGGGCTCACACAAACCTGATAGCGATTGCTGTCATCCTTGCCTTGTGACCTCAGGACAACTCAAAGGGGAAAAAAGGTTTGAGTATTGGTCTGGAGGTAAAACCAACAAGGTGGAATGCTACAAATGCAGATCAACCAGCCACTGGGCCCGAGAATCCCAGAAAGAGCCTCCTGGGCCATGTCCAGCCTGCAAAGAATCAAGCCATTGAAGAGGGAATTCCCTCAGTCCTGTAGGGGAAGGGGGGACTCCCACTCCTGATGTGGCCATGGTGGATGACTGAGGCTGACCAGGGATTCTGGCAGCTCCCCCCAACCAGGTGTTCAACTCCATTAAGGAGCCCAGGTAGTCCTTGATGCAGCAGGTAAGAAAATCGGTGTTTAAATTGATATGGGAGCCACTTCCTCTGTCTTAATTTCTCATGCTGGACCTCTTTCCTCCAAAAGCTGTACTGTAACTGGTGTCAACAGAAAGCCTCGAACTCATTACTTTACTGGGCCTCTCACTTGCCAATTTGAACAGCATTTGATTTCACATATCTTTTTAGTGATGCCTGAGTGTTCCACGCCACTTCTCAGGAGAGACCTTTGGCATTCTCTCGGGGCCATACTCTGGCTAGGGTGCCCAAAGCAGCCCATTATCTTGACTCCAACTGAGGCAAACAAGCGCAAAGAGCAAAATCTCATTCTCAGCCACATTCTATGAGCAGTAAACTCTAATGTGTGGGACCAAAGAGTCCCTGGAAAAGCCTTTAATGTCCAACCTGTAAAACTTAGCCTTAAGCCAGAGGCTGCTTCCCCTAACAAGAGACAGCACTTCATCAAACCAGAAACAAAAACAGGGTTACAACCCCTCATAGATAAATTCTTCAAGCGTGGTCTCTTGGCACTCTGCCAGTCTCCAGGTAAGACTCCTATTCTGCCAGTTGTTAAGCCAAATGGGGAATATAGGATGGTCAAAGACCTTAGGGCAGTAAATGATGCTGTGATCCCCATCCGTCTCTTTGTGGCCAATCCTTATACCATCCTAGCCCAGGTCCCTGAAAATGTTAAATGGTTTACTGTACTTGACTTTAAGGATGCCTTCTTTGGCATCCCAGTTCATCCGTCATCATGGTATCTGTTTGCCTTCGAGTGGACAAACCCTGACTCAGGCAAAATGCAACAATATCCATGCACAGTATTGCCTCAAGTGTTTCAGGACAGCCCACACTTGTTTGCCCAGGCCCTAGGAAAGGAACTAAGGAAATTTCACTTAAAAGAAGGTGCTCTCTTACAGTATGTAGATGATCTTTTCATTTGTAACCCCACAAAAAAAGCCTCTGATCAAAATACGATTGAGGTTCTTAATTTCCTCAGAACCAAAGGTTACAGAGTGTCTCCAAAGCAGGCACACAATTTGAAACAACAGGTTAAACATCTGAGATATATTATAAATCCTGGGAGTAAACAGCTATCTCCAGACAGCACACTAGCTCTATTGGGCCTAAGTGAACCAAAGACTAAGAAATATTTCCTTACCTTTTTAGGCATGGCAGGGTTTTGCAGAATTTGGATCCCAGGATTTGGGCTGATGGCCAAGCCCCTGTATGAAGTCACTAAAGGCCCAGATACAGAGCATTTCCTCTGGACTGGGGAACAGGAAAAGGCTTTTAATGATCTCAAATAGGCACTAACCAGAGCTCCTGCACTGGGTCTCCCCAATTTAAAGAACCCATTCATCTTGTATGAAACCAAGAAACAGGGAACAGCTCTGGGGGTCTTAGTACAAAAGCTAGGGCAAGTTCCCCAACCCATAGGCTATTTCTCCAAAGAACTAGATTCCATGGCTCGAGGTTGGCCTGGCTGCTTCTGGGCAGTAGCTGCCACTGTTTTATTGGCAGAAGAAGCTAACAAGCTTCCCTTTGGGCAGCCACTAGAAGTCCAGACCCCCCCACCATGTGCAAGGAATCCTGGAGATCAAAGGCTACTGCTGGCTAATGGGAGGCTGACTTACTAAGTCCCAGGCTTTGCTTCTTGATTTTCCAGAATTGACTCTCAAAACTTGTCATACCTTCAACCCAGCTCCACTGATGCCTGCTGAAGTCCCAGAACTAATACATTCTTGCCTTGAAACCTTGGACCAGGTCTATATCTGTAGGCCTGATCCAACAGATCAAGCCATAGAAAATCCTGAGCAAGAATGTGTTCCTGATGGCAGTAGTTTCATTAAAGATGGAGTCAGGAGGGCGGTGTACACCGTTGTAAGTGCTCACAGCATCATAAAAGCAAAAACTTTGCCATACAATACCTGGAATTATGTTTCTCAGACAGTTTGACAGTGGGGGATCTTTTTCTCTCCATGAAAGGCAGGCCTGCCTAGAACATTGTCTTGCATACAAAAGTGATTTCCCTGGTCCCTGGCCCTGGGCAGAGACTTTCCTCACACTGGAGGGATTTACACACACATTTTTACCTGAATGGAAATTGGTGCAAAACTGACCATCCATGTGCTATGAATGGCACTCTCCCATAGAAGCCCTACATGTACCATGATTTCATGGAATCTGCTGCAGGCCTTTCTGTAGGGAGAGACTGCAGCTCACCAGGAACCAAATGATCAAGTTTCATTCAATTTCAAGTTCAACAGTGTTGTGGGATGAGGTCCTTGCTAACATTGGTGAACACCCTGAGTCTTTTGATGAGACTCTCATGTTCTCAGGGACGCTTGGCAGCAGAGAAGATAAGACGGGCAGCAAGGGTGATTTGCATGCAGATTGGAGGCCATAAGTCTCTTGCTTTCCAAACGGGTAATGACTGCTTTTCCCATCAGGCCCCAATTTCAGAGATGACACCCAGCATTTGTATGTGCAGTTTCTGAGCCATGAAAAGACCCACATGCCACACACTGGGCCCTTCCATGAGTGAATTTTGCTCCCCAGGGTGACTGAAATGCCATATATGGCCTAAGTGAGGGAAGGCCCTAGCAGGCATAGGGGTCCCAGTGATTTTCCATGTCCTAGCAGTGCTCAGGGAATAGCTGTCCTATTTCTTCAGGCTGGATGCAATAATGAGTTTCTGCTTGAGGTAAAGAGAGTTGAAGTAGGAGACCCATTTGGAAGGCAAACAGAATTTTTTCCGTGAAGCTCTGGCTCCCTCTGCTGGCTGAAAATTATGAAGGATAAGCCTCCCTAAAACTGGTTGCTGAGGAAGTTTCAAAAGTCTTGTTATACAAGCTAGAGAGTCCTGCCTAGGCCTTCACTCTGGCAACAAAGTCGATCCTAAGTACCTGTGGGTTGGTGGATGCTCTCAAGCTGCAGGACATACTTTTTTGGCACACAGTGCTCTCCAGTGGAGAACAGTGAAGACCCGATTGCCCATTACTCCCTCAGGGAATTTTAGTGTGACAGTAGTACATTGCCAAATAGTCATGGAAAGTGCTACAGGACTTTCTGGATAAAAAGCTGCAATGTATTGGAGGCTACTCATCATATAAACACATTTGGCTGGTAAAATAAAAGAAAAGATAAGAATGTTACTTTTTTTCTGGTATAAGGGAGGACATTTTTCATAGGACAATTTTATATCCTGCTTTCAATAAAAAGGAAGATCTGCCCCTGATCCAGCAACAATGCACTAACTACCACTTGCAGTCAATGAGAAACTGGCTCTTCTCCAATGAAGTTTTGCTCAAAACAACCCTAGCAATTTCTTCCTAAAACCTAATAAAAGCAAGCCCCTCTCCTTTGTTCTCTGGACTTGCCCATGATTCACCATAGCTTGCCTGTCCTGAATTGCAATTATCTGCTATTTCCAAATAAACCCATTTTGCTGGTAAAATTTTTTTTAAAAAAGCAAGATTTAGAATAAGAGTGTTGTAGAATGAGCTCCTAGCAAGGGAGATCAAGTGACTTCTTTGGTTGGAATAGACTGATTTTTCCACAAAGAGGCTTTCCAGCAGTGAAAAGCAGTCAAGCAGTGAGGGTTTTTGGCATGCAGCTAACAGGCCGCATGACTCCTGGTTGAAAATGGGGTGATGACTGTCATCAGGCCCCAATGTGAACATTGACACACAGCCTGTGTACCTGCAGCTTCTGAGCAGTGAATGAGACACACATGCAACACACTGAGCCCTTCTATAATGAACTTTGTCTCATGGAAAGATTACCTGCTGTTTATGGCCAAAGCAGGAGATGGCCCTAAGTAAGTGTAGGTCACAAAGGGACTTGCAAGGGCCTCGCAGTGGTCAGGGAAGGCCTGTCAGTTTAGTTCTGGCTCAAAGCACATTCAAAGTTCTACTGGAGTCACAGAGACTTCAGGTAGTACTTGCCAGGATGAGTGCTAAGCACTGTGATTTTTCAGAGCACATCCAGATTCTTCACTCAGGCCGAGCAGCCTGTCTGTCAGAGACTCCCTAGAATTCTGTTTCTGAGGCATTTTGACAGTAGGGGAAGTATAGCTCTCCAAGGAGGTAGGCCTGCCTAGAACATCACTTTGCATACAAAGGTGATTCCCTTGGCCCCTGGCGCTAGGGAGATACTTTCTTCCTTCAGGAGAGACTTTCACACACACTGTTCCTCAGGGGAAGTAATGCGAAACTGAGGACCCATTTGCTATGAATGTAATTCTCCCATTGAAGCCCTACATGCACCATAATTTCATGGAATCTGCTGCAGGCCTTTCTGGAGGGAGAGACTGCAGCTCCCCTGGAAACTGTCAGTCAAGTTTCATTCACCTATGACTTCAACAGTGTTGTGGGATGAGGTCCTTGTTCAGATTGGTGAACACCCTGAGTCTTTTGATGAGACTCTTATGTTCTCAGGGATGCTTGGCAGCAGAGAAACTAAGACTAGCATTAACGGTGATTTGAATGCTGATTAGAGAATTCAAATCTACTGCTTCCCAAATGAGTAATGACTGCTTTTCCCATTAGTCCCCCATTTCAAAGTGGACACCCAGGCTCTGTATATGCAGTTTCCAAGCTATGAAAAGATACACATGCTGCACATTGGGCCATTCCATGAGTGAATTATGCTCCCCATATGATCTGAATGCCATAGGTGGCCTGAGTGATAGAAGGCCCTAGTAGCCCGGGGGGACCCTGGGATTTGCCATGGCCTTGGAGTGCTCAGAGAATAGCTGTTCTATTTCTTCAGGCTGGATGCAATTTCGAGCTACTGTGTGAGGTAGAGATAGTTGAGATAAGAGATCCATGGGGGAAGGCAAAGCACAGAGTTTTTTCCTTGCAGCTCCAGCTCCCTCTGCTGGCTGATAAGCATGGAAGGAAAACCCTCATTAGAAATGGGTCCCTGAGGAAGTTTGAAAGTAGGAGAAACTCTGGCTATACAAGCTAGAGGGTCCTGCCTATGCCTTCACTCTGGCCACAATGTCTATCCCAAGTGCCCCTGGGTGTGAGGATGCTCTCAAGCTGCAGGACAGACTTTTGGCACACAAAGTTCTCTGATGAAAAACTGTGAAGACCCGTTCACCCATTACTTTCTCCATGGCTTTCAGCATGACATCAGTATATTGCCAAAGGTCATGGAAAGTGCTGCAGGCCTTTCTGGATTGAAAAGCTGCAGGTTTCTTGGAGGCTATGTGTCAATTTTCATGTGTCCTACAGATCAACTGTTGTAGGATAAGCTCCTAGCAAGTTAGAGAAAGCAGCTTTTAGGTTGGAATAGACTAAGTTTTCAAGAAAGAGGCTTTCCAGCTGTGAAAAAAGGTCAGAAGCAAGGGTGTTTCACATGCAGCTTTGAGCCACATCAATCACAGTTCAAAATGGGGTAATGACTGTTTTGTCACAAGGCCTCATTGTGAACATTGAAACACAGCTGGTGTACCTGCAGCTTCAAAGCAGTTAAAGAGACGCATGCAACACACTGGAACCTTGTACTGTGAACTTTGCTCCCTAGAGGATCTGCATGTTTTGCATGGCCTAAGTGGGTGCAGGCCCTAAGTAAGCTCAGGTGACACTGGGACTTGCCAAGGCCTCACAGTGGTCAGGGAAGTCCTGTCAATTCAGTTCTGGCTAAAATCACATTCGAGGTTCTACCTGATGCAGAGGCATTTCAGTTATGTCTTCCCAGGGTGAATGATAAGCACAGTGTTTTTCAGAGCACATCCAGGTTCCTCATTCAGACCAAGCCATCTGTCAGTCATAAACTGACTAGAATTATGTTTCTTCTCATGGGTGTCACACACATTGCGAGTGTGTCATGTTCCTTGTGTGTCATCTAATCTTGGTCACATCCCACCCAGCATGTTGTTACCTCACATGTGTCACTCGCATCATGAGTGTGTCATTTCCCTCATGTGTCACTTCCCTCGTGTGTCACTTAACCTGGTCACTCCAGAGCTGGCATGATTTCACTTCACATGTGTCACAAGCATCATGAGAGTGTCATGTCTCCTCTGTGTCACCTAACCTCAGTCACACCCTACCTGGTGTGTTGTCAGCTCACGCATGTCACATGCATCACCAGTGTGTAACATCCTCCATGTGTCACCTTGCCTTGGTCACACCCTATCTGGAGTATTGTCACCTTACACATGTCACATGCATCACAAGTGTGTCCCTTCCCCCATGTGTCGCCTCTCCTCAGTCACACCCCAACTGGCATGTTGTCACCTCACACATGTTCCAGGCATTGCAAATGTGTAATGACCCCTGTGTGTCACCTTGCCTTGATCACACCATGCCTGGCCTGTTTTCATATCACACTTCCTATATGCATTGTGAATGTGTCTCGATCTCCCTTGTGTCACCTCACCTCATTCACACCCCACCCTGCAGGTTGTCACCTCATGCATGTCACACACATTGCAAGTGTGTCACATCCTCCACGTGTGAACTCACCTCGGTCACACCACACCCAGCATTGTGTCACCTAACACGTGTCACATGCATTGTGAGTGTATTATGTCCCATGTATGTCACCTCACTTCTGTCACACGCCATGTGGCATTTTGTCACCTGAAGTGTGTCACATGCATCATGAGTTTGTCATATCACCCATGTGTCACCACATTTCAGTCACACCACACCTGTCATGTTGTCACCTCATGCATGTCACTTACATCATGAGTGTTTCATGTCCTCCATGTGTCACCTCACCTCAGTCATACCACACCTGGCATTGTGTCACCTAATGCATGTCAAACACATTGCGAGCTGGTCATGTCCCACATGTGTCACCTTGCTTCAGACATACCCCATGTGGCATTTGTCACCTCATGCATGTCACATGCATCTTGTGTGTCATGTCACCCATGTGTCACCTCACCTCAGTCACACCCAGTGAGTTGTCACCTCACAGGTCACATACAATGGGAGTGTATCATGTCCACAGTGTGTCACCTCACCTTTGTCACCCTCATTGTGAGTGTGTCACTTGCCCCATATGTTGCCTCACCTGGGTCACACCCTACCTGATGGGTTGGCACATTGTGTATGTCACCCTCATTGTGAGTTTGTCACATTCCCCACATTTCACCTTGCCTCAGTCATACCCCACCCAGCAGGTTATCACCTTGCACATGTCACCCACATAGCGTGTGTCACATCCCCTCAAGTCACTTTGCCTCAGTCGCAACCCACCCAGCTGGTTGTCAACTTGCACATGTCACCCACATCATGACTGTGTCATGTCCCCCATGTGTCACCTCACCTCAGTCACACCATACCCACCAGTTTGTCACCTTGCTCATGTCACATTCATTGCAGTGTGTCACATCCCCCAAGTGTTGCCTCACCTTGGTCAAACCCCAGCCAGTGGATTGACACCTCACATGTGTCACCCACATGGCAAATGTGTCACATCTCCTGTGTGTCACCTAGCCTCGGTCACACCCCATCTAGTGTGATGTCACCTCGTGTGTGTCACCCACATCACGAGTGCCTGACAGCCCCCACATGTCCCCTCACCTTTGTCAAACCCCACATGGCAGGTTGTCACCTCACGTGTCAACCACATTGTGAATGTGTCAAACTGTATGTCACCTCACTCAGTCACACCCCACCTGGTGGGTTATCACCTCATGTCTGTCACCTGCATCATGAGTGTCTCATGGACCCTACATGTCACCTCAACTTAGTCACACCCCACCTGGTGGGTTGTCACCTCAAGTGTGTCACCTGAATTGCAAGTGTGTTACATCCCACATGTGTCACCTCACCTCAGCCACACCCTAACAAGTGGGTTGTCACCTCACATGTTACACGCAACTGGAGTGCATCACATTCCTCATGTATCACCTCACATCAGTAACATCCCACAAGGCAGGATGTCTCCTGAACTGTGTCACCTGAATCTTGAGTGTGTCACATACCCCATGTGTCACCTCATCTCAGTCACAACCCACCCAGTGGTTTGTCACATTGCATGTGTCACCCTCATCATGAAAGTGTCACATCTCCCATGTCACCTCACCTCTGTCACACCCCACCTGGTGGGTTGGCACATCATGCATGTAAGCTTCATCGTGAGTGTGTCATATCCCCTGTGTGTCACCTCACATTGTTCAGACCCCACTTGGCAGGATGTCACCTCACATGTGTCACTTGCATCATGTGTGTCACCTCCCCCTGTGTACCTCACCTCAGTCACACACCACCCAGCAGATTGTCATCTCACACATGTCACCCACATCACAAGTGTGTCATGTCCCCCATCTGGAACTTCTCCTTGGTCACACCCCACTGGGTACATTGTCACCTTGTGTGTGTCATCCACACCACAAGGGTGTCATATCCCCCACGTGTCACCTCCCCTCAGTCACACACCACTTGGTGGGTTGTCACCTCATATGTGTCACCCTCATTGTGAGTGTCACATACCCCACATGTCACCTCACCTCTGTCACACCCAACCTGGTGGGTTGTCACCCCATGTGGGTCAACCACATCATGAGTGTGTCACATGCCCTGCATGTCACCTCAAATCAGTCATACCACACTGGTGGGTTGTCAGCTCATGTGGGTCATCCACACCATGGGTGTGTCATGTCCTCTGTGTGTCACCTCCCCTCAGTCACATGCCACTCAGTGGGTTGTCACTTTGCATGTGTCACCCAAATTGTGAGTTTGTCATGTCTCCTGCCTGTCACCTCACCTCAGTCACACCAAACCCTGTGAGTTGTCAACTAGCACATCACCTGTTTCAGGCCTGTGTCATGCCCCCCTTGTGCCCCCTTGCCTCAGTCACACTGAACCAGCCAGTTTGTCATGTCACACATGTCACTCCCATCACGAGTGTGTCACATCCACCGCATGTATCCTGCCTTGGTCATGCCCCATCCAGTGAGTTGTCACCTCACGTGTCACATGCAACTGGAGTGTGTCACGTCCCCTGCATGTCACCTCAAGTCTGTCACACCCCACTGGTGGGATGTCACCTTGCCTGTGTCACCAGCATATTGATTGTTGCACATCCCCCTCGTGTCACCTGGCCTTGGTCTCTCCCCACCTGGTGGGTTGTCACCATGCATGTGTCACCTGCATGGTGAGTGTGTCACATCCCCAGTGATTCACCTTGCATCAGTCACCTGCATCATGAGTGTCTCACTGCACCCACATGTCACCTTGCATCAGTCACACCTCACCCACTGGGTTGTAATCCCACATGTGTCACCTGCCTTATGAGTGTGTTAAGGCCCCCACATGTCACATCACCTCAGTCAAATCTTACCCATCTGTTTGTCAACTGGAGTGTGTCATCTGCATCATGAGTGTATTACATTCCTCATGTATCACTTCGCCTCAGTCACACCCCACCAAGTGTGTTGGCATCTCACACATGTAACCCACATCACAAGTGGTCACATCACCCATGTGTCACCTTACCTCTGTCACACACCACCAGGCAGGTTTTCATCTCACATATGTCACCCACATCATGAGTGTACCATGGCCCCTGTGTGTAAAGTCACTTTAGTAACACTGCACCTGGTGGGTTGTCACCTTGTGTGTGTCACCCACATCATGAGTGTGTCACATCACCCATGTGTCACCTTGCCTCAGTCACACCACAACTGGTGGGCTCTAACATCATGTGTCACACATAATCTGAGGGTGTCACGTTCCCATGCATGTCACTTCATGCCAGTAACACCCCAATAGCAGGAAGTCACCTTGCTCACATCACCCACATTGTGAGTGTGTCATGTCACTTGCATGTCACCTCATATCATTCACACACCACCTGGTGGATTCTCACCGCCTTTAAGTCTCATGCATCACAAGTGTGTCACATCAACCACATGTCATCAAACCTCTGTCACACACCATTTGATGATTGGTCACCTCCCCCATGGCACCTGCATCATGAGTGTGTCACAGCACCCATGTTTCACCTCAATTCGGTTACACAACACACAGCATGTTGTTACCTCAATTATGTTACCTGCTTCATGAGTGTGTCACATCTCCTGCATGACACATCACCTCAGTCACACACCACATAACTGGTTTTCACCTTACTAATGTCACATGCATCACGAGTGTGTCACATCACTCATGTGTCACCTCACCTCAGTCACACACCACATGACGTGTTGTCACCTCATGCATGTCACCTGAATTGTGAGTGTTACTCTTCACCAGCACGTCACCTTGTCTCAGTCACACACTGCACAACAGGTCATAACCTCACTCATGTCATGTGCACCATGAGTGTGTTGTGTCACTGTGTGTCACCTCAGTCAGTGACACACCACCCAGTGGGCTGTCACCATCATTAAGTCTCACACATCATGAGTGTGTCATGTCATATGCATGTCACCTCACTTCTGTCACACACCACTCAGTGTTTAGTCACCTCACTAATGTCACCTGCATTACGAGTGTGTAGCATTACCTGCATGCCACCTCACCTCATTCACACAACAAACAATGGGTTGTCAACAGTCATGTCACCCACAAAGGGAGTGAGTCATGTCCCCTGCATGTCATCTTACGTCTGTCTCACACCACATGACAGATTGTCACCTCACTCATGTCACCTTCATTGCTAGTGTGTCACATTACCATTGTGTCACTGCACCTCAGTCACACACCACACAACAGGTTGTCATCTCACTCATGTCCCTGAATCACGAGTGTATCACATCAAATGTGTGTCACCTCACCTGGGTCACACATCACATGATGGGTTATCACCTCATTCATGTCACCTGCATTGTGCATGTGTCACATAATCTGCCTGTCACCTCACCTCTGTCATACACCACACAATGGTTGTCACCTCACTCATGCTACCTGTATCGCAATTGTGTCACATCACACTTGTGTCACCTCACGTCAGTCACACACCACATGATGGGTTGTCACCTCACTCAGGTCACCTGTATCATGAGTGTGTCACAATACCCACGTATCACTTCACCTCATTGACACAACACATGATGGATTTTCACCTCACTCATGTCACCTGCATTGTGAGTCTGTGTTGCCACTCATGTGTCACCTCACTTCAGTCAGACACCACATGATGCATTGTAACCTCACTCATAACACCTGCATTGTGAGTGTCACATCAACCAAAAGTCACCTCACCTTAGTCAAACACCACAGGACAGGTTGTGACCTCACTCATGTCACCTGCATTATGAGTGTGTCACATCCCCCATGTGTCACCTCACCTTGATCACACTCCATATGATGGGTTGTCACCCCACTCATGACACCTGCATCACTAGTGTGACAGGTCACTCTAGTGTCACCTCACCTTGGTCATACACCACAAAATGGGTTGTCACCTCATGCATGTCACCCACAACACACTTGTGTCATGTCACCCATGTGTCACGTTACCTTGGTCACACACCACATGGCGGGTTGTCACCACACTCATATCACCTGCATCACGAGTGTGACACATCACTCTTGTGCCACTTCTCCTCGGTCACATACCACAGGACAAGTTGTCATGTCACTAATGTCACCTGCATCACGAGGTTCTCACATCACCCACATGGCACCTCATTTCTGTCACACACCACACAGCATGTTGTCACCTAACTCAAGTCACCTGAATCATGCATGTGTCACATAACTCACATGTCACCACACCTCGGTCACACATCACACAGCAAGTTGTCTCCTCACTCATGTCACCAGCATCACGGCTTTGTTACATCACCTGCCTATCACCTCAATTCTGTCACACACCACAAAATGGGTTTTCACCTCATTCATGTCACCCACATTGTGAGTGTGTCACATCACCCACGTGTCACCTCACCTCAATCACACAACACATGATGCATTGTCACCTCACACATGTCACCCACATCATGCATATGTCACATCACCCACGTGTCACCTTACCTCCATCACACAGAACATGATGGTTGTCACCTCATTCATGTCTCCTGCATCATGAGTATCTTAAATCATCCACATGTAACCTCACCTCAGTCACACACAACATGATGGGTTGTCAACTCTCTCATGTCACCTGCATCATGCATGTGTCACGTCACTCACAGGTCACCTCATCTTGGTTACACACCACATGTGACTAGTCACCTCACTCATGTCACCCTCATCCTGTGTCATGTCACCCATGTGTGAACACACCTGTCACACACCACACCATGGGTTGTCACCTCAGTCATTTATCTTGCTTCATGTGTGTGGCACATCACCCATGTGTCACCTCACCTTGGTCACACACCACACAATGGGTTGTCACCTGACTCATGTCACCTGAATCACGTTTGACATGTCAATTGCCTGTCACTTCACCTCAGTCACACTCCACAAGAAGGGTTGTCACCTCACAAATGTTCCCTGCATCACAAATGTATCACATCACCTGCATTTCACCTCACCTCAGTCACACAACACATGATGGCTTGTCACCTCACACATGTCACCTGAATCACGCATATTTCACATCACCCGTTTTTCACCCCACCTCAGTCACAAACCACATGACAGGTTGTCACCTCACTCATGTCACTGGCATCTTGCACATGTCACATCACTCACTTGTCACCTCACCTCAGTCACACACCACATGATGTGTTGTCACCCCACTCATGAGAGATGCATTGCAAGTGTCACACATTCCTCATGTGTCAACTCACCTTGGTCACACACCACATGACAAGTTGTCATGTCACTCACATGACCTGCATTGCGAGGGTGTCATGTCACCCACGTGTCAGCTCATCTCAGTCACACACCACACAATGGGTTTTCACCAAATTCAAATCACCTGAATCATGCATGTCACATAACTCGTGTGTCACCTCACTTTAGTCACACATCACATGATGTGTGGTCTCCTCACTAATGTCACCAGCATTGCAGGTTTGTTATGTCACTTGCCTGTCACCTCAGCTCTGTCACACACCACAAAATGGGTTTTCACCTCATTCATGTCACCCACATTGTGAGTGTGTCACATCACCCACATGTCACCTCACCTCAGTCACAAAACACATGATGCATTGTCACCTCACATGTCACCCACATCACACATGTCACATCACCTGTGTGTCACCTTACATCAGTCACACACCACACTATGGGTTGTCACCTGACTCATGTCACCTGCATCATGAGTGTGACACATAGCCCATGTGTCATGTCACCTCAGTCACACACCACACTATGGGTTGTCAACTGACTCAAGTCACCTGCATCATGAGTGTGACATGTCATCTGTGTGTCACCTCATCTTGGTTACACATAACTTGACATGTTGTCTCCTCACTCATGTGACCATCATCGCGAGTGTGACACGTCACTCCCTTGTCACTTCACCTTGGTCACACACCACAAGATGGCTTTTCACTGCCCTCATGTCACCCACAACATGTGTGTGTCATGTCACTCACTTGTCACCTCTCCTTGGTCACACACCACATGAGGGGTTATCACCTCACTCACATCACCTGCATCATGAGTGTGTTGTATCACTTGTTTGTCACCTCACCTTGGTCACACACCACACCATGGGTTTTCATCACACTCATGTCACCAGCATCACCAGTGTGACACGTCACTCATGTGTCACCTCTCCTCCATCGCACACCACAGGACAGGTAATCACCTCATTCATGTCACAGACATCGTGAGTGCTTCACATCACTCATGTGTCACCTCTCTTCGATCACACACGACATGATGGGTTATCACCTCACTCATGTCACCCACATTGTGTGTGTATCATGTCACTCATGTGTCACCTCACTTTGGTCACACCACACAATAGGTTGTCACCTCCCTCATATCACCTGCATGATGAGTGTGTTTCATCACACGTGTGTACCTCAACTCAGTCACAAACCACAAGATGGTTAGGCACCTCACTCATGTCACCAGCATCATGAGTGACACACATCACTTGTGAGTCAACTTACCACAGTCACACACCTCACGATGGGTTGTCACCTCATTCATGTCACCTGTATCATCAGTCTGTCACATCACCCACGTGTCACCTCACTTTGGTCACATACCACACAATGCATGGTCATCTCACTCATGTCACCCACATCGCATGTGTGTCATGTCACCCATATGTCACTTCAATTCGGTCACATACCACATGATGGGTTGTCACCTAACTCAAGTCACTTGCATCGCACATGTATCACCTCACCTGCATGTCAACTCACATCACTCCAACACCACATGATGGGTGGTCACCTACTCATACCACTGCATGGTGAGTGTGTCACATCAGCTGCATGTCACCTCACTTCGGTCACACACCATATGATGGGTTGTCACCTCACTCATGTCGCCAGCTTTGAGAGTGTGACACACACATACTTCTCACCTCACCTCAGTCACAAACCACAGGATGGGTGGTCACCTCACTCATGTCACATGCATTGCATGTGTGTCACATCACCTGCATGTCACCTCAATTCAGGCACAAACCACATGAGGTGTTGTCATCTCACTCATGTCACCTGTGTGTCACTTCACCTCTGTCACAAACCACATGACAGGTTGTCACCTCACTAGAGCCACCCACATTGTGACTGTGACATGTAACTCATCTGTCACCTCTCCTTGGTCACACACCACATGATGGATTGTCACCTCAATCATGTCACCTGCATCAAGAGTGTGTCACCTAACCCATGTATCAACTCACATCAGTTCCACAACTTACCAAGTGCTGTCACCTACTCATGTCATCTGCATCCTGATTGTGTCATGTTACCCACATGTCACTTCCCCTCAGTCACACATCACACGTCAGTTTGTCACCTAAATCATGTCACAGGTCAACTCACCTTGGTCACAAACCACACAGTGAGTTGTCATCTCACTCGTGTCACCTGTATGGCAAGAGTGACATGTCACCCACATGTCACCTCATCTCAGTCACACACCAGAAAACGTGTTGTCACCTACCTCATGTCACCCAAATCATGTGGTGCCACATCACCTGTGCATCACCTCATCTTGGTCACACACAACACAGGACATGTTGTCACCTCACTAATTTAACTCACATTGCTGGGGTGTCACATCACCTGCATTTCACCTCACCTCAGTCATACATCACACATCTGGTTGTCAACTCACTCATGTCACCTGCATTGCAACTGTGTCACATCATCTGTGTGTCAACTCACTTCATTCCAAAACCTCATGACTTCTTGTCACCTACTCATGTCACCTACATTGCAAATGTGTCTCATCAATCACATGTCACCTCAGCTCAGTCACACATCACAAGATGGGTTGTCACCTCACTCATGTCACCCACATCTTGTGTGTGTCATGTCAACTGTGTGTCACTGCACCTCAGTCACACAGCACATGACAGGTTGTCACCTCACTCATATCACCTGCATCATGAGTGTGGCTGATCATTAGTGTGTCAACTCACCTCAGTCACACACCACATGATGGGTTGTCACCTGACTCCTTCAACCAGCATAACGTGTTTGTCACATCACCTGTGTGTCACCTCTCCTCAGTCACACACCACACTGTGTGTTGTCACCTGACTCATGTGACTTGAATCATAAGTGTGACACGTCACCTGAGTATCCCTTCATCTCAGTCACACACAACATTGTGTGTTCACATCACTCATTTCAACCACATCGAGTGTGTGTCAACACCTGCATGTCACCTCTCATCAGTCTCATGCAACACCAATTGTCACCTCCCTCATGTCACCTGTATCTTGAGTGTGTCACATCACATGCATGTCACCTAAGCTCAGTCACACACCTCACAAGAACTTGTCACATCACTTATGTCACCTGCATTGTGAGTTATCACATCATTGTCATGTCACATCACATCAGTCACACACCACATGACAGGTTTTTCACATCACTCATTTAACCTGCATAGCAGATGTGTCACGTCACATGCTTGTCACCTCACCTCAGTCACACACCACACAATGGATTGTCACCTGCATCATCAGTGTGTCACATCAGCCACATGTCCCCTCACCTCAGTCACACACCACACAATGGCCTGTCACCTCACTCATGTCACCAGTACTGTGTGTGTCACATCACCAGAGTGTCACCTCATTACAGTCACACACCACATGATGGGTTGTCCCCTCACTTATATCATCTGCATTGCGAGTTTGACGTGTCACTCGCTTGTCACCTCACCTCAGTCACACACCATGTGAAGGTTTGTCACCTCACTCATGTCACCTGCATAGCAAGTGTGTCACATCACCCACATGTCACTTCCAATTGGTTACACACTACATGATGGGATTTCACCTCACATATGTCACCCACATCACACATGTCACCCACATCACACATGTGTCACATCACCTGCATGTCACCTAACTCAGTCACACACAACACTATGGGTTGTCACCTCACTTATGTCACCTGCAATGTGAATGTGACACATCACTCCTGTGCCACCACTCCCCCTTCACACATCACATGATGGGTTGTCACCTCATTCCTGTCAACCATATCATGTATTGTCACATCACCAGCATGTCACCTCACCTTGGTCACTCACCACATGATGGGTTGTCACCTCACTCATGTCACCAACATTGCAGGTGTTACACATCACCCACTTGTCACCTCACCTCTGTGACAAACCACAAGACAGGTTGTCAACTCACTCATTTCAACTTCATCACGATTGTGACAAATCAGTCACGTGTCACCTCATCCTAGTTGCACACCATATGACAGGTTGTTACCTCACTCATGTCACCTCATCATATGTGTGTCACATCACACGTGTGTCACCTCACCTTGGTCACACACACACTACTCTCCCAGTCACACACAACATGACAGGTTGTCACCACTCTCATGACACCTGCATCATGGGTGTGTCACATCACTGGCATGTCACCTCACCTCAGTCACACACCACATGATGTGTTGTCACCTTAATTTCACTTGCCTCACAAGTGTTGTAAACCACCTGTGTGTCACCTTCCCTCAGTTACACACTACAGGACAGATTGTCACCTCACTCATGTCACCATAGACTTGCTTTTTATTGAGACACCATGAAGGAATCTCTGTTGTTTGCAATTTAAAGTGTAAAACTATAGCACACTTTTTCAGTAACTAAAAGGAAACCTTAGGATGTTACTGAGGGTTTATACTTCCATCTAAACATACAGGGAGAGCCTTTGTTGCTATAATGTCTATGAGAAAAAGATGCTAATTTCATGAGAGAACCTAAATAGAAAAGACTATTTCTCCCTTACCAAACAACTTAGGTTTTCAAAAAGGAAGCAAGAATTTGGAGACTGAGAGACGAGGTTTGAATAGCATGACTATCAGTTTCGGATAACTGCAGAAGACTGACTTGCCTCTCATAAATATTCCTGTGCTCATCTGTCTGGAAAATTATTTGTTCTGGAATATTTTTTGATAACATTCTAACAATACCTTTAAAACATCATAGTCTTTATTAATATCATCTGTTCTTAGTATCCTATGACACTCATGGAAAAAAAAACATAATGCCAGCTACATCTAACAGTGCAGTCTGGTCATTTGACAACTACAGTATTGCCCTTGTGAGAAAAGGGCAGTCCAGTTTCCTCAGCTCATTCTTTTGCTTTCTAGTCACTAAACTCTAGACAGGAAGTTTGCTTTCTTCTGAGCAGTTTCAAGTCCATATGGTGCTTGTGTGTGTTTGCTCACCATGAACACTTGTAAGCAGGGCTGTGTCTCCATCCTTTCCATAGTGAGCTGTTCTAGGTTCCTCTTTGAGGAGAAAAGTCCTCAGCTGCATATGGGAGTTCTTTCTCTTGGTATTTGGGACTTCATTCCCTGTGTTGTCTTATGGCACCAAGGAATCGGGACCAATTTTCATAAATTCAGGGGGCTCCATCCTTTCTTTCTCCATCTATACATCACCAAACTGGCCTCACAGTTTTAATCCTGCCTGTAAGCTGATGATTCCCAAACTGGAATCTTCACTCCAGACCTCCCTTCAAATCCAAGCCAACATATCCATCTTCCTACGAGCCATCTCTATTCAGATGTCCAAGAGGTAAACTGAAGTTGAGTATGCCCCAAAGGAATTCACTGTCTTTCTCAGGCTCATATTCCCCCAAAATAGCACATCAACAAAAAAACACTTCCTATTTTGAATTTGGTATCTCAGGTAAAATTTTCACCCAGCCAGTTTTCTCTACCTCACTCCCTTCTCCCTGTTTCATTTTCAAATCCTGTCAGTTTTACTTCTGAAATTTTATTTTTTCCTTCTTGAGGCAAACATGCAATGAATAGCAACCTGATGAAATCATCAAAGATTAGAATAAGGAAACAGATGGAAGAAAGATGGTGGAGGAGTAGGACTTGGAGATCACCTTCCTCCCCACAAATACATCACAAATATCTCTACTTGGGGAGTGGCTCCTGGAGAACACCTTCCAAATGCCAGCAGGAGACCTCAGACCACCCAAAAGGCAAGAGAATTTCCATGTAACTGGGTAGCACAAAGGAAAGAAGGAAAAAGAGAGACAAAGAATCCTGAGGAGACTGGCCCCTCCTGGAGGGAGCTGTGAGGGGGGGAAGGCTCCCACTCATGGGGGAGCCCTCTCACTGGTAGGCAAGGACAGAGGGAGTCTTGGAGTCCCCAGAAGAGAGAGCAATGGCAGGTGTGCCAAGGGCACAGCAGAGAGATCCTTGCACAGAGGAGTCAAGCAGCACTCCTGAGCCAGAGAAGCTAATCGGCTCACCTGCAGCAGTCATGGGGGCTGGGCACCAAGGCTTGGGCTTCAGAGAACTGACACTGGGGAGAGAGCTGGGGCTGGCTGCATGAGAACAGCCTGGGGGTCAGGTGTGCCAGCATGCTAGGAGGGAATTTGGGGAAAATCCTGGGCCAGACAGAGAGGCAGGGGAATTTTGTTTCAGAGTGCTTGGGAGGAACATCTCTCTCCACAAACTCATAGACTGTAAAACTGTGCAATGTGTGGCTGCTGAATCAAAAAGCCTGCCTGCCTGGCCCTGCAACCCCACCCTGCCAAGCACCACCATGCTCCACCTACTGCCCGTATGCCTGCCCACTCCTCAGCTCCCCTCCCCCCACCATGTGCCACTGGATCCTGCTGCCTGCACACCTGCTGCCACCAAGGGTCCTGTGTGTAAGGCAAGTCATTGGTCACACCCTCCCAGCAGCAGGTGAAGCCCACCGACACCAAGGGTCCCATGATCAGGACCAACTTCCCTGGGAGAATGCATAACACACCTCAGGCTCATGCTGACTTCTGCTGCTACAAGGACTCCCACAGATTTCAGTTAGACTGCCATATCCCTGACCTGAAGTTGCAAGTGAGCCACAATCACCCTCTTTCATCCCCTCTTGCCTGGATGGGGAACCAACTCCTGAGAGCAACTCACACACAAAGTAGGGCCCAAAACCAAAACTGATCCCCAAGGACTGCAGCACCAAAGAAGAGAAAGAGAAACAGCCATAGGAGGAGCAGATTTAATGCCCACAGTAGGCTTGGTAGAGCCTGCATCTGTGGATCACCTGAACAGATGAGAGTTTCTATAATAGTGACTGTAGACATAGGGGGCAACAGGGGACTGTGGGGACAAATACACACAGGACTAATACCAGATCACAGTCTGAGCTCTCCACAGTCCTCTCCACAGCAGGTGCAGAGTGCTACCTAAAAGTATTGGAGGACTTCTTGGTATGTTTGTCTTTTTTCTGGTTTTAGGTATTTGTTAGTTAAATCTTTACTGTATATATTTCTATGTGGATTTGCTTGTAATTGGTATAAGTACTCTCTTCTTTCTTTTCTTTGCTCTTTTTCTCTTCTCTTTGATTTCTTTTCCTCTTCTCTTTTTGCAAGTGCAAGTGTGTACATCTCCTTGTGTGATTCTGACTGATTAGAGTTGCTTTTATCACCAGTCTTGGGGATCTGTTTGTCCTTTCGCCTTCTTCCCTTTTTTCTTCCTTTTTTTTTTTCTTTGCTCTCCTTCTACCTCCTTTTTCTCCATGCTGTGCAGCTTCCAGGTTTCAATGCCCCAGCTGGGGGTCAAACCTGGACTTCTGAGAGAGCAGAGCAGAGGCCAGGACATTAGACCATCAGAGAACTGCTGACCCCATGGAATATTAATCAGCAACTGCTCCCCTAGAGTTCTCATCCTCAGCAACAAGCTCCAAATCCAACCAAAGGCCAGAAAACTCCAGTGCTTGACACCTCAAGCCAAACAGGACAGAGATAAGAGGAATTAGTACTAGGCAACATAGGGAAAGGAGACAGCAAATACTATAAATTAGACAAAATGAGAAAACAAAGAAACACCTTGCAGGCAAAGGACCAAAAAAAAACCTAGAAGACCAAATAAATGAAGAAGAAATTGGCAAATTGCCTGAAAAAGAATTCAGATTAATGATATTAAAGATGATCCAAAGTTTCAAAAACAAAATAGAGAAAATACAAGAAACATTTCATAAGGACATAGAAGAACTAAAGAGCAAACAAACAGTAATGAACAACACAATGACTAAAATTTAAAATACTCTAGATGGTATAAACAGCAGAATAACTGAGGCAGAAGAATGAGTGACTTGGAAGATAGAATGAGGGAAATAACTGCCACAGAGCAGGAAAAAGAGAAAAGAATAAAGAGTGGAAGACAGTCTGAGAGACCTCAGGGATAGCATTAAGCAGACCAGCATTCAAATCAGGCATCCCAGAAGAAGAAGAAAAAAAGAAAGGGTCTGAGAAAATATTTGAGGAGATTATGGTGGAAAACTTCCCCCACATAGAAAAGGAAATAGTAAACCAAGTCCAAGAAGCACAGAGTCCCATACAGAATAAACCCAAGGAGAAACACTGAGGCACATCTCAATCAAACTAACAAAAATTAAACACAAAGGAAAAATATTAAAAGCAGCAAGAGAAAAGCAACAAATAACATATAAAGGAAAACCCATAAGGATAAGAACTTATGTCTCTGCAGAAGCTCTGCAGGCCAGAAGGGAGGGGCAAGAGATAATTAAAGTCTTAAAAGAGAAAGCGTACAACCAAGAATACTCTAACCAGCAAGAATCTCATTCAGATTTGGCAGAGAAATCAAAAGCTTTACAAAAAAGCAAAAGTTAAGAGAATTCAGCACCACCAAACCAGCCTTACAACAATTGCTAAAGGAACTCTCCTAGGCAGTAAACACAAGACAAGGAAAAGACCTACAAAAACACAACCAAAACAATTAAGAAAATGATAATAGGAACATACATGCCAATAATTAACTTAAATGTAAATGGATTAAAGGCACCAACCAAAAGACACAGACTGGCTGGGTGGACACAAAAATAAGACCCTTATATATGCAGTCTACAAGAAACCCACTTCAGACCTAGGGACACATACAGACTGAAAGTAAGGGGATGGAAAAAGATATTCCATGCAAATGGAAGTCAAAAGAAAGCTGGAGTAGCAATACACGTATCAGACAAATTAGACCTTAAAGTAAGAACTATTACAAGAGACAAGGAAGGACACTACATAATGACCAAGGGATCAATCCAAGAAGAACATGTAACAATTATAAATATCTATGCACCCAACATAGGAGCACCTCAATACATAATGCAAGTGCTAACAGCCATAAAAAGGGACATCAACAGTAACACAATCCTAGTAGGAGACTTTAACACCACACTTGCACCAATGGACAGATCATACAAACAGAAAATAAATACAGAAACAAGCTTTAAATGAAACATTAGATCATCTTGACTTATTGATAGGACAGTCTATCCAAAAACTACAGGATATGCTTTCTTCTCCAGTGCACACAGAACATTCTCCAGGATAGATCACATCCTGGGGCATAAATCTAGCCTCAGGAAATTCAAGAAAATTGAAATCATATCAAGAAACTTCTCCAACCACAACACCATGAGACCAGATATCAATTACAGGAAAAAAAAACTGTAAAAAATACAAACACATGGAGGCTAAACAACATGCTATTTAACAACCAAGAAGTCACTGCAGAAATCAAAGAGGAAATCAAAAAATACCTAGAAACAAATG
This sequence comes from Hippopotamus amphibius kiboko, assembly GCF_030028045.1. Taxonomy (NCBI): domain Eukaryota; kingdom Metazoa; phylum Chordata; class Mammalia; order Artiodactyla; family Hippopotamidae; genus Hippopotamus; species Hippopotamus amphibius. The sequence continues at coordinate 120,698,373 of NC_080187.1, read as the reverse complement.
ACAATGAAAACATGATGACTCAAAATCTATGGGATGCAGCAAAAGCAGTTCTAAGAGGGATGTTTATAGCAATACAACCCTACCTCAAGAAACAAGAGAAATCTCAAATACACAAGCTAAACTTACACCTAAAACAATTAGAGAAAGAAGAACAAAAACACCCAAAAGTGAGCAGAAGGAAAGAAATCATAAAGATGAGATCAGAAATAAATGAAAAAGAAATGAAAGAAGAAATAGCAAAAATCAATAAAACTTAAAGCTGGTTCTTTGAGAAGATATACAAAATTGATAAATCATTCGCCAGATTCATCAGGAAAAAAGGGAGAAAACACAAATCAACAGAATTAGAAATCAAAAAGAAGTAACAACTGACACCACGGAAACAAAATACAAAAGATCATGAGAGACTATTACAAGCAACTAGACGCCAATAAATTGGATACCCTGGAAGAGATGGATAAATTCTTAGAAAAGTACAATCTTCCAAGACTGAACCAGAAAGAAATAGAAAATACGAACAGAACAATCACAAGAAATGAAATTGAGACTGTGATTAAAAATCTCACAACAAATAAAACCCCCAGGCCACATGGATTCACAGGAGAATTCTATCAAACATTTAGAGAAAAGCTAAAACCTATCTTTCTCAAACTTTTCCAAAATATAGCAGAAGGAGGAATGCTTCCAAACTCATTCTACGAGGCCACCATCACCCTGATACAAAAACTAGGCAAAGGTGTCACAAAAAAAGAACATTACAGGCCAATATCACTGATGAATATAGGATAAAAACCATGATAATCTCAATAGATGCAGAAAAAGCTTTTGACAGAGTTCAACATCCATTTATGATAAAAACTCTCCAGAAAGTGGGCTTAGAAAGACGTTACCTCAACATAATAAAAGCCATATATGACAAACTAACCACCAACATCATTCTAAATGGTGAAAAACTGAAAGCATTCCCTCTAAGGACAGGAACAACAAAAGGGTACCCACTCTCACCACTATTATTCAACATAGTTTTGGAAGTTTTAGCCACAGCAATCAGAGAAGAAAAGGAAATAAAATGAATCCAAATTGGAAAAGAAGTAAAATTGTCACTCTTTGCAGATGACATGATATTATACGTAGAAAACCCTAAAGATGCTACCAGAAAACTGCTAGCACTAATCAATGAATTAAGCAAAGCAGCAGGATACAAAATTATTGCCCAGAAATCTCTTGTATTGCTATACACTAACAACGAAAGAGTAGAAAGAGAAATTAAGGAAACACTCCCATTTACCATTGCAACAAAAAGAATAAAATACCTAGGAATAAATCTGCCTAAGGAGGCAAAAGACACTATAAGACAGAAAACTATAAGACACTGATGAAAGAAATCAAAGATGATACAAACAGATGGAGGGACATACCATGTTCTTGGATTGCAAGAATCAGCATTGTGAAAATGACTATCCTCCCCAAAGCAATTTACAGCTTCAACACAATCCCTATCAAATTACCAATGGCATTTTTCACAGAACTAGAACAAGAAATTTTACAATTTGTATGGAAATGCAAAAGACCCCGAATAGCCAAAGCTATCTTGAGAAGGCAAGATGGAGTTTGTGGAATCAGGCTCCCTGACTTCAAACTATATTACAAGGCTACAGTGATCAAGAGAGTATGGTACTGGCACAAAAACAGAAAGGTAGATCAATGGAACAGAATAGAGAGCCTGGAGATAAACCCACGCACATATAGGCACCTTATCTTTGACAAAGGAGACAAGAATATACAATGGAAAAAAGAGAGCCTCTTCAATAAGTGGTGCTGGGAAAATTGGACAGCTACATATAAAAGAATGAAATTAGAACACTTCCTAACACCATACACAAGAATAAACTCAAAATGGATTAAAGACCTAAATGTAAGGCCAGACACTATAAAATTTTTAGAGGAAAACATAGGCAGAACACTCTATGACATAAACCAAAACAAGATCCTTTGTGACCCACCTCCTAGAATAATGGAAATAAAATCAAAAGTAAACAAATAGGACCTAATGAAACTTAAAAGCTTGTGCACAGCAAAAAGAAACCATAAACTAGACAAGAAGACAGCCCTCAGAGTGGGAGAAAATATTTGCCAATGAAGCAATGGACAAAGGATTAATCTCCAAAATATACAAGCTGCTCATGCACCTTAATACCAAAAAAGCAAATAAGCCAATCTACAAATGGGCAGAAGATCTAAACAGACATTTCTCCAAATAAGACATGCAAATGGCTAACAAACACATGAAAAGATGCTCAGCATCACTAATTATTCGAGAAATGCAAGTCAAAGCCACAATGAGGTATCACCTACCACTGGTCAGAATGTCCATCAACAAAAAATCTGCAAATGTTAAATGCTGGAGAGGATGTGGAGAAAAGGGAACCCTCCTGCACTGCTGGTGGGAATGTAAATTAGTACAGCCACTATGAAGAACAGTATGGAGGTTCCTTAAAAAACTAAGAATAGAACTACCATATGACCCAGCAATCCCACTACTGGGCACATATCCAGAGAAAACTATAATCAAAAGGATATACGTACTGTAGTATTCATTGCAGCTCTATTTACAATAGCCAGGAAATGGAAGCCACCTAAATGCCCATCAGCAGATGAATGGATAAAGAAGATGTGGCACATACATACAATGGAATATTACTCAGCCATAAAACGGATGAAATCAAGCTATTCATAGTGAGGTTGGTGGACCTAGAATCTGTCATACAGAGTGAAGTAAGTCAAAAAGATAAAAACAAATACCATATGCCAATGCATATATAGGGAATCTCGAAAAATGGTACTGATGAACCTATTGGCAAGGCAGGAGTATAGACACAGACATAGAGAATGGACTTGAGGACACAGGGGGTAGGGGGAAGCTGGGACGAAGGGAGAGAATAGCATTGACATATACACTACCAAATGTGAAATAGATGGCTAGTGGAAAGCTGCTGCATAGCACAGTGAGATCAGCTCAATGCTTTGTCAAGACCTAAAGGGGTGGGATAGGGAGTGAGGCTCAAGGTGGGGGTGGGATATGGGGATACACGTATACGTATAGCTGATTCACTTTGTTCTACAGCAGATACTAACACAATATTGTAAACCAATTATATTCCAATAAAGACAAATAGTTTAAAAAAATACATCCTTAGAATCTGTTATGGCTGTTTTTTCCTGTGACATATTGATGTGGACTAGAATATACTTCCAAATGTTAAATCATCATTACATTGCAGGAACAAATATAGCATTAGTCATATTGAATTATTCTTTTAATTGCCCCTAGATTGAATTATTGTTTTTTCATTCAGCATTTTTGACTCTATACTCATAAGTAAGAGTATTGTATCTGTGTGTACACATATGTATGTCTATGTGTGTGTATGTATGTGTATATATGTGTATGTCTACACACATACGGTATCACATATATAACATTATACATGTATTTGAATTTTATCTTTGCCAGATTTATCATAAAATTGTTAACCCTATAAAGGGAATTGGGAAGTTTCCCATTTTTTTCTCTGCTCTAGAGCAATCTGAAAGAATTCATCCAGAAAACTGAGCTTTTATAAAGATAATTCTTTATAAATAATTCTCTTTTATAGAGATAATTCTTCCACAATTTTTTCAACTTATTGTATGGCTGATGGTCTATTCAGAGAATATTCTTCTTGAGTCAATCTTTGAACTTTTAGCTTCCTCAATTTTTTTCTATTTCATCAAGAGATTCATGGCAAAAAAACATAGCTGTTCTTATTGAGCTCCCTAGTCCTGGGTTTGCCCTGAAAATCACTTAACCCTAATTTTCCCTGGAGCAGCTGAGGCAGACTAGATATTTCAGAAGACAGTAAGAAAAGAACAAGGAAAAATGGCACAGAGGATTCCGGAAGCCATGGGTCTCATACCACATCCTCCAAGATCATAGCTGCTGAACTCTGTCATCTGCCTTCTAGTCCTGAAGGGCTGGCAGTTTCTCAGACAACTTGCCTGAGTTTTTCCATTTCTAGCTCTAGGTGGACTCCAACCAGAAGATTCCATCTTAATAAGGGCATTCCCTCCTGGACATCTTAATATTCTTGTGGCCAAGGCCACATTGCCCAGAGGCACTCTGAGTCTCTCCTTGGCCCTCTTTTCCTTTCCCTCTGGTCTTCAGGGTGAGGACACCTGCATGCCTGTAGGTGAGAACAGCCCCTCACACCCAGGGGAGGGAGTACCATGTGGGAGGCCTTAAACACCTTGTTTAATGAAGAGGCAGATTGACCTGTGAAGGGCATATGCTATTCTCTCTGTGAGAAGAGAAGGTGGGATGATGGAAACGAAGCTCAGGGAAGAATGAGTCTGCCCCTGAGTCTGGGCTGAAGATGCATGCAGGTTGAGGCATAAAGATGAAAAAGCAAACTGAGGTCAGGTTGTTAAGGCCTTAAATTGTAGGTGAAAGAGTGTTGCTTTCTTCGCTAGGAGACAAAAGAGATGGATGAATAAAAGTTGCCATGGTGTTTCCTTTCCTGGTGGAGGTGCCTCTAAGGGCAGGGTCTGGGTGAGTGTCCTGCTCCAGGATTTGAATCTCTTCCAGCAGAATTTCTAGAACTCTGGTGGAGGATGAGGGCAGCACTGGAGGGCAGGAGCTTCCACGGTGTTCCTGCAATCCCTCTGCTTTTACAATCTTCTCTCTATGTCTGTAAGATTTGGCCCCTGAAGCAAGTTTACATAGGAAAGTGTCTCTATGGGAGCTGAGACTTTGGAGATGGTCCAGGTGAGACATCTCATGTTACAGAGGGGAAAGTGATGTTCAGAGAACTAAACCTTTCCTTCTTACATTTAGATCCTGCAGATGGGAAGGAAGGAAGGTGAGAACCAGGTCTTCTGACCCTGGTACCTGGCTTCTGCACTGCTGTGCCAAGAGCATAAGCACCAGGAGCTGAGGGAGGCCTGGCCATGGAAGGATCCTGTGGGATGCAGATGCTGCTGCAGCAGGCTGAGTTCACGGTGCTCTCCTCAGACTGGACTGTGCAGTGTTCTCACACTCCTGAAGGTGGAGCACCAGACAGCAGACCCGTGCATGCTGCAGACCCCTTGCAAGCTGCTGGCCCCATGTCTCCTCAGTGAATGCAGGCAGAGCTGCTTGGCCCCAGCCTCACAGGGCAGCTGTTGAGGAGCACACCTATCAGCACAGGCAGGGCTGCCTCAGGCCTAGTGACTTCTCCAGGAAAGCTGCCTGTGCCCAGGGCTCGCTTGTTCCACCTGAGGATTCAATGAGGCTCACCTCAACACCACTATGGTCACAGAGCTGCCAACTGCAAGGGCCGGGGGTGGGGGAGGGGGAGGCACCTGGGGTGGTGGGGTTTGCTCTGCCCAGAATTCTGCTTTTCCCAGGAGACCACAGCCAACTCGAGCTGGATGTGGAAATGAGCCATGGCTCCCTGAGAACAGATGTGTCCTGCCTGCCTCAGGCTGGGAAGCTGAGCTGGCCCACAGCAGGCAGTAGGACCTGGATGCTGTCATCAGTGGAAATTCGTTCCACTGTCATGGGCATCTGCTAATTTATGACCAAGTCTTTAGGCTTGTCTGACCCCATTAAGCCACTGAGAGAGGAGGAATTATCAAACCCAGGCAGAGGATCAGCTCCAAGTATCGTGGCCAACACACCCTGGTGGCCATTGCTGAAGTAGGTGTGAGTCTGTGTTTGGCAGGGGGGTAGGGGGTGTGGGGGATGGCTTGGTTGGATCACACAGTGATGGGAAAGATTGGGGAAGTTTTCCTGGGTGTCAGCCTGCTAGGGTATCTTAGGATTGACTTTCTGCTCAGTGGATTGACAGGGACTGGACTAAAGGCTAAAGCAGGTCAGAGCTTAGGATTTCTCTTTCTGCATCTTAGCATGTCTTTGGTAACAATGAAGAAGTTCAGGGTGAGCACAGACCCAAGTGCTAATTTTACATGTTTTGCTTCAGTGACACACTCTCTCCATCATAAGGTGGGCTGCAATTACAGGCGGGCTCAGACATGTGGGGACAACCTGTCTCAGGCATCTGACAGCTGTAGCCCATTTGTTGGAGGCAGAATGGGGGCAGGGTTGACCTGGCCAGTGAGAGGGCACATTGCTGGCTGGCTGACCCAGCTGGAACCTTTGTTTGCAATAAAGGGGTTTTAATGTGGCCAAATTTTGTGTGTCATTGGACTGAGAACTGAATCAAAGGGATTAAAGACCCAAAATATCACTTGACAGTGATTAGTTCTGTTATTTTTTCATGTCCATTCTCCTACTTAATAACCTAGTAACTGTTTCATGTTTTTTGTTTTATTTATCTAAGAAGTACAGCTGGAGGGCTAATTGAATCACTGCATCTTAAAATGTCAGAGTTGGGAGGCCTCTCAGAAGTTGTCTGGTCCCATTTCCCCCATTCAATGTATCAGGAATAGGGGCTTAGAAAGATGGGCTGACTTGTCCAGGATCATGAAGTGAGGCTACAGATGGAACTGGGGTCTCCCACCTCTGCCTACCCTGGAGTATGTGAGAACTCTGTGGGCAGCTGGTGTAGACCTAAGCTTGTCCCTTTGGCAAGCCATGGTGGCTGATTTGGGAGTTCGGCCTCACTGGCAGCAACAGAGGCAGTGGATTCTCTGGATAAAGATACCTCAAACAGTGGCTTCCAGCCCTGATTCCATCCCATATGCATGGAGCACTAGCTTGTCACATGCTGGTATGCATGCCTCATCCCCTCTCATCTTCCCCATGACCCTGTGTCACAAGGGTGAACCCCATTTTGTAGATGTGGGAACAACCATCCTGGAGGTCAATTCTTAGGTGCTCCCGAACTTCCCAGTTTCCTCGCAATGATCATCTTTCCATCAATTTCTTCTCCCTTCCCTCCATCCTTCTCCTACCAGGATCTTTCTAGGAACCTCCTCTCTTCTTCTGCGCTTCCCCCACTGCTCCAGTTTCAGCTTAGCCTGCTGTCTGATTGGCCATGCAGAGCCTGGCCAGATGGCTGCTGGGTCCTGGCTGCTTGGACAGTGAGAAGTCCACTTCCCATGCCTGAATGGCTCCTGCCTCTTGGGCACCAGCTTTGGAGTGGAGATCCCAGGAGCTTGGTCCTGTAATCTGAGGTGTCTAATCCTGGGTTGAAGGGAAGGATGTCAACATGTTGAGTTTGTAATTTCATTCTTCAGAGCAGCCAGCCCTCCGGCCAACCACAGGACCAGGGCCAGGAGGACGCTGGGATGGTTTCTGCCAGGGGCCAGAGAAAGGAGCCTATTCTGTTGTGTGGTGGCCAGGTCCTGGGTCTGCTGGCTGAGGGTTGGGGATGAAGGCAGGAGGAGGGCTCCCAGGAGCAGAAGGCCTGTGCATCTGGAATCGGCAGAGGAAACACCTGGGGCTCTAAGCCAGCAGCCTGTGTCCCACCTGACGTATGCAAGATCCTGCCTCTCCGAACGTGGGTGAAACTCCTTCTCTCTGGTTGGAACAATTTGTTCCCCTTCAGTCTCCTCTCCACTGACCTCCCCCTGGCTCATTCTGTCCCAGTCACAGAGGCCCTGCCTGCTTCTCACAGGTGCCATGCATCTTCTGCCTCAGGGCCTTCACTCTGGCTGTTCCCTTTGCCTGGAACACTGTTCCCTCTCTGTCCATTTGGCTAAGCTTCTTCACTTTATTCAAGTACTTGCTCAAACAAACAAAGCAAAACTCGACCACCCTGTTCAATTCTGCAAACCAAACCCTCTTACCTGCCCCTTTTGTCTTTTTTCCATAGTACTTATTACTTTATAATGTATGTTTTAATTTACATATTGATTAGGCTTATTTTTTTATGTCTGTCTTTCTCCACTAGAATATAAGCTCCCTGAGCATGAGGACCTTTGTTTTGGTCACTAGAGGAGAGTGTCTGGTACATCGTAGCTGCTCAAAAAGAAAAACAGAATGTGTCTTAAGAGGTTTGGGATGTTAACCCCACATCATGGGGCATTGGAGAATCCACTGGATATTGTCTGGAAACTGGCTTTGCAATAGATGAGGATCCACTGGTTTTCAGGTTCCTGCTTAAAGACTGAGGACCTACCAGGGAAGTGAGGTTGAAGAGCCTCTGCAGGCAGCACCAGAGGCAAGGTCTTGACAGAATAAATAGGTAACATAGGCCTGTGCCATTTGCCAGCTGAGTCAGCCACTCAAATGCTGATGTCTGCCATATTGGGCACCTGAAACTATTGGGAACTGAGCCACAGGTGGCTTGTTAATGACAGTAGCTAATCAGCTGAAGTGGACAATGGCTTTCTTGGGTAGGAGATAAGGGACAGAGCTACAGCTACAGGCTGGCAGGTGGTGTGGCCTTAGTGAATCCCAGCCTTGCTGTAGCCTGTAGCCCACTGGAGAGCCCATGCAAATGAATGACACATAGTTAGGGTCTGAAAGAAGACATCGTGCCCCTCCCCTGGGTCCAGCCTTATGCATAGCCTGCTCTGGGGTGAAAGTGCAGAATGGGAGAGCCATGGAGTCTGGGGGCATCAGAGGGCATGGCCACATGTAGCTCACGACCCAGCCTTTTCTGCTGCATCCAGCGCGTTTCCCCTTCTTCTCCACCACCCCAGCACTCTTTCTCAGACCCCTGTTATGAAGGCCTGGGTGTTACACAGGCCTAGAATGTTTGTAATCTGACCAAGTTGCAAGTGCAGGCTGTGGCTCAGGATTGCTAACGGCTCACATACATTATCCCAGTTATTTTGGAAAAGGGTGTGCATGTGATGAAGAGGGGGTGCACATGTGATTGGGGGGCATGTGCATGTGATTGGCATGCCTATGTGTGACAATGCAGGTCCTTGAATAGAGTCTGAGTGTGAGATGTGTAATCCTTTTCAGTAGGATTAAGCTAGACAGGTTCCTTTGTTTTTCTTGTTGGTTCATATCTTTACACTTCCTTGGCACAGGTCTATTCTGATGTGATATCACCAGGGTCCGCAAATCAAGTATGTCATCCCATTTTTCTTCCTGTGCAGATTAAATTTAGTTGGAAAGTTGTATTTGTAACAGAAGGATCCATTTTCAGGCTGTTTTTCTCTGGAGTCTATAGTGTGTCCATGCAGGGGCACCAGGCACAGAGAACCTCAGCAGCTGAGATATTTCCTATTATCTCCAAAACCCTGCCCATGGAGCTCAGGATTGTGGAAAAGTCTAGAGCCAGGTGTGTTTCTGTAACCAAGTGACTCACCCAAAGGCATCTTCCTCCTGAAACCCCACAAACACTTCTTGACTGCAAAACCAAATCAAGCTCAGGTGGTTGAGCTTAGAGGGAGTCCGGGGCTGGGGCTGGAACCAAGGGACCCAACGACACCGGTGTTCACACAGGGCTCTCAGTGCCTCCAGGGGGCCACGACCCTCAGGAAAAGATCCCTTTAGACTCCCTGCTACTGGCTTCCGAATTTGTCACCAAAAATTTGTTTGGCCTAAGGCACAGCAACCCAATAGCCAAGGCCAGAGGTTGATGTAATCTTTACAATCAGGAGGGATTTGCAGTGATTAAAGAGCCATTTGCTGCTTACATGTTGACACTAGCAGCTTCCGAGTCATATTAGAAGAGGAGCTAACAGGCAGAGCCCTGGGAGAGTGGCTGGTCCTGGCCAGGGCAGCGTCCTGGGTGGTCTGCACTGAGCATGCAGCTGTCTTGTGAGACCATCCTAGCACTTTCCTCTGTAGTGTGTGTACACCTGGAGGAATTGTTCACTGTCATGGTCAACATTGGTGGCAGGGCAGGCTTGAGTTTGAGTAGAGACAGTTGTCATGTGTAAGCTGTGGTGACCTTCCAGTTACTTCCAGAGTTTGGAAAAACTGAAGGATCCAGGAAGGAGAGAGCAGGTTTTCCTCCCCTTGTGGGAATGCCCCACAATTAGAGGATGGATGTACACACTTCAGGGGGCCTCCTTCTTAGAGAAGGATGAAACGGGCCCACAGAAGGTCATGCCTTAACTCCAAAACAAAGAACTTGGGGAGAAAATGGGTGTGTATTGGGATACCTTCAGATGTAAATGATAAAAACCTAACCCAAAATATTTTAAGCAAAGTGGGGAGTTTATTATTGGTTGAAAGTGCTGTGGTCGAGGTCTGGCTCTAATGGCATTGCCAGGGCTCTGCTCACTCACGTCCTCGGCTCTGCTCCCTGCTGCCATTGGCTTTGTGCTGCAGACGGCTCCCCCCTTGGGGTGCATGGGATGGCTGCTGACAGCCTTAGACTCCTGTGCTCCCCATTTGGCACCAACCTGGATCAAAGCCACTTCTATGTCCCAGCTTATTTAGAAAAGACATAAGACTGGTGCTGTGTGGTCACCTGTCAGTGGGCTGATAGAGCTCCATGACCACGTGGAGCCTAATGCCCCTCATGGGAGCCAAGACAACACTGCACTTCTTCCTTTGCCCTCTCCAGGGGCTCATTTATCTTCCACTTAGCAGTCCCCAGGGTCAAGGGCTAATAGTTTGGGGTTAGAATGAGAAGGAGAAAACTTATAGAAATAAATGCAAATTTTTGCATGTCAGATCATTTGTACACGTAGCTGAGAAATTGCTCTGATCCATTTACTTCTGGATGCATCCTGTTTTCCCTTTTTTTGAACAGTAGTGTGTATAGCAGTGATCTTGGGCTTCTCCCACCATTGTATGTTGGGTGTGTAAGGGGCGGATAATGTGTCACTCAGGTCTTTAGTGGAGACACCATAGAAGGGGAAACATACTATTGGGGCCTCACTGGCATCTGGACCTGGTTTAGATGAAAAAGTCCCAGAAGTCGAGCCGATGCCATAATGGAGTGAGATCTTGGGACCTTGGGGGAGAGCACAGGGCATTTCACATGTTAAGAGATGTGAATTGTTACAGCTGTGGCAGCATGTATTTTCAAAAGACGCCCGTGATGATCTCTCCCATCCACATGTTCTTTTTGCAATGTGATGTCACAGCCCACAATTAAGAGCAAGAATCTTTGTCCTCCTTCCCTGATCCTGGGTGGGGTTTGCAACTGCTTTGCTTAGCAGAATGCAGGGAAATGATACTCTGGGCTTCCAAGGCCTAGGTCATAAAAGTTGATAAATATTCAGCTCGGTTCTTCCTCTTTTAGGCCTGTTGCTGCAGGGAAGTCCCAGCCATGTGAAGAGACTACACATAGGTGTTTTTAGCCCCAGTATCAATCACCAGACATCTGAGTGAGGAGAACTTTAATCTCCACCTCCAGCCCTCCTCTTACTATAATTGTGTTAAAGAACTGCCTAACTGAGACTGCCAACCTCCCAAACTGTAGGAGATTCTAATAATGAGGATAATAATAATAGTAGCAGTACTAGCAGTAGTAATAAATGTTGTTTGATGTCACCAGGTTTGGAGTGTCTTTTGACACAATAATAAATAATGTGAATGCTTGATATGATGCTAAGAGGAGTCTTAATCATCCACAACCTTGAGATGTGCATGGGCCATGAAACTTAAACATAAGAACAACAATTTGTGTTGGAAGGAGGCTGCCCCATGTTTGGAGTTAATTAAGGAAGTCAGTGTAGGCATTGAACAGGTAGTTGAACTTTTGGGGTGGAAGAACAGAGGCAGTGGGACAGCTTGGCTTACAGTATTATTAACAATGTTGCCAGAAATAGCCAATATTCCTCAGAAGGAGGGTGGAGATGAAGGAATAGAATTGCCAGTTCTCAGTTTCCAACATCTTTTGGTGCTTGGGTCGTTGTCTGGCTGGTGGGGAGGATGGCTGTCTGAACCCTAATGGGGACTCTGTCCGTTTTCATGACTGGAGTCATTTTTGCTGAAAATCTGTCAAGTTTCCACAACCCCTCAAAGCCTTCCCAAATCACAATGTTCTCACTGGTCTCACTGCAGTTAGCACCCACCCTGCACAGCTTAGCCCTTCATTTCCCCCCCTGCCTTCAGGACAGATGCCTTACTGGGCTGCTCACTAGCTCCCCTCCCTTTTCCCTGCTGCCTTCCTTACCCTCAGCCTTCCAGAAGAATGGGAGGATCCATGTATATGCTGCACCTTTTCTTGGGCCCTTATTGATGCTGTTAATTCTTTCAAAAATGTTGTTTCTTCTGTTCTCTTTCCTCTTCCTCCCTCCCCACCCGCCACCACCTCTCACTGGGAAACACAAACATACTCCTCTCCCACAACTACTCCCTTCACACAGCCAATGCCTAGCCACAACCCAGGTGTCCACTAAGAAGCTGCTTCCTCCAGGAAACCTTCCATGACACTTCCAGGTCTGGGCTAGGGCTCTCCCTTGCTTGTGCCTCCCCTTCTCACACATTGTTTCCCTCTTAGAATAGTCTGGTTGCTGGTTCCATCTAGAAGGTGAGCTCTCTGGAGGCAGGGACTGTGTTCAGTTCATCACAGCACCTATTTTTGTCAGTCTGTGAGCAACCCCAGCCTAGGATCTCCTTTAGGCAGGTGCCAGGCTTTGTCTTCACACCTGTGAGGATGAGCACAGGTTAGGGCTCCATAAATCTTGTTGATTGACATCACCATAAGTTTTACAGAGAGAATTCAGTCTAATCATAGCTTCTCAGTCTAGCATAATAGACCAGAGTGTGTTCTGGCATCAACAAAAGACCTGGTTTGAGCCATTGCATCTCAGTGTGGCAGTCACAGAGGAGGGCTGCTCAGACTTCTGGCCAAGAAAGAGCTTGTCACAGAGCTGTGGTGAGGGTGCTTAGCTGATGGCCTTCAGTTGCAGCACTTTTGGATGCCTTCACAGTGCTAGAGCCCAGGCTGCTCTTAGTTGTGGTGTTGGGCCCAGAAAAAAAGGCTGACCTCAGACCACCAAGCTGGTGGACTGCAATTTGCAAACACATAATAAATCATGGATTTGTCTCAAAATGTACAAAGAACTTTCATTAAAATTAGGGAAAGTTCTGAAGGGACACCTAGCCACAGAAAGTACACAGATTGTATACCAAACTACGCCCAGGATGGAGGGATAGAAAAACAATGGTCCACCTCAACTCTGAGTCATATGTGACACTGCGCTAGTCCTGTCCTTTCTGGAGGCCTCAGAGAGATGGAGAGGGAAGAAGGGGAAGAGGGCCAGTTGTGCCTGCACCTAACTCTAATCCTGACCACCCTTGATATTTTCATTCAGCACAGTGGAGAAAGTCCTAGCCATAATAACTACATGAAAAGAAAACGAAAAAAAATGAGAGGCATCTGATGGCCAAAGAAAAGATAAAATTGTCACTATTTGTAGATGAACTGATATTATATACAGAAAATGCTGATGGCAACACCCAAAAGTAAATGATGGAACTCATTAGAAAAAGCAGGTAAATTGAAGATACACAATTAATCTACAGAAATTGGTTGCACTTAGACTTAAGGAGACAGGTTTAAACAGGCTTAGACAGGTTTAGACTGGCTGAGATGGTTTAGAAGGTTTTAGAACAGCTGAGACTGGTATTACACTGGCCAAGATCAGTTTAGACCACCCGAAACAGGTTTAGAATGTAAAAGATCAGTTTACAACTGTTTAGATTGGTTTAGATTGGCAGAGAGAGGTTTGGCCAGGTTTGCACTGGCTCACATCAGCTGAAACAGGTTTAGAAGGGGTAAAACCAGTATAGACTGGCTGATACCAGCTTAGACCACTTTAGGCCAGTTTAAACCAGTTCAAACCAGATTAGACCAGGTGAAACTGGTTTAGACCAGATTAGACCAGTTCAAACCAGTTTAGACCAGTTGAAACCAGTTCAAACTAGATTAGACCAACTGAAACCAGTTTAGACCAGTTTAGACTGGTTCAGATGTGCTGAAACCAGCCAAAACAAATACAAATATTATATGATATTGTTTTAAGCAAAATCTAGAGAAGCTAACCTGTAGAAACAGAATAGAATGGTGATCCCAGGGACTGGGGGTTGGGGGAATTGGGGATATGTCATTACAGGATAGAAATTGTCAGCTAGAAAATGAATATGCTCTAGAGATCTAATGCACAGCACTGTGATTACAGATAACATTATAATACTTCAAAATTCTTAAGATTCTAGATCTTAAATGTTATCACAACAACAAGAACAAAATGTGGCAAAACAGAGATATTAGTTAAAACTATGGTAGTAATCATATTGCAATATAAAAATTAATGAATCAACACAATGTACACCTTAAAAAGTTAAAAGTAGAACTACCACAATATCTAGCAATCTCATTCTGGGTATATATCCCCCCCCAAAAAAATTGATAGGATTTTGAAGAGATACCTGCACTCTCATGTTCATAGCGGCATTATTCACAGTAGCCAAAACATGGAAACAGCTTGTGTCCATCAATAGATTAATGAACAAATAAGATTATACAACATACAATTACATATTATATAATTATTCAGCCATAATAAACAAGGAAATCCTGCCATTTGTGAGAACAAATTCATATTTAATATTTCATACTTCATATTTAATATTTTATGCTCCCTATTTAATATTCCATTTTAATATTTCATATTCCATACTTTGTATTCCATATTCAATATCTCATACTTCATATTTAACATAGCCTGCTTAATATTTAATATTTTGTATTAATTATTTCATATTTCATATTCTTTATTTTATATTTCATATTTAATACATCATACTTCATATTTCATACTCCATATTTCATTCTCCATAACCCATATTTCATATTCATATTTCATATATCATAATTCATATTTATTATTTTTACTTCATATTTAATATTTCATATTTCATATGCATATTTCGTACTACATATTCCATATTTAATATTTCATATTTTATATTTAATATATCATACTTCATATTTAATGTTTAATATTTAATATGTGTAATTCATATTTCATACCCCATATTTATTGTTTCTTACTTCATATGTAATGTTTCAAACCTCATATTTAATATTTCATATTTAATATTCCATATTTCATGCTCTGTATGCCATATTTAATATTTCATACTTTACATTAAATGTTTCATACTTCATATTTCATATTGCTTATGTGCATTTCATATTCCATATTTAATATTTCAAACTTCATATTTAATATGTCATACTTCATATTCCATATTTCATATTTAATATTCCATGTTTCATACTTCATATTCCATATTTACTGTTTCATACTTCATAATTAATGTTTCATACTTCGTATTTAATATTTAATATTTCATATGCATATTTTGTATTTCATATTCCTTATTTCATATTTCATATAGCATACTGCATATTTCATATTTCATTTTCCATATTTCATACTTCAAATCCACATTTAGTATTTCATACTTCATATTTAATGTTTCATGTTTTGTATTTAATATTTCATTTTAATATTCCATATTTCATACTTCATATTCCTTATTTAATATTTCATACTTCATATTTAATATATCATAATTCATATTTCGTATTCTATATTACATACTTCATATTCCATATTTCGTACATCATATGTCACATTTTGTACCTCATATTTCATATTTCACACTTCATTTTCCAAATTTAATATTTCATACTTCATATTTAATGTTTCATGTTTAATATTCCATATATCATGCTACATATGCCATATTTAATATTTCAAACCTCATATTTCATGTTTAATACTTTATATTAAATATTTCATATTTCATAAGCATATTTAATATTCCATATTTAATATTTTATTCTTCATACTTAATAGATAATACTTCATATGCGTATTTCACATTTTATATTTCATACTTCATATTCCATATTTAATATTTCCTACTTCATATTTAATAATTCATGCTTCATTATTTATACTTCATATTTCATATGCATATTTCATATTTCATTTTCCATATTTAATATTTCACACTTCATGTTTAATATATCATACTTGAAATTTAATATTTCATTTTTAATATCTGTATTTCACACATCATATGCCATATATAATATTTCATGCCTCCTATTTAATATTTCAATATTTCATATGCATTTCTCATATTTCATATTCTACATGTCATACTTTATATGCCATATTTAATATTTCATACTTTATATGTAACATATCATACTTCATATTTAATGTTTCATATTTAATATTCCATATTTCACACTTCATATGTCATGTTTAATATTTCATTCTTCATATTTAATGTTTCATATGAGCATTCATATTCCATATTTCATATTTCAGTCTTATTATTCCATATATCATATTTCATATAAGTATTTCATATTTCATGTTACATGCTTCATATGTCATTTTTGATATTTAATATTTCATACTGCATTTTAATATTTCATATTTTATGTGAGTATTTCATAGGTCATATTCCATATTTCATTCTTCATATTCCATATTTTATATTTCCTACTTCATATTCCATATTTAATATTTCATTCTTCATATTCCATATTTAATTTTCCTCCTTCATATTTCATATGCATATTTTCATATTTAATAATCCATATTTCATACTTTATTTTATATTTCATATTTCATACTTCGTATTTCACACTTCATAATTCATGTCATAAGTGTATATCATATTTCATAATTTATTCTTAATATCCCATTATTTATATTGCATATTTCATATTTATTTGTGTATTTCATATTTCTTGTATCTTTTCTCATACTTTTGTGTGTTTTTCATATTTCAAATTTCCTATATGTATATTTTTTCATATTCGTATTTCACACTTTATGTGTGTATTTCTTATTTCATATGTCATTCTTTATAATCATGTTTCATATGTGTATTTCATATTTTATACTTCATATTTTACATTTTACAACTATTTCTTTTTTCATATTTCATAATTCATATTTCAATTGTTTTTTCCCATTTCATATTTCATACTTCATTTTCCATACTTCATGTGTGTATTTCATATTTTACATTTCATACTTCATAATTCATACTTTATATTTCATATGTCATATGTGTATATCATGTTTCATATTTCATAATTAGTTTCATATTCCATATTTCATATTTCCTACACCATATTTCATATTTCATACTTCACATTTCATGTGTATGTCACATTTCATATTTCATATGTGTATATCATATTTCATATTTCAGACTTTATATTTCATACATGTATTTAATATTTCATTCTTCATATTTCATACTTCATGTATGTATTTCACATTTGTTATTTCATACCTCATATTTCATAATTCATATTTCATATGTTTTTCTTATTTCATATTTCATACTTCATATTTCAAATTTTCTATTTGTATTCCTTTTTTCCTATTTCCTATTTCATATTTTATATTTCAAATTGTATTTCCCATTTCACATTTCATACTTCATATATTATATTTCATACTTCATATTTCATACTTTATGTCATATTTCATGTGTATTTCATATTGCATATTTCATAATATACACCTCATA
Organism: Hippopotamus amphibius kiboko; assembly: GCF_030028045.1. Classification (NCBI taxonomy): domain Eukaryota; kingdom Metazoa; phylum Chordata; class Mammalia; order Artiodactyla; family Hippopotamidae; genus Hippopotamus; species Hippopotamus amphibius. Next base: position 120,680,954 of record NC_080187.1, on the reverse strand, counting down.
TTCCATATTTCATATTTCATGCTTCTTCTTTCATATTTCATATTTCATACATCTTTCATATGACATATTTTGTATATGTACTTTATATTTCATATTTCATATGTGTATTTCATATTTCATATTTCATATTTCATATTTCATTTGTGTATTTCATATTTCATGATTTGTACTTCATATCACATATTTCATATTTTGTTTCATATTTCATATTTTTTTATTTAATAATTCTTATTTCGTCCTTCATATTTCATGTTTCATGTGTGTGTATTATCACATGCCATCCTATTCCTGACATCCTTGACCTGGTTATATAATACTGGTTCTTCCTTTGAATTTCCCTTGTTATTTTTTCCCCCACACAGTAAACAAATCATTTTCTCTACTGTCTGTATGGCACATGTTGTATATTGCCTTATACTGTACTTATTATGTACAGTTAATGCCTTTCCAATGCATTTATTGAGTTTGTGACTTATGGAAGTTACAGAAAAAAACACGCCAGACCATTTATGGCCTGGAAATGTTAATAAAAAATTTATGAAATAATTGAGAACTCACTGATGTTTGAGGACATTAAAACAGAGAGAGGCAGAAATGATGGTGTGATAACAAATATTCTTTCAAAAATGTGACTCTTGTTGGGTCCTTCCCAATGAGTCACAAAGGAGGAAAAGCAAGCACACAAAGTATGGCAGCAATGAATAATCTCATTTCTGTATATAGTTCACTTCTAGCATTTAATTGGTTACTTTTTTGGTATTTATTTTATTGTTGTCATGTAAAATAATTTAGTGCATATAATAGGTTCTTTGTGTAAATGTTGGTGTTTGGAGTCAACTGTGTATTAAATCAGGAAATTACATTTTTAATTTTGATTTTTTTACTCTTCTTTCTTAAGTTATCTCCTACAGGATCTATACTTTTTGGATCAGGAATCCAGAGAACTGGGTTCTGGTCCCCAGTTCTGTACACTGAGCACACCACATATGGCCTGGAGGAGGCAAAGCCAACCCCCAGTGCATGCTGCGCAGCTGGCTACAGGAACCCCTCCCAGGGCCCACACCACCAGCATGGGAAAGGGCCTGCCCAGCTGGAAGCAGCCTCAGTGGGGTGGTGGGGGTGTGGGCGGCAGCAGAGGAGGAGGGCAGGTGCAGGCTTTAGGCAGCAGGCCTAGCTGGTGGGGCCCCTGGGGCCCTGGGCAGCAGAAGTGGCCAAGGCTCCCCCCATGCAGTGGCCATTTTCATTCTTTTTTATGATTGAGTAGTATTCTAATGTATATTATACCACATCATTTTTATCCATTCACCTGTTGATGGACACTTAGGTTGCTTCCATATCTTGGCTATTGTAAATAATGCTGCACTGAACATGTGCGTGCAGATATCTTTTTGAATTAGTATCTTCATTTTTTTGATAGGTATTCAGAAGTGGAATTTCTGTATCATATGATAGATCTATTTTTAATTTTTTGAGGAACTTCTGTACTATTTTCCATAATGGCTGTACCAATTTACATTCCCACCAACAATGAATGAGGGTTCCTTTTCCTCCACAACCCTGTGAACAATTGTTATGTGTTGTCTTCCTGGTAATCATCATTCTGACAGGTGTGAGGTGATATTTTGTGGTTTATTTTGTATTTCTCTGATGATCAGTAATGCTGAGCATCTTTCCATGTGTCTGTTGGCCATCTGTATATTCAGATGTAAAATATATCTGTATATTTACTTTAGAAAAATATCTATTCAGGTCCTCTGTCCATTTTTTAATTGGATTTTTTTGATGTTGAATTGTATGTGTTCCTTGCATATTTTTGATATAGACTCTTTATTGGATGTATCACTTGCAAATATATTCTCAAATTCAGTAGGAAGCCTTTTTGTTTTGTTGATAGTTTCCTTCACTGTGCAAAAAACTTTTCAGTTTGATGTTATTCCAATTATTTTGTCTTTGTTTTCCTTGCTTAAGGAGAGAGATCCCTCACCCCACCCCCAAAATATTGCTAAGACCAATGTCAAAGAGTATACCGCCTGTTTTCTTCTGAGAGTTTTTATGGTTTCAGATCTTGAATTCAACTATTTAATCCATTTGAGGTTATTTTTGTATATAGTGTTAGAAAGTGGTCCAGTTTTTGTCTTTTGCAGGTAGCTGTCTAGTTTTCCCAGCACCACATATTGAAGAGATTGTCTTTTCCCCGCTACATATTCTCGGCTCCTTTGTCATAAATTAGTTGACCATATAAGTGTGTTCTTTTTTTTCCCTGGACTCTCTATTCTGTTTCAATGATTCATGTGTATGTTTTTGTGCCACTACAATACGTTTTTAATTTCTGTAGCTTTGTAGCATTGTTTGAAATCAGCACTGTGATACTTTCAACTTCATTCTACTTTCTCAAGATTCCCTTTGGCTATTTGGGTTCTTTGGTGTTTCCATATAAATTTTAGAATTATTTGTTCCAGTTCTGTGAAAAATGCCATTGATATTTTGACAGGGATTGTATTGAATCTGTACATTGCTTTGGATAATATGCACATTTTAACAATATTAATATGTCCAATTTATGAGAGTGGAATATATTTTCATTTATTTGTGTCTTCTTCAATTTCTTTTATCAGTGTCATGTAGTTTTCAATAAAAAGGTTTTTCACTTCCTCAGTGAAATTTATTCCTAGGTATTTTATTCTTTTTGATGCAATTATAAATGGGATTGTTTTCTTAACTTTTCTTTTGAATAGTTTGCTATTCCTGTATAGAAATGCAACAGATTTCTGTATATTGATTTCGTATCCTACAAATTTACTGAATTCATTTATTAGTTCTAATATTTTTTTGTGGAACTGATAGGGTTTTCTGTATGTAGTATCATGTCACCTGCAAATAGTGGCAGTTTCACTCCTTCCCTTACAATTTGGATGCCTTTCAGTATTATTTTTTAATCTTGTCTGGTTGCAATAGCTAGGATTTCCAATACTATGCTGAATGAATGTGGCATTAGTGGGCATCCTCATTTTCTTCCTGATCTTAGAGGAAGAGTTTTCAGTTTTTCACCACCAAGTATTATGTTAATGGTGGGTTTGTTGTATGTGGCCTTTATTATGTTGAGGTATATTCCCTCTATACTAACTTTGCTGAGAGTTTTAATCATAAGTGAATGTGAGATACTGTGATCCCTTGAGTTTTGCTTATGTCTTTCTCATCACCATCACCATCATCATCATCATTATTATTTAGCAAGTATGAAGAATTATACTACCAGGTATTTCTCATATGTAATGCAAACACTGCAGCATAAATACAGGCATACCTCATTTTATTGTGCTTCAGTTTGTGTCACAGATACTGTGTGTGTTGCAAATTGAAGGCTTGTGGAAACACTGCATTGGGGAAGCCTATTGGTGCCATTTTCCCAACAGCATTTGCTCGGTTACTGTCTCTATGTCACATTTTGGTAATTCTCACAATATTTCAAACTTTTTGTAATTATATTTGGTGATCTATAATCAGTGTTTTTTCTTATATTTTTATTTTTAATTTATTTTTATTGGAATATAGTTGTTTTAAAATATTATGTTAGTTTATACTGTACCACAAAGTGAATCAGCTACAGTTACACGTATATCCCCTCTTTTTTGCATTTTTGTTCTCATTTAGGTCACCACAGAGCAATGAGTAGAGTTCTCTGAGCTATACAGTAGGTTCTCCTTAGTTATCTATTTTATACATAGTTTCAATAGTGTATATATGTCAATCCCAATTTCCCAATTCATTCCTCCCCACTTCCACCTTGGTATCCATATGTTTGTTCTCTACGTCTATGTCTCTATTTCTCCTTTCTGAATAAGATCATCAATACCAATATTTTCAGATTCCACATATATGCACCAATACACGATATTTGTTTTCATCTTTACGACTTTCTTCACTCTGTATGACAGTCTCTAGGTCCATCCATGTCTCTACAAATGACCCAATTTTGTTCTTTTTTATGGCTGAGTAATATTCCATTGTGTATGTGTACCATATCTTCTTTATCCATTGCTCTGTTGAAGGACATTTAGGTTGCTTCCATGTCCTGGCTATTGTAAATAGTGCTGCAGTGAACACTGGGGTACATGTGTCTTTTTTAATTATGTTTTTCTCAGGGTATGTGCCCAGTAGTGTGATTTCTGGGTCATATGGTAATTCTATTTTTAGTTTTTTAAGGAATCTCCATACTGTTTTTCATAGTGGCTGTACCAATTTACATTCCCAGCTACAGTACCTGAGAGTTCCCTTTTCTCCACACCCTCTCCAGAATTTATTGTTTGTAGATTTTTTGGTGATGGCCATTCTGACTGGTGTGAGGTGATACCTCATTGTAGTTTTGATTTGCATTTCTCTAATAATTAGTGATGTTGAGCATCTTTGAAGGTTTAGATGCTGGCTAGCATTTTTTAGTAAAATGTATTTTAAAATTAAGGTTTGTACATTTTTTTAGACAAACAGCTATTACACACTTAATAGACTACAATATACCATACACAAAGCTTTCATATACATTGGGAAACAAAAAGATTCATGTGACTTGCTTTGCTGCAATATTCACTTTATTGCAGTGGTCTGCAACTGAACCCACAATATCTCTGAGGTATGCCTGTAATTACTACCACTATTATCCCTAATAATAAAAATTTCTTTCTCATTTTCTTAGTTCTCATCATTTCAGCACCAGCCCTGTTGGTTGGATCATGGATGCAGGGAATCACTCACTTGTGTCTGAGTTTGTGTGTCCTTTGACAAAGGAGGCATGAAGGTACAATGGAAAAAAGACAGCCTCTTCAATAAGTGGTGCTGGGAAAATTGGACAGCTACATGGAAAAGAATGAAATTAGAACACTTCCTAACACCATACACAAAAATAAACTCAAAATGGATTCAAGACCTACATGTAAGGCCAGACACTATAAAACTCCTAGAGGAAAACATGGGCAGAACACTCTATGACATACATCAAAACAAGATCCTTTTTGACCCACCTCCTAGAGTCATGGAAATAAAATCAAGAATAAACAAATGGGACCTCAAGAAACTTAAAAGCTTTTGCACAGTGAAAGAAACAGTAAACAAGACTAGAAGGCAACCCTCAGAATGGGAAAAAATAGTTGCCTATGAAAGAATGGACAAAGGATTAACCTCCAAAATATACAAGCAGCTCATGCAGCTTGATACTAAAAATGTGTATAACCCAATCCACAAATGGGCGGAAGACCTAAATAGACATTTCTCCAAAGAAGACATACAGATGGCTAACAAATACATGAAAAGATGCTCAACATCACTAATCATCAGAGAAATGCAAGTCAAAGCCACAATGAGGTATCACCTCACACCAGTCAGAATGGCCATCATCACAAAATCTGGAAACCACAAATGTTGGAGAGGGTGTGGAGAAAAGGGAACTCTCCTGCACTGTTGGTGGGAATGTAAGTTGGTACAGCCACTATGGAAAACAATTTGGAGGTTCCTTAAAAAACTAAAAATAGAACTACCATATGATCCAGTAATCCCACTCCTGGGCATATACCCAAAGAAAACCATAATCCCAAAAGAAACATGTACCATAATATTTATTGCAGCACTATTTACAATAGCCAGGACATGGAAGCAACCTAAATGCCCATCAACAAACGAATGGATAAAGAAGATGTGGCATATATATACAATGGAATATTACTCAGTTCTAAAAAGGAATGAGATGGAGCTATATGTCATGAGGTGGATAGACCTAGAGTCTGTCATACAGAGTGAAGTAAGTCAGAAAGAGAAAGACAAATATTGTATGCTAACTCACATATACGGAATCTAAAAATGGTACTGATGAACTAGTGGCAAGACAAAAACAAGGATGCAGATGCAGAGAATGGACTGGAGAACTCATGGTTTGGGGGGGTGGGGGGTGAAGGGGAAGCTGGGACGAAGTGAGAGAGTAGCATAGACATATATATACTACCAACTGTAAAATAGATAGTCAATGGGAAGTTGTTGTATAACAAAGGGAATTCAACTCGAGGATGGATGATGCCTTAGAGGACTGGGATAGGGAGGGTGGAGGGGAGTCGAGGGAGGGAGGGAATACGGAAATGTGTGTATAAAAACAGATGATTGAACTTGGTGTACCCCCAAAAAATAATAATAAATAAATTAAAAAAAAATAAGGACACATTCACAGGAGATCCAGCTTCTCCTCCCACTGTTCTCCTCTGTGCTTTATGTGGCAAGCATGACAGGAAACATCCTCATTTTGTTTTCTGTGACCACTGACCCTTACTTACACTACACCATGTACTTCCTACTGGCCAGTCTCACCATCATTGACCTGGGAGCCTGCTCTGTCACTTCTCCCAAGATGATGTATGACCTTTGCAGAAAGTGTAAAGCCATCTCCTTTGGAGGCTGTGTTGCTCACATCTTCTTCATGTCCTTGGGGGTGTGGAGGTGGTGCTGCTCATTGCCATGGCCTTTGGCAGATGTGCTCCCATATGTGAGCCTCTCCACCATCAGACCATCATGAGCCCCCACATGTGCATTCTGTTTCTGGCTGCTGCCTGGGCCCTGGGTGTCAGTCACCCACTGTTCTAGCTAGCATTTGTTGTTAATTTACCATTCTGTGGTCCTAGCATATTGAACAGCTTTCACTGTGACCTTCCTCGGCTCCTCAGACTGGCCTGTACAGATGCTTACAGATTTCAGTTCATGGTCACTGTCAACAGTGGGTTTATCTGTGTTGGTTCCTTCTTCATACTCCTCATCTCCTACATCTTCATCCTGTGTACTGTTTGGAAACATTCCTCAGGTGGTTCACATCCAAGGCCCTCCCCCCCTGTCAGCTCAAATCACTGTGGTGCTTGTGTTCTTTGGCCCATCCATGTTTGTCTATACATGGTCGCATCCCAATTCCCAAATGGACACGTTTCTTGCTCTCTCTGATGCTGTTCTCACTCCTTTTTTAAATCCAATCACCTACACATTCAGTAATAAAGAGATGAAGGTGGCTATGAAGAGAACATTCAGACCAATAGTGACTTTTAGAAAGATTTCATAAATAATGTTAAAAAGACTTTATTCTAATCATCATGTCATCCATATCAGGAATTTTAGAATTGGATTTTTTTAGTTCACTAGGGATTAATTTTAGTGTTACCACACTCTTTAAGAATGCTCCTCTTCCCTAAAAAGAATGAAGATTTAGACAAAAAAAAACCTTAATTCAAAACTTTTGTAGTTTTATTTGAGGTTGTACATGTATATACTAATTATAGTCATTTCTTTCTAGCTAATTTCTTTGCTTCTTTTTTCTCTCAAGATTATAAATTTTTTATTGTTTCAATTTATCCATATATTTACTCACAATCTGTGTCTTGAGATAACTAAGATGCTGATTACTCACTTGCCATGGATCATCTCCACACTTACCAATAACAGGTCTTCGCAATTTTTTGGTGAGTTGGAAAATACATCTCATCCAAGTTCTTCAGGTTTATTAATTGACATATATACACTACTATATATATATAATGGATAACTAATGAGAACCTAATGTATAACACAGGGAAGTCTACTCAATGCTCTTTGGTGACCTAATGAGAAGGGAATCTCTTTACAATGTTGTGTACAGCAGAAAGTAACACAACATTGTAAAGCAATTATACATCAATAAACATTAATTAACAAAAAATGAAACAAACAAACAAAACCAATTGTCTCTTTATAATTTTGAGGACGTAGATATCTTCTTCAGCAGGAAAATTTTCTGTTCAAATTCTTCCTCAGGTAGTTAAAAACAATCTCATTCCATACTAGAGGAATTCTAATACTGCTTCATTGTGTTCTGACTTCCTGCCTCTTTTCTCACTACTTCTTCTCTTAGATAACTACCCTGTGATCACTCAATATTTTTCTATGGGTGATGTAGACACTGCTGGGAAGAATTTTGAAATCTTAAACTAATGACACCTGCTGGTTTCCTATTGCTCACATATATATGCATAGTTATGAACAAATAATTCATTCTTTTGTTTATCTCACCCCTAAAATTACCTTTTTGCTTTCTCTTTATATATGGCATTGTATCTACTCTATATCTGGAATCATTTCTAGGAATGCATTGAAGCACCCCAAAATGGATGGCCTAAAAGGGTTATAATTAGAGAGAGAGTTTTGAGTCAAATATATGCAAAACAAACTTATAAAACTTTTTGTAGTGCATTATAAAATCTAATGTGAATTTCCAGTGCTTGGCAAATGTCATAAGACCAGTATAGCCTATTTTTTTGCATTATCTACATCTAAACACTCTTGGAAATAAATAGAAAAAAAACTATCTGAGGCAATAAGAACAAAACTAATGAAAAGTTGGACTATCACAGAGAGGAATCAAAACTACAAGAAGCAACCCAGAAGCAGATGAGTTTTGAGGGGACCAATTCTTTCTTTTTTCTTATGATTTTTCCCTGAAACAGACCCCTCACACAAAGCTATGGTTGCATGATACAGGCCAAAAGAACGCTAAGAGAAAACCAAGCCTTCTGGCCATAGAACTGGAAAAGTGGTCCCTGCAAGCTGCAGAATTAGGAGAAATATGTTTCCCTTCTCTCTTTGCCCTATTCCAGGGCAGCCATTGATGTAGAGCCCTGGCAGCGAACCAGGCAGGGAAAACTCTGAGGGGAACGCCATTCTTTTGAACAAAGAAACAGAGAGAGGGCCCCTCTGGCTTGAAGAGTGTGAAATAAACTCACGTAATCTTGTCCCCCTCTTTCTTCACCACATCACTCCAGGGTGGCCGTGGAGCTTCCATTCAGCAGAGTTCAGGCAGCTAAATTTCCAGACGAGCCTCCAATTTCCAGCCAGATGATGGCGGGAAGTGGCCCCGCAGGTACAAGAAGGTGTGAGGACTCTTAAAGATGAGAGACCTGGAGAAAGACATTCCCTAATTCAGTGTGTCCAGGGAAGGTTCCTGAGCTTTGCCTGTATGGAAAAGACCCAATGCAGCACACCAGGACCTTTGGAAAGAGCAACAAAAAATCCTCCAGAGGATGTTAGCTACCCAGGATTCTGCAAAATAGTATTCAAAATATCTGAGATATACATCTAAAATTGATTGACACACAAGAATCAGAAAAAAATGTGATTAATTCCCAAGGGAAAATATAATCAACCAACCCTAAGATTACTGAGATGCTGCAATTGGCAGACAAATCCTTTAAAGAAACTATTAAAATTGTGATTTATGAGGTAGGGTAAAAATGTCTTCAATGACTAGAAATGTAGAAGTTCTCAGCAGAGAGATTAAAAACTATAAAAAAGAATGACATGAAAAAAATGATATGAAATCTTAGAACTTCAAAATACAGTATTTGAAGTGTAACTTTATAGACTGGGATCAATAGCAGATGAAGATGACAAAAGACACAGTGTTGCAGAGAAACCGATGGAAATGATCCACCGTTGAAGAACGTAGGTTAAACATATCCACTCTGAGGATCAGATATTAAACAGGTTTAAAAGGAAATAAACAGAATCTCAGATACCTGAGGGCAATATGAAAAGGTCTAACATTCCTTTCATGGATTCCTAGAGGAAGAAAAGACAGAAATTATTATATTAAAAAAATGCTTGAAATAATAATGGTTAAAAACTTCCTCAGTACATTGAAAGATAAAAGCTTAGCAAAACCAAGCAGGATATATTAAAAAGTGAAACAAAACAAAGAAACAAACAAAAAATCCTATGCCCACAATCATTATAATAAAACTTCACAAAAATTCAAAAATATTCTTGAAAGCAGCCTGAGAAAAAAGACACAATACATAGAAGGGTAATGATACAAATGTTAACAGATTATTCAGAGAAAAAGCATAAAGTTCACAAGAGAGTAGAACTTTAGCGGGGACAGGAATAGTAAATCTCTAGGTAAATATGAAAAGATTATTTTTCTCCTCTTAAGTACACTAAAGTATCTGTAAATGTTAACAGTAAGATTATAACATTAAATCATAGGATTTTCAGATGCAGAATATTCAGATCCCAGAATTTGTATATGTACTAACTATGACAACCATAACATAAAATGGAGAGGGTGTAGAGAACTATATGGTCTTTTATATTTTTCTTGAACTGGTAAAATATTAAATCTAAGTGGACTATGAAAAATTATGTAAGTGTATTATAATCTCTAGAGACATACTAAACAGCAACAGCAACAGCAACAACAACAAAGAGAACCAAAATATCAATACAGAAATTTAAAGCAAATCATAAAATGTATTCAAATAATCCAAAAAGGAGACAAGAAAGGATAAAGAAAAGAACAAAATCTGAGGAAACAAACAGAAAATAAATGATAAAATGGTAAACCTAAATGACCATTTTATTAATTTCATTAATTATAGAGATCTACATACTGATTAAAGACAAGTATTATCAGATTATGGAAAAAACCCTAAATATATGCTCTCTACAAGAAACTCTCTTTAAATATGACATATATGTTAAGTGTAAAAGGATGGAAAATATACCATATAAATGCTAATCAAAAGAAAATGGGAGTAGTTATATTAATAAATAACAAAGACTTTAGGATAAAATAAGTTACTAGGGATAAAGATGAACATTACATAATTATAACATGGCCGACTCACCAAGAAGACATAAAAATCATGAGTATGCATGTTGATAATTACAGAGCTGCAAAATACATGAGATAAAATCTGATAGAATTGAAAAGAGAAATTGGCAAACCCACACTTATACTTTGAGACGTAAACAACTGTTAGTAATTGATAGAAAAGGTGTACAGAAATATCAGTTAGAACACAGAACAATTATATAATGCTATCAACCAATTTGAACCAATAATCATGTGTAGAACAAGCTACCCAACAACAGCAGAATGTATACTTTTTTCCCAAGTGCATATGGAATATTCTTGAAGATAGATCATATTCTGGACAATAAGGCAAACTTATCAAAGTTCAAAGAATTGCAATCATACCAAAGAATTCTCTGACAATAACATAAACTAAAAATAAATAGAATGATATCTGGAAAATTACCAAGTATTTGGAAATAAAACAACACACTTCAAATAATATATACTTCAAAAAGGAAGTCGTAAGGGAAATTAGAAAATATTTGAGTTGAATGAAGATGAAAATACAATATCAAAATTGGTGGAATTCAGCTCGAGCACTGTTTTAAAAAGTTTATACTACTAAATGCTAATATTAGAAAAATAAGAAGCTATTAAACCAATACCCTAATATTTCACTTTATTTTAAGATAAGGAGAGAAATTGAAATAGAGTTAAGAAGAATAAAAGAAACAAAAATGGTAATAGAAAAAACTTCCTGAAAGTAGAAAAATCTGTAAAGCAATAACTTGAAACTGAAAGGAAATATTTGAAAAATATCAGTAAAGTTGAAAGAGACTAGCTGAGAAGACTAAAACATCATTATGATAACAGGAAGATGTGACCACACTATATACTCTAGACGCATCAGGAGAATAATGAGATAGTGCAAGAAACTTATACTCATAATTTTAACTTTAATGCAATATTTTAATTCCTGAAAGACCTGAAACACAAAAGTTGATTCCAGAGAAAAATAAACAACTTGAATAGTCTTATATTATTTAAGAAAATTGAGTTCCTAGTTTGAAAACCATCCAACAAAGAAATCTCTAGGTCCAGATGATTTCACTGATAAATTCTGTTGATCATTTAGGAAGAGAGAATATCAATCTCAACATGATCTTTTCCAGAAAATCTTAAAAGGAGGGAACACTTCCTAATTCAATTTCTGAGATCAACTTTAGCTGGAGGAATCAGGTTCCACGACTTCAGACTATAGTACAAAGCTATGGTCAACAGAAACAATTTGGTTCTGGCACAAAAACAGAAATGTAGATCAATGGAACATGACAGAAAACCCAGAAATAAACACACACACCTATGATCTATTAATTTATGAAAAAGGAGGCAAGGCTATATAAAGGAGAAAAGATGATCTCTTCAATAAATGATGCTGGGAAAACTGGACAGCTACATATACAAATGAAATTAGAACATTCTTTAACACCATACACAAAAATAAACTCAAAATGGATTAAAGACCTAAATGTAAGACTGGAGACTATAAAACTGTTACAGAAAAATATAGACAGGACACTCTCTGAGATAAATTACAGCCCTATCTTTTTATGATCCATCTCCTATAGTAAGGAAAATAAAAACAAAAATAAACAAATGGGACCTAATCAAATTCAATGGCTTTTGCACAGCAAAGGAAACCATAAACAAAAAGAAAACACAACCCACAGAATGGAAGAAAATATTTACAAATGATGGAACTGAAAAGTGATTAATCTCCAAAATTCACAAATAGCTCAGGTAGCTCTATATCAAAAAATAAAAATAAAAAAGGTGCAAGACATAAATAGACATTTCTCCAAAGAAGACCTACAGATGATCAAGAGGCACATGAAAAGATGCTCAACATTGAAAATTATTAGAGAAATGCAAATCAAAACCACAATGAGGTATCACCTCACACCACTCAGAATGACCAACATCAAAAAGTCTACAAAAAAAAAATGCTGGAGAGTGTGGAGAAAAGGGAACCCTCCTACACCGTTGGTGGGAATGTAAATTGGTGTAGACACTATGGAGAATAGTATGGAGGTTCCTTAAGAAACTGAAACTAGAGCTACCATATGATCCAGGAACCCCATGCCCGGGCAGTAACCAGAGAAAAAATTGGTTTGAAAGGATACATGCACCCCAATGTTAATTGCAGTGCTGTTTACAGTAGACAAGACCTGGAAACAACCTAAATGTCCATTTATAGATGAACGAATAAAGAAAATGTGGAAAGAAAAAGAAAAAGAAAAAGATGTGGTATATATAAATATATATACACAATGGAATATTACTCAGTCATTAAAAAGAATGAAATAATGCCATTTGCAGTATTATGGATGGGCCTGGGGATTATCATATTAAGTGAAGCAATTCAGACAAAGACAAATATCATATGATATTACTTATATGCTGAATGTAAAAAAATGATACAAATGAACTTATTTACAAAGCAGGAACAAACTCACAGACAGAGAATGAATTTATGGTTACCAGGGTGGGGGAAGGGATAGATTGGGAATTTGGGATTGACATGTACACACTGCTGTATTTAAAACAGATAACCAAGAAGGACCTACTGTATAGCACAGGGAACTCTGCTCAATACTCTCTAACAATCTAAATGGAAAAATAATTTCAACAAGAATAGATACATGTATATGTATATCACTTTGCTGTAAACATAACATTGTTAATCAACTCTACTCCAATATAACATAAAAATTAAAAATAAAACAAAGAAAATGAAGTGACTAGTACACAAAAACCAAGGCATTGCTCTGCTATCAAAGACACTACAAGGGAAAAAAAAAAACTACAGACCAATATTCACCATAAACATAGACACCAAAATGCTCTATAAAATATTTGAAAATCAAGATGTGACATATAAAAAATGATAAATACATCACAACTAAGTGGGGTTTATTCAAGGAGTGAAAGGCAAGATCAACACTTAAATATCACTTGATAGACTAAAGATGTAAAACCACATCATTGTCTAATAGATGTGGAAAAAACATTAAAAAATTAAATATGGATTCAAGATAAAAACTCTAGTAAAGAAAGAATAGAAGGAAATTTCCCTAATCTGATTAAGGGCATCAGGAAAATTCTATGGCTAACATCATCCTCATTGGTGAGAGACTGAATGCCCTCATTCTAAGACTGGGAACAAGGCAAAGATGTGCATCCTTACCAGTCCTGTTTATCATCACACTAGAAGTCCCAGCTAGTGTAATAAGGCAAGAGAAGAAGAGACATACAGTATGGAAAGAAAGAAAGAAAATTGTCTCCATGCACCAAAGATATGATTTTTTTAATTAATTAATTATTTTATTTATTTATTTATTTATTTATTTATTTATTTATTTATTGGCTGCTTTGGGTCTTCATTGCTGTGTGTGGGCTTTTCTCTAGTTGCGAAGATTGGGGGCTACTCTTCATTGTGGTGCGCAGGCTTCTCATTGTGGTGGCTTCTCTTGTTGCATAGCACAGGCTCTAGGTGCATGGGTTTCAATAGTTGTGGCATGTGGGCTCAGTAGTTGTGGCTTACAGGCTTAGTTGCTCCGCGGCATGTGGGATCTTCCTGGGCCAGGGATCAAACCCATGTCTCATGCATTAGCAGGTGGATTCTTAACCAATATGCAACCAGGGAAGTCCCATGATTTTCTAGATTGTGAATTCTAATGAATCTGTAAGACAAGCTCCAAAACTAATAAGTATGTTCAGTAAGGCCACAAGCTTCATGTCAATATATAAAAGTCAGTTGTATTTCTATATACTGGAGACAAACAGTTGGAAACCAAAACATTTATTTTAAAGATGCCATTTATGGTAGCACTTATAAACATGAAACACCTAAGTATAGATGTAACAGAAAGTGTATGCTGATAATTATAAAACACTAATGTAATAAATCAAAAAAGATTTAGATAAATCAAAATTGCAACACTCAATATAGTTAAAATGTGAATTCTTGCCAAAATGATCCAGAGACTCAATAAAGTCCCAGTCAAAATACCATGAGATTTTTAAAGACATCAACAAACTGATTTTAAAATTTGTATGGAAATGCAAAAGAACTGCAGTAGCCAAAATAAATTTTTAAAAAGAAATAGTTGAATTTCAAGATGTACACAAATATCAATGTAACAGAAGAAAGAATCAAGAAATAGAGCCACATATATACAATGGAATATTACTCAGCCATAAAAAGGAATGAAATTGAACTATATGTAATGAGGTGGATAGACTTAGAGACTGTCATGCAGAGTGAAGTAAGCCAGAAAGAGAAAAACAAATACTGTATGCTAACTCATATATATGGAATCTAAAAAAATGGTACTGATGAACCCAGTGACAGGGCAAGAATAAAGATGCAGATGTAGAGAATGGACTTGAAGACACAGGGCTGGGGTGTGGGGGGAGAAGGGGAAGCTGGGACAAGTGGGACAGTAGCGTAGACATAGATACACTACCAAATGTAAAATAGGTAGCTAGTTGGAAGTTCTGTATAACAAAGGGAAATCAACTCGATGATGGGTGATGCTTTAGAGGGCCAGGACAGGGAGGGTGGGAGGGAGTTGCGGGAGCGAGGCAATATGGGAATATATGTATAAACACAGCTAATTCACTTTGGTATACCTCAAAAACTGGTACAACAGTGTAAAGCAATTATATTCCAATAAAGAGCTTAAAAAAAAAAAAAGAAATAGATCCACACAAAGATGTCCAAACACAATTCAATGGACAACAGGTAGTCTTTTCAACAAATTGTGCTGAAATAAATATTTATAAGCAAAGTTAAAGCTCAATCCTTACCTGATATCTTACACAAAAATGAACTCAAAATGGTTATAGACCTAAATGTAAAATCTAAGCAATAAAACTTCTAGAAGAAAATATTAGAGAAAATTTGGTGACCTGAAGTTAATAATGATTTCTAAAATATGACACCAAAAACATAAAACATAACAAACTGATAAGTTGTACTTTATCAAAATTAAAAATATCTTCTATGTTAATGAAATAATAAGCTACACAGTGGGAGAAAAACATTTTTACATCCTATATCTGCGAATTGATTTGCATTTTGAATCTAGAGAAAAGTCTCAATAATAAAAAAGCAGACTCAATTTACATTAGCAAAAGATTTGAACAGATTCTTTACCAAAGAAAATATGTGGATAACAAACACATTAAAAAAATCAACACTATTAATTATAGAAATATGTATAGTACATATAAAAGAACATCTGCCAATTTCAAAGTTTCTTGAGGTTGTGAGGCATCTGAAGGTGCCATACATTACTGGTGGTAACTCAAAATGGTACAGCCAGTGTGGAAAACAATTTGGCTGTTTCTTTTAAGGTAAACATGTTCTGACTCAGAAATTCCATGACTAGCATCAGAAGCCTTAGGATTAACTTCTGATTCACTCTATTAATCAGCCAAGTCCCAGAGGTCAGTTTAGATTCAAAAGGAGGGAAGGAGGGAGATTGATCAATATGGTGGAGTAGGAGGACATGGAACTTACCATCCCCATAAACATATCAAAAAATATATCTACATGTGGAACAATTCTCACTGAAAGCTAACTGAAAACTGGTGGAAAGATGCCTGTACAACAGAGCTGTAAGAAAGATCCACACAGAATTAGCTAGGAAGGGAAGAAATTGATGAGGTTGAGACCTGAGGCACTGGGAGAAGAATCAGAGGAAAAGGCAGATTACGTGGGCAGAGATCCTCCCTGGGGAGTGAATGCTTCAACTCACATATTAGGCACTCCAGTCCTAGGGTCCAACACAGGGAGGAGGAACCCTCTTGGCTGGCTGGAGAACCAGTGGGTCTAATAGGAGGGCTGTGGGAAGCCTGGGCTCTGCTAGTGAGCAGGGCCCATGCACTGTTGGCTCCTAAAGCAGGGCAGAGAGCGCACATTGAGAAGTGCTTGAGTGGCTGCCCAGTGTCCCACGAACACCCTAGTGCATCCCCCAGCGTGAACTGAGCCAATGGCTCCAGCCCTGGCCCTGCTTCCTTCACAGAGCAGCTCCATACTGGAGGCAGCATGGCCACAACTGGAAAAAGAGCTCAGCTGTGAGGCACTCAGGCGACTCCAACCTGAAGTGGCCTCTGAACAGGGAAGGGACAGCCATCATGGGTGCTTACACAGGCCGTGCATCAGAAGCAGTCCTGATCTTTGGTAGTGGCTGCACCGCCACAGTCTGCACCTCGATACACACCGAAAGCCCACACAGCCCTGTCTGCCCCGTCTGCAGTATGGCTCTTACAGCAGAGCAGGGGCGGCAGGGGCTGAGGGGAAAACTAAGCTGTGAGAGACAAGGAGACTCAGACTGCAGCTGTGGTCTGAGCCGGGTGAGGGTGGCCGTCACTGGAGTTTGCACGGGCAGCGCATCAGACGCAGCCCAGACTTCTGTCTGTAGCCCGTCCACTGCAGCCCAGGCACAGTCACCAGCTGAGAGCTGCGTGGGCCTCTCTCTTGCTCTGCCACTGTTCCCCCCAGGGCAAGGGTGCTGGTGCTGCGAAAGGAGAGCAAACACTTAGAGAAAACAGAGCCGGGGTCCCAGCATTGGGGGCGGTGGGAGGAGCGGCAGCGGCCAGGTAGCCCAGCTTCGCCAAGGCTCCAGGTGCCGTGGCCCCAGGTGCCGGGCACGCGCCAGCACTGCCGCCACGATGCCCAAGAGGAAGGTCAGCTCCGCCGAGGGGGCGGCGAAGGAGGAGTCCAAGAGGGGATCGGATCGCTGAGGTTGTCAGCTAAACCGACTCCAATAAAGTGGAAATGAAGCCAGAAAAGGCGGCAGGAAAGCATAAATCTTCAGACAAAAAAGTGCAAACAAAAGGGAAAAGGGGAGCAAAGGGAAAACAGGCCGGCATGGCTAACGAAGAGACTAAAGAAGACTTACCTGCAGAAAACGGAGAAACTGAAAATGAGGAGAGCCCAGCCTCTGACATATCGGGAGAGAAAGAAGCCATGTCTGATTAATATCACACACCTGGTCCTATCAGTGGTCCCTGTTGTACAATCCAGAGGAATATTTTTATCAACTATTTTGTAAATGCAAGCTTTTTTAGTAGCTCTAGAAACATTTTTTAAAAGGAGGGAAACCCACCTCAACCCATTTTTTAAGTGTAAATGCTTTCTTTAAGAGGTGAAATCATTTCCTGGTTGTTTATTTTTTGGTACAATCAGAAAATAGTGGGATATTGAATATAGGAGGCTTTGGTTGTCTTGGGTGTGAGCTTAACATCGCATAGATGGGGGTGTAGCTTTTATATCCTATAATACAAAGCATACTAAATGGCAGTTTGGAGTCAGTTGTGCATTTATTGTCTCAAACACTTTAAATTGCTTCTCTCCCCTCTTGTTTTTTTTGTAGAACTGTTTCCTGAAACAAATCACTCACTCCTTGATCTCTGGCTCTCCGCGGCTGAACGGAGGATCCAAGAGCGGGAGTGTGGGAGCAGGAGAGCTGGTTCAGTGTGGGAAACATTGTTGCCGGTAGGGTGACGGACCGAGAGGACAGGAGGGAGGAGAGGAGTGCCCATTCCTGAGAGCTGCCCGGCCATGATGGCGGCTGGAGGCTGCAGGCTCACTGGCGGCTGGGAGGAGCCACGCGCATAGCCTCTCTCTCTCTTTCCCCGCCTCTGCAACAGGCAGTGGAGAGACCCCCTGCGGGCCACCTAAAGCGCTCAGGGATAACAAGTACCCTCAGGCACTCGGGTGGGGCTAGATTAAAACCCCTTGCAACGCCAGCAGCAGGGAGGCTGCCGAGAGGAAAAAAGAAAAGAAAAGAAAAGAAAAAAACCCCCGAGAGGCCCAACTCTAAGACTTTCTGTTTACGCCTGAGCCACCAGCGCCCTCTGCAACAGGCACCTCCAAGCCTGACTGAGACATCAGTGCGCCACTGCTCACTCCCTCCCAGGAGAAGGAGCCACTATTGTACCCTCTCCCTCCCCACAAACTGAGGCTTACAGACGAACAATAAAGGAACCTCTGCTGGTCACAGAATAACGCAAAAAAACCCAAGGACAAGCAACCCCAAAAGTTTGGACAACCATGAGGAAACAAAGAAACACCATGCAGGCAAAGGAGCAGGAAAAAAACCCACAAGACCAAATCAATGAGGAGGAAATAGGAAAAATGCCTGAAAAGGAATTTAGAGTAATGATAGTAAAAATGAAACAAAATCTCGATAACAAAATAGAGAAAGTACAAGAAACAGTTCATAAGAACTCAGAAAAACAAACAGCAATGGATAACAAAATAACTGAAATTAAAAATACTCTAGATGCTATAACCAGCAGAATGACTGAGGCAGAAGAACGAATAAGTGAGTTGGAAGATAGAATGGGGGAAATAACCGCCACAGAGCAGGAAAAAGAAAAAATAATAAAAAGATTAGAAGACAGTTTCAGAGACCTCACTGATAACATTAAGCGTACCAACATTCGAATTATAGGCATCCCAGAAGAAGAAGAAAACAAGAAAGGGTCTGAGAAAATATTTGAAGAGGTTATAGTGGAAAACTTCCCCAACATGGGAAAGGAAATAATTCACCAAGTCCAAGAAGCACAGAGAGTCCCATACAGAATAAACCCAAGGAGAAATACACCGAGACACATATTAATCAAACTAACGACAACTAAACACAAAGAAAAAATATTAAAAGCAGCAAGAGAAAAGCAACAAACAACATATAAGGGAAAACCCATCAGGATAACAGCTGACCTTTCCACAGAAACTCTGCAGGCCAGAAGGAAATGGAAGGATATACTGAAAGTCCTGAAAGAGAGAAACCTACAGCCAAGAATACTCTACCCAGCAAGAATCTCATTCAGATTTGAGGGAGAAATCAAAAGCTTTCCAGACAAGCAAAAGTTAAGAGAATTCAGCACCACCAAACCAGCCTTACAACAAGTGCTAAAGGAACTTCTCTAAGGAGGAAACACAAGAAAAGGAAAACACCTACAAATACAAACTCAAAACAATTCAGAAAATGGTAATTGGAACACACATGTCAATAATCACCTTAAATGTAAATGGATTAAATGCTCCAACCAAAAGACACAGACTGGCTGAATGGATACAAAAACAAGACCCTTCTATATGCTGCCTACAAGAAACCCACTTCAGACCAAGGGATACATATAGACTGAAAGGAAAGGGATGGAAAAAGATATTCCATGCAAATGGAAGTCAAAAGAAAGCTGGAGTAGCAATACTCATATCAGACAAATTAGACTTGAAAGTAAAGACTATTACAAGAGACAAGGAAGGACACTACATAATGATCAAGGGATCCATCCAAGAAGAACATATCACAGTGGTAAATATCTATGCCCCCAATATAGGAGCACCTCAATACATAAGGCAAATGCTAACAGCTATAAAAGGGGACATCGACAGTAACACAATTATAGTGGGAGACTTGAACACCCCACTTACATCAATGGACAGATCATCCAAACAGAAAATCAATAAAGACACACAAGCTTTAAATGACACATTAGACCATCTCGACTTAATGGATATTTATAGGACATTCCATCCAAAAACGACAGACTACACTTTCTTCTCAAGTGCACACGGAACATTTTCCAGGATAGATCACATCTTGGGTCACAAATCAAACCTCAGCAAATTCAAGAAAATTGAAATCATATCAAGCATCTTCTTAGACCACAACGCCATGAGACTAGATATCAATTACAGGAAAAAAACTGCAAAAAAGACAAACACATGGAGGCTAAACAATTCACTCTTAAACAACCAAGGAATCACTAAAGAAATCAAAGAGGAAATCAAAAAATATCTAGAAACAAATGACAACGAAAACACAACAACCCAAAACCTATGGGACGCAGCAAAAGCAGTTCTAAGGGGGAAGTTTATAGCAATACAGTCCTACCTTAAGAAACAAGAAAATGATTGAATAAACAACCTAACCTTACACCTCAAACAACTAGAGAAAGAAGAACAAAGAAACCCCAAAGTGAGCAGAAGGAAAGAAATCATAAAGATCAGAGCAGAAATAAATGAAAAAGAAAGGAAAGAAACCATAGCAAAAATAAATAAAACTAAAAGCTGGTTCTTTGAGAAGATTAACAAAATTGATAAACCATTAGCCAGACTCATCAAGAAAAAAAGGGAGAAGATGCAAATCAACAGAATTAGAAATGAAAAAGGAGAAGTAACAACGGACACCTCAGAAATACAAAAGATCATGAGAGACTACTACAAGCAACTATATGCCAATCAATTGGATAACCTGGAAGAAATGGATACATTCTTAGAAAAATACAATCTTCCAAGACTGAACCAGGAAGAAGTAGAAACCATGAGCAGACCAATCACAAGTACGGAAATTGAGGCAGTGATTAAAAATCTCCCAACACACAAAAGCCCAGGACCAGATGGGTTCACAGGCGAATTCTATCAAACATTTCGAGAAGAGTTAACACCTATCCTTCTCAAACTCTTCCAAAATATTGCAGAAGGCGGAGCACTCCCAAACTCATTCTACGAGGCTACCATCACCCTGATACCAAAACCAGGCAAAGATGTCACAAAAAAAGAAAACTATAGACCAATATCACTGATGAATATAGATGCAAAAATCCTCAACAAAATACTAGCTAACAGACTGCAACAGCGCATTAAAAAAATCATACACCATGATCAAGTGGGGTTTATCCCTGGGATGCAAGGATTCTTCAATATAAGCAAATCAATCAATGTGATACATCATATCAACAAATTGAAGGATAAAAACCATATGATCATTTCAATAGATGCAGAAAAAGCTTTTGACAAAGTTCAACATCCATTTATGATAAAAGCTCTCCAGAAAATGGGCATAGAAGGAAATTACCTCAACATAATAAAAGCCATATATGCAAAACCAAAAGCCAACATTGTTCTCAATGGAGAATAACTGGAAGAATTCCCCCTAAAAACAGGAACAAGACAAGGGTGTCCACTCTCACCACTATTATTCAACATAGTTTTGGAAGTGTTAGCCACAGCAATCAGAGAAGAAAAAGAAGTTAAAGGAATCCAAATTGGAAAAGAAGAAGTCAAATTGTCACTCTTTGCAGATGACATGATATTATATATAGAAAACCCTAAAGACTCTACTAGAAAACTGCTAGCACTCATTGATGAGTTTAGTAAAGTAGCAGGATACAAAATTAATGCACAGAAATCTCTTGCATTCCTATACACTAACAACGGAAGAGCAGAAAGAGAAATTAAGGAAACTCTCCCATTCACCATTGCAACAAAAAGAATAAAATACCTAGGAATAAACCTGCCTAAGGAGGCAAAAGATCTGTATGCAGAAAACTTTAAGACATTGATGAAAGAAATCAAAGACGACACAAACAGATGGAGGGACATACCATGTTCCTGGATTGGAAGAATCAACATCGTGAAAATGTCTGTACTACCCAAAGCAATTTACAGATTCAATGCAATCCCGATCAAATTACCAATGGCATTTTTCACAGAACTAGAGCAAGAAATCTTACGATTTGTATGGAAACGCAAAAGACCCCGAATAGCCAAAGCAATCTTGAGAAGGAAAAATGGAGTTGGTGGAATCAGGCTTCCTGACTTCAAACTATACTACAAGGCCATAGTGATCAAGACAGTATGGTACTGGCACAAAAATAGAAAGGAAGATCAATGGAATAGAATAGAGAACTCAGAAGTAAGCCCAAACACATATGGGCACCTTATCTTTGACAAAGGAGGCAAGAATATACAATGGAAAAAAGACAGCCTCTTCCATAAGTGGTGCTGGGAGAACTGGGCAGCAACATGCAAAAGAATGAAATTAGAACACTTCCTAACACCATACACAAAAGTAAACTCCAAATGGATTAAAGACCTACATGTAAGGCCAGACACTATAAAACTCCTAGAGGAAAACATAGGCAGAACACTATATGACATCCATCAAAGCGCCATCCTTTTTGACCCACCTCCTAGAATCATGGAAATAAAATCAAGAATAAACGAATGGGACCTCATGAAACTTAAAAGCTTTTGCACAGCAAAAGAAACCATAAACAAGACTAAAAGGCAACCCTCAGAGTGGGAAAAAATAATTGCCTATGAAACAACGGACAAAGGATTAACCTCCAAAATATACAAGCAGCTCATGAAGCTTAATACCAAAAAAGCAAATAACCCAATCCACAAATGGGCAGAAGACCTAAATAGACATTTCTCCAAAGAAGACATACAGATGGCCAACAAACACATGAAAAGATGCTCCACATCACTCATCATCAGAGAAATGCAAGTCAAAGCCACAATGAGGTATCACCTCACACCAGTCAGAATGGCCATCATCACAAAGTCTGGAAACAACAAATGTTGGAGAGAGTGTGGAGAAAAAGGAACTCTCCTGCACTGTTGGTGGGAATGTAAGTTGGTACAGCCACTATGGAAAACAATTTGGAGGTTCCTTAAAAAACTACAAATAGAACTACCATATGATCCAGTAATCCCACTCCTGGGCATATACCCAAAGAAAACCATAATCCCAAAAGAAACTTGTACCATCATGTTTATTGCAGCACTCTTTACAATAGCCAGGACATGGAAGCAACCTAAATGCCCATCAACAAATGAATGGATACAGAAGATGTGGCATATATATACAATGGAATATTACTCAGCTATAAAAAGGGATGAGATGGAGCTATATGTCATGAGTTGGATAGAACTACAGTCTGTCATACAGAGTGAAGTAAGTCAGAAAGAAGGACAAATAGTGTATGCTAACTCACATATACGGAATCTAAAAATGGTACTGTTGGACTCAGTGACCAGAACAAGGATGCAGATACAGAGAATGGACTGGAGAACTCGAGGTATGGGAGGGGGCGGGGGGTGAAGGGGAAACTGAGACGAAGCGAGAGAGTAGCACAGACATATATATACTACCAACTGTAAAATAGTCAGTGGGAAGTTGTTGTATAACAAAGGGAGTCCAACTCGAGGATGGAAGATGCCTTTGAGGACTGGGGCGGGGAGGGTGGGGGGGCTTGGGGGGGGAGTCAAGGAAGGGAGGGAAGATGGGGATATGTGTATAAAAACGGATGATTGAACCTGGTGTACCCCCCCAAAAAATAAATAAATAAATAAATAAATAAATAAATAAATAAATAAATACATAAATAAAAAAGAATTTCATGCACTCTGTAATATCTTTGGTCCTGGTAGTCCAGTTCTTCTAGTAAATTTGTTAATGTGCTGTGAATGATTGACAATTGGAGTATGTAGTTTATATGATATTAAATTGTGAATTAGTGGGACTTCAGATGTAACAGCATACCAATATTTGAAGATATTGGTACTTGATATCCTGTTAAGGAAATTTTGCCTCCAAATTTTAAGCTGGAAAGTCATTGGAATAACTGTTCAGAAAAGAGTCACAACTACATGATTTTTTAGATTTTTGGTACGTATGTTAAGAATTGTGTGCAAATTGAAGTGTTTGTGTACTGATCCTCAAAACAACCCATAAAATCTCAGATAGGAAAAAAAAAACCAATTCATAGTGGACCCCACCCTCAAGTCTTCTGCTGCAACACCTTGGGTTCTGACCCAACACCAGGTAGGGCACTGATGGGCACTGAGCAGATTGGAAATCCCACCTTGATCTGCCACCTACCCTGGCTCCTACATCTCCAGCCCCACCTCCTACCTAAGTGCTAGCTGCCAGCATACCCTGAGAAAAGACATGACTTATGTTCACATCAAATCCAGCTCTCCCCCAAAAGCTACTGGGCATATGCATACTGTATGGAGACACTGCCACACAAGGACACTCCTTCAAGACTGCATGTATGTAACAGTTGCACCTAAATTCATAGAGACAGAGAAAGTTAAGCAAAATGATAAGACAGAGGAACTGATCTCAGTTGAAAGAACAAGAGAAAACCCATGAAAAATAATGAAACAAATAAACAATTTGCCAGGTAAAGAATCCGAAGCATTAGCAATAAGAATCCTAACTAAATCAGGGAAAGGAATAGAGGAACATAGTGAGAACTTTAACAGGAAGTAGGAAATAAAAAAAGAGCCAGTCAGAACTGAAGAATGAAATACCTGAAGTGAAAAATGCACTAGAAAGAATTAATAGCAGATGAAGTTATACAGAAGAAAGCATAAGTGATCGGGAGGATATAATAATGGAAATCACTCAATCAAAACATCA
Source organism: Hippopotamus amphibius kiboko (assembly GCF_030028045.1). Taxonomy (NCBI): domain Eukaryota; kingdom Metazoa; phylum Chordata; class Mammalia; order Artiodactyla; family Hippopotamidae; genus Hippopotamus; species Hippopotamus amphibius. The sequence goes on along the minus strand of NC_080187.1, from coordinate 120,656,027 downwards.
AGAAGAAAGACAAATTTAAAAAATGGGATAACATCAAGCATAGCAACCTTCTCATCATAAGGGTCCCAGAAGGAGAAGAGACAGAGAAGGGAGTTGAAAATGCATTTGAGGGAATGATAGCTGAAAACTTCCCAAACCTGATGAAGGAAGTAGATATCCAGTCACAGGAAACACAAAGGATCCCAAATAAGATGAACTCAAACAGACCTACATCAAGACATATCATAATTAAAATGGCAAAAGTTAAAAATTGAATTGTAAAGGCAGCAAAAGAAAAACAAAGTCTCATACAGGGGATTTCTCAAAAGGATATCAGCTGATTTTTCTGCCGAAACCTTGCAGGCCAGAGGAAGTGACATAATATTTTCAAAGCCCTGAAAGAGAAAAACGTGCAACCTAAAATACTCTACCTATCAAGATTATCATTTTCATAGAAGGAGAGATAAAGAGCTTCTCAGACAAGCAAAAACTGAAAGTGTTCATCAGTAATAAACTGAACCTAAAGAAATGTTAAAGGGTCTTCTCTAAGTGGGAAAGAAGTAAGAATCTATAGGAAAGGGAAAAGTACCACTTAGAAAGGCAAGTTGATAGTAAGGGCTGAGGATTAACTAATTAAATAAGCTAGTGTAAAGTGTAAAAGACCAAAAACTGTAAAACTAACCATAATTACTAAAAACAGTTACGGGATAAACACAATGATGTAAAATATGACATCAAAAGCATGAATCGTGGGGAAGGAGGGTAAAAAAGTAGATCTTTAACAATGGTTGAACTTAAATGACTACCAGTTTAAAACAATTAGGTATAGTTATAGGTCAACATATATGAACCACAGAGTAACCACAAATCAAAAACTTAAAATAGGTACACAAAAAATAAAATGAAAGGAACACAAGTATACTACTAAAGAAAATCTTCAAAGCACAAAGGAAGAAATAAAAAGAAGAAATGAACAGAAAAGAACTATAAAAACTGGAAAACAAGTAATAAAATGGCAATAAGTACATACTTATCAATAATTAATTTCAATGCCAATGGACTAAATGCTCCAATCAAAAGACATAGGGTGGCTAGGGCTTTCTAGGTGGTGCAGTGGTTGAGAATCTGCCTGCCAATGCAGGGGACACAGATTCAATTCCTGCTCCAGGAAGATCCCACATGCCACAGAGCAGCTAAACCCATGTGCCACAACTACTGAGCCTGCACTTTAGAGCCTGTGAGCCACAACTGTTGAGCCCATGTGCTGCAACTACTGAAGCCCATGCATCTGGAGCCCATGCTCTGCAACGAAGAATAGCCCCCACTCACCTCAACTAAAAGGAAAGCCCATGCACAGCAAAAAAAAAAAAAAAAAAAAAAAGACCCAACACAACCAATAAAATAAATAAATAAATTTATATAAAAAAAACACATAGGGTGGCTAAATGGATTTTAAAAAATCCATCTATATGCTGCCTAAAAGAGACTCACTTCAAAGCAAAAGACACACAGACTGAAAGTGAGGGGAGAGAAAAAATATTTCATGCAAATGGAAATGACCAAAAAGCTGGCTTAGCAATGCTCATATCAGAAACAAACAGACTTTAAAGCAAAGGCTATAGCAAAAGACAAAAAAGTGCATTATAGAATGATAAAGGGATCAATACAAGAATAGGGTATTGCACTTATTAACATATATACACCCAATACAGAAGTGCATATACCCAATATTGGGCTCTCTCTCTTCTCTCTCTCTCTCTCTATATATATATATAGCTGATACTAATAGACAAAAAAGGAGAAATTAACACTAATACAATAATAGTAGGGGACTTTAAATCCCCACATCAACCAGACAGAAAATCAGTAAGGCAAGAATGACCTTAAATGACACAATAGGTCAGATGGGTTTAATAGGTATCCATAGAACATTACATCCCCAAATAGCAGAATACACATTCCTTTCAAGTGCACAGGGAACATTCTCCAGGATAGATCACACACTAAGAGAGAAAAAAAAGAAAAAAAACAAGTCTTAATACATTTAAGAGGATAGACATTATATCAAGCTGTTTTTTTCTGACCACAATAGTATGAAACTAGAAATCAACTACAGAAAGAAAAGTAGGAAAAGCACAAACGTGGTTACTAAAGGACATGCTACTGAAAAACCAGTGGGTCAATAGTAAAATCCGAGAGAAAATCAGAAAATACTTTGAGACAAATGAAAATGGAAACACAACACTTCAAAATCTATAGGATATGGCAAAACAGTTCTTTGAGGGAAGTTTATAGGGATCTAAGCCTTCCTCCCCAAAGAAGAAAATTTTCAAATAAATAAGCTAAGCTCTCAGATAAAAGAATTAGAAAATGAGGAAAAAACAAAGCCCAAAATTAGTAGAAGGAAAGAAACAGCAAAGATCTGAAGGAAAAGAAATAAAATAGCAACAACAACAACAGCAGCAACAGCAACAACCAAAAACAATAGGAAAGATCAATGAAACCAAGAGCTGGTTTTTTGAAAAGATAAACAAAATTCATAAATCTTTAGCCAGGCTCACCAAGAAGAAGAGAGAGGACCCAAATAAAGAAAATAAGAAATGAAAGAGAACAAATAGTCCATGTAACAGTGATGCAAAACATCATAAAAGAATACTACAAACAGTTATATGCCAACAGACTGGACAAACTAGAAGAAATGGACAAATTCTAGAAACATACAGCCTGCCAAGATTAATTCAGCATGAAACAGATTGATTAAAGTAAAATAGAATTTGTCATAAAAATACTCCCAGTAAACTGAAATTCAGGCTCACATGGTTTCACAGGGGAATTCTATCAAACATATAAAAAGAACTAATACCTATGCTTCTCAAACTAGTCCCCAAACTTGAAGAGGCTGGAACACTCCCAAACATATTCTGTGAGGCCACCATTACTCACATACCAAAACCAGACAAAGACACTTAAAAAATAAAATTATAGACCAATATCTTGGATAAATATTGATGCAAAAATCCACAACAAATATGATCAAATCAAATCCAACAATACTTAAAAAGATTCATACAGGATGATCAACTTGGATTTATTCCAGTGCCACAAGGATGGTTCAACATTAGCAAATCAATCAGTGTGACACACCACATTAAGCAAAGAAGAATAAAAATCATATGATCATCTCAATAGATGCAGAGAAAGCATTTGACAGAATTCAACATTCATTCATGATAAAAATTCTCATCAGTGTTGGTATAGAGGGAACATATAGAAATCTGTTGCATTCCTATATGCTAATCAACTATCAGAAAGAGAAAGCAAGAAAACAATCCCATTTAAAATTGCTTCAAAAAGAATAAAATACATTGGAATAATTTTAACAAAGAAGGTGAAAAACCCATATTCTGAAAACTATAAAACACTGATGAAGGAAACTGAAGATGTTGCAAAGAAATGGAAAGATTTCTTGTCTTTGGACTGGAAGAATTAATATTGTTAAAATTTCCAAGCTACTCAAAGCAATCTACAGATTTAATGTAATCTCTATTAAAATATCCATAATATTTTCCACAGAACTAGAACAAATAATCCTAAAATTTATATATAACCACAAAAGACCCCAAATTGCCAAAGCAATCTTGAGAAAATGAACAAAGCTGAAGGTACTGTGCTGCCTATGCTATACTGCAAAGCTACAGTAATCAAAACAGCAGGATACTGGCACAGAAACAGACACATAGATCAATAGAACAGAATAGAGAGCTCAGAAATAAACACACACATATGGTCAGTTAATCTATGACCATGAAGCAAGAATGTATGATGGAGAAAGGACAGTCTTTTCAATATGTGGTGCACAGAAAACTGGACAGCTACATGGAAAGAAATGAGATTAGACCATTTGCTCACACCATGTACAAAAATAAACTCAAAATGAATTGAAGACCTAAATATAAGAACTGAAACTGTGAAACTCCTGGAAAAGAATATAGGCATAATTCTCTTTGACATAAATTATAATATTGTGGTTTTTTTTTTTAATTTTTTGGATCTGTTTTCTAAAGCAAAAGAATAAAAACAAAAATAAACAAATGGGACCTAATTAAACTTAAATTCTTGGCACAACAAAAGAAACCATTAGCATAACAAAAAGACAGCCTACCGAATGGGAATAAATATTTGCAGATGATATTACCAATAAAGGCTTAATATCCAAAATACATAAACAGCTCATACAACTCAATATCACAAAAACAAACAACCAATTAAAAAATGGGAGGAGGATGTGATCAGACATTTTTCTAAATAAGACATCCGGATAGCCAGCAGGCCCATGAAAAGATGCTGAACATCACTAATTATCAAAGAAATGCAAATCAAAACCACAGTGAGATAACACCTCACACCTCATGGAATGGCTATCATCAAAAAGACCACAAATAATGAGTGTTGGCTAGGATGTGTAGGAAAGGAAACCTTTGTACACTGTTAGTGCAAATGTAAAGTGGTACAGTTACTATTAAAAACAGTATGAAGATAAAAAGGGATGAGATGGAGCTATATGTAATGAGGTGGATAGACCTACAGTCTGTCATACAGAGTGAAGTAAGTCAGAAAGAGAAAGACAAATATTGTATGCTAACTCACATATATGGAATCTAAAAATGGTACTGATGAACTCAGTGACAAGAACAAGGACGCAGGTGCAGAGAATGGACGGGAGAACTCGAGGTTTGGGAGGGGGCAGGGGGTGAAGGGGAAGCTGAGATGAAGCGAGAGAGTAGCACAGACATATATATACTACCAACTGTAAAATAGATAGTCAGTGGGAAGTTGTTGTATAACAAAGGGAGTTCAACTCGAGGATGGAAGATGCCTTAGAAGACTGGGACGGGGAGGGTGGGGGGGACTAGAGGGAGGGTGGGGGGGGAGTCAAGAGAAGGAGGGAATATGGGGATATGTGTATAAAAACAGATGATTGAACTTGGTGTACCCCCCAAAAAGTAATAAATAAATAAATAAAAAAGATTAAAAAAAAAAACAGTACGAAGTTTCCTCAGAAAAATAAAAATAAAACTATAATCCAGCAACTCCACTGCTGGGTATATAGATATAAAAAAAATGGAAACACTAATTCATTTTGATACATGCACCCAGTGTTCATAACAGCATTGTTTACAATAGCCAAGATGTGGAAGCAATCCACATATCCATCAGCAGATGAATAGATAAAGAAGCAATAGACACACACACACACACACACACACACACACACACACACACACACACACTGGAATATTACTCAGCTATAAAAAAGAATGCAATTCTGCCATTTGCAACAATGTGGATGGATCTAGAAAGTATTATGCTTAGTGAAGTAAGTCAGACAAAGACAAATTCTATATGTTATCACATATAAATGGAATCTAAAAAATAAAACAAATAAATGTATGTAATGGAACAGAAACAGACTCACAGATACAGAAAATAAACAAATGGTTCCCAGGGAGGAGATGTACAAGACAGGGGTATGGTATTAGGAGATACAAACTACTATGTATACAATAGATAAGCAACAAGGATATATTGTACAGCACAGGGAAATATCACCATTATTTTGTAATAACTTTAAATGGAGTACAATCTATAAAAATATTGAATCATTATGTTGTACACCTGAAACTAATATAATATTGTATATCAAATGCAATTCAATGAAAATTATCATCACCTAAGAAAATAAAGTTTAAAACCTTAAGAGTTTGAAGGTTTTTTTATGTGTATATTTCTAATTTAGAAATGCCAACATGCTCTGTTATGAAAAATGCAAAAGGGGGAAAGGAATAGATCTTGCTTCTTAATGGTGGAGTGGAATGTATATTCAGCATTTGTGGGAAGGAATTGAAGGTGCTTTTGCTGTACAAAAGTTATCAGAATCTCCTTCCTAGCTCTAATAACTTAATCCCCTGCAATGTACAATATATATTCACCTCTTCCCAAGAACCCCCAAATCTCAACTCAGGGCATCAGCTCAAAGTTGAAAACCTTGCCTTTTAACTCAAGTTTAGATGATGTTCCCCAGGTATGGTTCCTTAGGTACAGCTGTTTGAGTAGGGTCCTTCTTGATTTGAAGATAAATTATTAGCCACCTGTCACCACACACTACATAAAATGGAAAGAGATGCATGACTACCATAGACACTTTTATTTGGAAACACTGGAACTATATGCAGAAATAGTAGAGGCATAGCAGTTACTGCTATGTTTTACCAGGTTTCTTGTTTGGCTAAATGAGAACAAGAAAATAAAAGTGGGCATTGGAATTGACCATAGAATTTAATCTGAGGAAGGGAGAGAGGAAGGACATCAGGGGATGAAGGACATTAAAGATGTGGTAGGATCATTGCACTGGGAGGTCCTGGTGGAGACGAATAATTCTGAGACTTAAAGCATTAGATGGAGTGAGTGCATTCCCATCTAAATGTATCATCAGGTACTGTTGATTGTCTCCCCTAAACAAATAGCAAATATAACTACTTCCCAAACTCCTATGCCTTGTCTAAGCAACCACATTTCTTGCTTTGACAAGTGTGTTACCTTCCAGTTGTCTTATTTGCTTCATCTCCTTCAAATCCATTCTGTACACAGTAGCCTGAGTGATATTCATAAATGTCAAATTACCTCCTCTGAGGAGGATGTTTAACCTTCCTTGACTTCTATCTCTCTCCTAGGAACAGTATTCTGCTACTTATCCTAAACCTATATAATGCTCCCCTCATTTTCTCCCAAAGTAATTCCATAAATTTTCCCCCTTCAAGGAATCCTCTGTCTTCCATTTTTAGTTAACTTCTGTTTATCATTTAATAGATAATTAAGTGAGAGCTCCAGTGTCACTTCCTCAGGAAAACTTCCCTAACTTCCTTGCTTACATCAAATCCTCTATTACAGTAATTTTCACTCTATTAAAGAGTAATTTGCTTGTAATTTTACATTTGTGTGTTGTTTCATACCTGCCTCCACCTGTAGTGTATAAAACCCCAAGATGGCCCAACTGTGAATCTCTTGCACTCGGCACACTCTGGCATACAGGTGCTCAATAAATATTAGTAGGATAAGTGAGTGAATTAATTCTATGCATCCTTTTGAATACTTTTATTGTATTAAGATTTCTCTCTATAAGATGCTTTATTTCCTTTGTGTGTGTGTTTTAATAATTTTGAAGGTTTATAGTTTGTTGTAGTTACTCATTGCATATAATGCAGGTAAAGCTATAATTGTGTTACTGCAAAGATAGTACACATTGACTCCTCACTATGAAACAGAAATAAATAACTATACTTCCCTTTAATCCTTTCCCCTTTCTATTTCCTCTGTTGTCACTCAATTTTATTTGATTTTGTTATTCCTAGTTCTTCCAATCATTACCTTTATACTTTAAAATAATACTGAGTTAATCACCTTTACAATGATTTTGATTTTCTCCTGCTGTGAAAGATAAGGAAACCAGAAAATTTCAGTACAAATATTTTTTAGTTTTTCTTTTAGTTACTAATAGTCTTTTTTTAAAAAAATATTTTCCAAGTTTTATTGAGATATAATTGACATACAACTAATTATTCTTTATAGTGTCTTTGTTTGCAACATTTATGTTCTGTTCTTTAACCACAGTCCCTACAATTGTTTAATATTAGACTTCATATTTCACTATTACCATGTTATCTCTGTTCACTTTTTGATTAGTGGAGTTTATTCTCTAATTGTTTTTTTTCAATAAGGCCTCATGAGAGCTCTAAGTTTTTGTTTTTTGTTTTGTTTCTTGAGGTTGTTTGTTTTCTGCATATGAAGTCTGGTAACTTCAGTTGGATCTGCCAGGGTGTGGCCCATGCCATAACATTTCTCCCCCTGGGTCATGATAAGACTTTAGTCTGTAAATTCAATGCTTCTTTCATTGCACAGAAGTTTTCTTTTGTTTTATCTTGTGTTTTACTTTACTCAGTGTTAAGAACTCTTCTTAAGGAACACTAATTTTGTTGTTGTTGTTGGATGTTAAATAACATCCTCTATATTTTCTCTAATTCTTTTAAGCTGTTTTTCTATTTGGAATATTTAAATTCCCACTTTTTTGTACTGTCATTTTCATTTCTATCAGACTTTTGTTAATTACTTCTTGAAATTTCCAGTTCATTTTTCATCACTTCATATTTTCTGTCATTTATGTAACTCATATCTTCTAAATGTCATTTTAGAAAGAAGGTATCTTTAAAAATTCATTGGAGATTTGTTCATAATGCTCACTGTTTCATGGAATAATCTTCTATTATGTGTGTGCTATATAGCTTACATCATTTCCCCTTTTCTTTCTTACTGAAGTATATTCACATAGGTCATCATCTGTTTATTTTATAATAAAGTCATTATAATATATAATCCTATCATTATTAATATTTTAATATACTCATATCTAAAAGGATATTGTGAAGGTGGAGGGAGGGATGTCTGTGATACATGAGACAAGGCAGCTGAGTTTTGGAATGTTGTCTTGAAAATACCTCTCAGCTGTTTGTATGCTGCTCTCCTGGGCTGCTGGGATAACTGCTGACTCAGAGCAGAGGCATAGTTGTTATTTTTTATCATGTCCTGTGATTTATCCTTTTCTTCTCATTACATAGTGGGAATTGTTAGTGGTCCAGCTGCTCTTCCCCTCCTCTTGCCTTGATTTTTCTCCCATTACCCTGCACACATGGCCCCATTACTTCAGAAGGTGCTGTATCTGCATCTTTCTCTTTAAGTTCTGTTCCCCCATCACTTTCTAAAGTGAGGGTTCACACACTCTGATATTGCTGTTCAAAGTAAGGATTACTGGTTTTATTCTCAGTGTGTCCATCTCTTTTTGAGACTGTTGAGTTCCCTGACTAGCTCAGGATCCTTAGAGGCACACATTTTCTTTGGTGATCACTCTTGTCCTGTTTCAAATTTTATGGCATGTAGGTTTTCCTTCACATGTCATGGCTTGGAATTGTAGATGTATTTCCTACTCTTTCTAAGAATGGAGCTCACATTTATGTTTCTTCTCCTGATTTAAAGAAAGAGAGAGGAAGTAGCATCTCAAGTTTGGAATCTTAGACTGGAAGTCTGAATTTATTTATATAATTGAGGTGCATCTACAATTTTCCTTTTTCTGTTGTAAATGCCTGAAACTTGGATTGAAAATCAAAGGTGCTTCATGAATGTGTTGAGTGATATTGACTTTTCTGTAATTTAAGGAAGAAAGAGAATAAAAATTTGAGAAAGTCCTAAATTCATATATAGCCCAGCCCAAACTTATAATATTGGTGTAATTTAGATAATTTTTGAGATTATACAGTGATGACTACATCTACACAATGTGGTTGTGGGGATTCAATAGAATATGTATGAAAGTGTTATTTTTGAAGTCAATTTAAATCTCATCTATGTTCTCTCCACCTTTTTGTCATGGAATATTGTATGGTTTTATCTCCATGTATTATTTTTTTCAGAACTTTTATTGAGATATAATTGACATACAATAAACTGCATATATTTAAAGTGTATAATTTGATTTTTTCCTATTAGTAATGTGTATATGGCAATCTCAATCTCCCAATTCATCCCACCCCAACACCCTCCATGTATTATTCTTCATACTTTTTAATATATTCTGTGTTTTAGTTTACTATTGTGGTGGTCAACAGAGAAATGATTAAATGATTAACCACTTTAAAGGATAATTTTAAAAATTTGCTCTGGAATTCCTCTGTATACATCATAGAATAAAGATTTAAAGTAGCTCCAAACTATGGTTAATTCCTGTTTGTCATAAGAAAACTGAATGTCTCTCATTTCTCCTCATTAACAGCTTCTCTGCTTGGCTACAGTGGGAAAACCAAAAGGACCACAGAGGATAGCTCCCCAGGCCAAGGAATTTCAGTGTAGGCATCCCAGATCTCTGCAGCACCACTTGGTTACTACTCCTGGGGTGGTAATTAGTTGCTGTTGTGACTGTCATGGAACCATTTGCATGTGCTGTATGATCCTGCATAGGACCTGGCCTATTTGGGGAGAACTCTACTTATCTGAATCTTTAATGATGCTGTACTCTTAGATCCCTTGACAAAACAGGTAGGTGGGAAGGACAAAAATAAAATCTGTAGTGAGTAATTACTGAAGCAAGTTTTCTATGTTCCAGGAATCAAAAATTGAGTTCTCCTAGCTTGCTGTGGTGTTAGCCTTCTCTGTGGCAGTTTTCTGTGGACACTAGAGAAGGAGGATGGAGCAGGAATCAGGCCTATGAAGAAGAGTCATTTGTGTTAGCAGTTGAGGATGTGAGTAAGAGGACACATACACCAAGCCTTCAAAGAATGAGGATACATCTGTGGAAGAATATTAGGGAAGATTCAGAGTTTATTGTATAACTACTCATCTTCTTTTCTAGGTTTCCTAAGTGTTCGACCTCATTTAAAATTATTTATTTATTTTTCTCATGTGCTTTTCTTTCTGGCCTGTGATTTATGGTCAGTCTGGCCCCCTGGTTGGTCTAACCAATGCCCAGAAACCTTTTAACCCTTAGTGACTGTCTGCTTCACCTGCCATGTCCCTTCTCAGCCCTTGTCATCCTAATGGTTAGAGGTCTGTTTTGCAGACTTCAAGCTGCTGTGCATTGTGGTGTGTATTACAGCAGAGTGACATGTAGGTTCTCTGAAAACTTTGTCATCCAGGCCCAAATGGGGGCCTTTCGATCACTTATTCTTTGACATAAGAACTGTATCACATTTATTATATGATTCATTCCTTAATGAACCCATTTGACATTTCTAATGTGTGCCTGTGTTATACCCGCCCCAAACCACCCATTTCCAAAATAGAAAACATGTGCATTGGTATCTCAATTTTCTTATATTTTTTCTGCTTTACTCTATCAACCAACTCTCTTCACTGTCACATTTCTCTACTCCATCCCTTAATTGTCTGTTTTCATCCTTCATTCTCTTTTTTTTAGCTCTTTATTGGAATACAATTGCTTTACACTGTTGTGCCAGTTTTTGCTGTACACCAAAGTGAGTCAGCTCTATTTATACATATATCCCCATATTCCCTCCCTCCCATGACTTCCTCCCACCCTCCCTATCTCACCCCTCTAAGTCATCACCCATCATTGAGCTGATCTCCCTCTGATATGCAGCAGCTTTCCACTAGCTATCTATTTTACATTTGGTAGTGTATATATGTCAGTGTTACTCTCTCACACTCCTCTTTTGCCTTCTCTGGTCCACAGCTGATTGTCCTACTATCTCCATGATTGCCTCCTTTGCTTCCTTTCACACTGTCAGTATGACATTCTACATGGTTGGATCCTCGCTTTTTATCCTTTTTCTTTTTTTCCTCTATACTCTTTCCCTTAGAGAATTATTTACTCTTATACATTCATTTATTGCTCTTAAATGGATTACAATATAACTGTATCTTGAGTCTATGCTTCTTTCCATGTATCCTGCCCCGCATTTCAACCTGGACATGTCATTAACACCTGAAATTCCAGTTGCTTAATATAAAGGTGATAATCTATTTTCTCCACCCTCACAAAATTTATGTCCAACAACCCTTATTTTAAAAATGAATGTACTATTGTCCTATTCTTGCACCAGTCTTGGTGTTGTCTTTAACTTCACTCTCTTTCATGTTCACACCAACTTTAATCCGTCACCAAATCTCTTGGGTTTTTACTTCCCAACGTGTCTTTCTTCTGAACCTGTACTCTTGCAGACAAAACTGAGTAGTGCTTGTGCATCTGCATGGCTTCCCAGGTCTGCTTTATTTCATCATTCTCTGAAGAGGAATCCCTACCTCCACTGCTTTTCTCCTCCAATTGACCTATCACAGTTATGGGTGGAGTATCTTCCTTAATAACTGCTTAGCCGATATTTTAGACCCTATGTCTGTGTATTGTAATATTTACCATCTCTTAAAGCTACACACAAGCATCTCATTTGCAGTGCTGCCTTTTCTCATCACTGTACTTACTTTTTTCTACTCTTCTCATACACTAGAGGGGCTGTTCCACTTCTGTGACCTGCATCACACAATGATGTATATTTATATATGTCTTAGATAAGGGGTGAATGTGTATGATATTGGTCTTTCATGAGATCTGGCACATAAAAGGAAATCTCTTTAAAATTAATAAAATGAATAAGTGAAAAATTACAGATGGGACTAGGACATAATTAAGATTTTGTTCTTGAACAACCATATGACTTTATAATGTGCCTCAACTGCCTCTGTTTTCTCCACTTGCACAGTTAAAGTGGAGGTCAAAGTAAAGAATTCAATATGCCACATGAAAAAGGCAGTTTGGAGAAAATTTTATTTCCCTAAACATCTGGTATTGTGTAGTTCGGCTTCCTTACCTCAGCAGATCAATACATATTTGCTCCTGGATAGGCAAAGCTCTCAGAAATCCCTCAAAGCACCTGCCCTTGCCCTTTCTTCCTTCTTGCCTCCCTCTTACCCTTAAAGACAAGGGACATATCCTGTGCTGTCAGAGCTGATCAGAAAAAACTTAATGTTTTTAATGTGGGGAATTGAAATGTATGGCTTTGGGTTGTGGGGATGACAGGAGTGAAAGGGCACTGCCTGATCAGGGCACAAAGCTTCTTCCTGTACCCCTCAGGCAGTCTTTGATTAATATCTCCCCTGAGGAGTAAAATTATTTGGGAAATATACTTATGTGATTGGGTGCAAGTGTAGACATAAAAACTTTTCCTAAACAAGGTCTAGTTTCAATACTTTAGAATGATGAAGGATTCAAATGTCATAAGTAATTTTCTGTACTTGAAAGTCACTTATGTAAATAGTCCTTACTATATATAACAGGCACTATTTATTGTGCCACACTATGTGCTAGGTACTGAGGTGGGTGTGTTCACATACATGTCATTTACTTCTCACAACACCTGAAAGGGAGGTATTATTATCTCCATGTTAATAATGAGAAAACTGAAGCTCAGAGATGTCAAGTAACTTCATCATGCTCACACAGCAAGTGAGTGGCTGAGCCTTGATAAAAGAAATAAAAGAAGCCTGATTGACATTAAAGCCCAAGCTATTAACCATTCTACGGTGACGTGTGAAAGAAAATCTATGAATTTTTGTGGTTCCATATAAATTTAAGATTTATTTGATCTAATTCTGTGAAAAATATCTTGGCTATTTTGATAGGGATTGCATTGTCTGTAGATTTCTTTTGGTAGGATGGACCTTTTAACAATTTTATTCTTTCAGTCCAAGAGCATGGAATCTCTTCCCATTTCTTTGTATCATCTTCAGTATTCTTCATCAGTGTTTTCTAGTTTTCAGACCATGGGTCTTTCACCTCCTTGGTTAAATATATTCCAGGCATGTTATTTATTTATCTATTTTTTCTTTAAGAACTTTTATTGAGATACAATTAACATACAATAAACTGCATATATTTAAATTGTACAATTTCATTGTTTTTATTAGTAATGTATATATGGCTATCTCAATCTCCCAATTCATTCCCTCCCAACTCTCTGCATTTTCCCCACTTGGTGTCCATATGTTTGTTCTCTACATCTCTGTCTCTATTTCTGCCTTGCATACTGGTTGACCCATACCATTTTTCTATATTACGCATATATGTGTTAATATACGATATTTGTTTCTCTCTTTCTAACTCACTTCACTCTGTATGACAGTCTCTAGGTCCATCCATGTCTCTAAAAATGTCCCAGTTTCATTGCTTTTTATAGCTGAGTAATATTCCATTGTATGTATGTACCACATCTTCTTTATCCATTCATCTGTTGATGGACATTAAGGTTGCTTCCATGTCCTGGCTATTGTAAATAGTGCTGCAATGAACATTGGAGTGCATGTGTCTTTTTGAATTATGGTGTTCTCTGGGTATATGCCCAGCAGTGGGATTGCTGGGTCATATGGAAACTCTAGTTTTAGTTTTACAAGGAACCTCCATACTGTTCTCCATAGTGGTTGTACCAATCTGCATTCCCACCAACTGTGCAAGAAGGTTCCCTTTTCTCCACACCCTCTCCAGCATTTACTGTTTTTAGATTTTCTGATGATGCCCATTCTAACCGGTGTTTGGTGATACCTCATTGTAGTTTTGATTTGCACTTCTGTAATTATTAGTGATGTTGAGCAGCTTTTCATGTGCCTCTTGGCCATCCATATGTCTGCTTTGGAGAAATGACTATTTAGGTCTCCTGCCCATCTTTTGATTGGATTGTTGTTTGTTTGTATTGATGTGCTCCTATATTGGGTGCATATATATTTATAATTGTTATTTCCTCTCCTTGGATTGATCCCTTGATCTTTATGTAGTGTCCTTTCTTGTTTCTTGTAGCATTTGTTATTTTAAAGTCTGTTTTACCTGATATGAGTATCACTACTCCAGCTTTCTTTTGACTTCCATTTGCATGGAATATCTTTGTCCATCCACTCACTTTCAGTCTGTATGTGTCCCTAGGTCTGAAGTGGGTCTCTTGTAGACAGCATATATATGGGTCTTGTTTTTGTATCCATTCAGCCAGTCTGTGTCTTTTGGTTGGTACATTTAGTCTATTTATGTTCAAGGTAATTATTGAAATGTATGTTCCAATTACCATTTTCTTAATTGTTTTGTTTGTGTTTTTTGTAGGTCCTTTTCTTCTTTTATGTTTCCCACTTAGAGAAGTTCCTTTAGCATTTGTTGTAAGCCTGATTTGGTGGTGCTGAATTCTCTTAGCTGTTGTTTGTCTGTAAAGCTTTTGATTTCTCCATTGAATCTGAATGAGATCCTTGCTGGGTAGAGTATTCTTGGTTGTAGGTTTGTACCTTTCATTGCTTTAAATATATAGTGTCACTCCCTTCTGGCTTGCATGGTTTCTGTTGAGAAATCAGCTGTTAACTTTATGGGAGTTCCCATGTATGTTACTTGCTGTTTTTCCCTTGTTGCTTTTATTTTTTGTTGTTGTTGTTTCATTCTGTTCCCTTATTTGCTTTTTAATTTTTCTCTGTCTTTAATTTTTGTCAAGTTGACTACTATGTGTCTTGGCGTGTTTCTCCATGGGTGTATCCTGCCTGGGACTCTCTGTGCTTCCTGGATGCGGGTGGCTATTTCCTTTCCTATGTTAGGGAAGTTTTTGACTATAATCTCTTCCAATATTTTCTCAGGTCCTTTCTCTCTCTCTTCTCCTTCTGGGACCCCTATAATGAGAATGTTGGTGCATTTAACATTGTCCCAGAGGTCTCTTAGGCTGTCTCAAGTTCTTTTCATTCCTTTATCTTTATTGTTTTCCACATCAATGATTTTCACCATTCTGCCTTCCAAGTCCCTTATTCGCCCTTCTGCCTCAGTTAATCTGCTATTGGTTCCTTCTAGGGTATTTTTCATTTTAGTTATTGTGTTGCATATCTCTGTTTGTTTGTTCTTTAATTCTTCTAGGTCTTTGGTAAACTTTTCTTGCATCTTTTTGATTTTTGCATCCAGTATTTTTTCAAAGTCCTGGATCATCTTCACCATCATTATTCTGAATTCTTCTGAAAGGATGCCTATCTCCACTTCATTTATTTGTTTTTCTGGTGTTTTATCTTGTCCCTTCATCTGGTACAAAGTCCTCTGCCTTTTCATTTTCTCTATCATTCTGTGCCTGTGGTTTTCAGTTCCACAGAATGAAATACTGCTGATACTGCTTGGTACTGGTCTCTGCCCTCTTGCGGAGGAAGCTATCTAAGAGGCTCCTGCGTGCTTCCTGATCGGAGGGAATGATGGTCAGTAGGGCTGGGTGGGCAGAGCTCAGTAAAACTTTAATCTGCTTGTCTGCCAATGGGTGGGGCTGTGTTCCCACCCTGTTGGTTGTTTGGCCTGAGGCTACCCAGCACTGGAGCTTAGAGGCTCTTTGCT